>NC_056630.2:90929250-91268165 GCF_002870075.4 Lactuca sativa
TATCATATTAATTCTAAATTAAGGGTTAAATTGTTGCAAAAGTATGTTAGTGATGTATAAGAGAACCTATCTTGCTCAATGTGCTTTCCAAGATTAATAAGAATAAACTTTGGAAGGACAATGCTAGAAGCAGTTTTTTGTTTAAAAATACAATGAAACAAAATTGCTAGAATTGAGTGTGAGGGTGTGGGTGTGTGTGTGGGGGGCGGGGGGGATAGACAGGGGTGAAGAAGGATTTGAAGACATCTATTTCAACAACATCAAGCAGATATTTGGTTGTCAAAGACATCAATAATGTCAACAACTACTTAAAACATGTCATCCATTTCAACATTTTGCTAAAATGTTGAAGTTTTAAGAAATGATATGAGCACTTACTCAATAAAATCTCAACATTTATGAATACCCAAAAAGTTAAAATGCAAAATACCAAGTAGTCGTTATCATTTTGTTTCCTAACCAAAGTTTTAGAAGATGAATCAACTTCAGCCATAATTTTGGGTGTCAAATGAGATTCTTTTCAACTTTATATATCAACATGGACCTCCAAAACTTTTGACTATATAATACCCTACAAGAAAATTTACAAAAAACAAAAAAAAACACAAATTCTGTAAAAAAAAAATAGCAACAAAAGTAGAAGAAAATCCACTTTGGAGGGTGTGTGTAGTATATAAAGAAAGGAAGAGGACGCTTACCACATTTTCCAATCCCTTATAAAATATGAATATTAATCCTCGAAATAAATGGAAATATAAGACTGATCGTGTGACCGTGACACTAACCCCTGAACATTTTCATTGTCTGGAAGCTCAAAAGCTTGAATATACAACAAAAAAATCAAAAAATACATAGGGTGAGTGATGTGTGTATGTGACTGTGATCGTAAAATAGTAAGAGATAGAGACTTCAATGTTGTCATCTGTAGGTTTAAAGTGTTGCGTCATTTTGGGCTTATTGTTTAGTCTATTTTGTATCCGGGTTGGGCATGTCCACCCGTTATTTATTATTAGGGCTTAGCTATTTAAGGTCCATGCATGCACTGTTTTATGTAATCGTCATATCATCTTTGTAAACCCTACACACCTTTACAATAGCAGTTCTTAATCGCGTTCTTCTAAGGTTGTGATGATAAATCATTCGACATATTTGATATTCATTCTTTTTTCTCGATTCTTTTACTTGTTGAATCTACTCGATCATTCGAGATCTATTCTCAACAATTGGTATCAGAGCAGGAGACTGTGTAATTCATACGCATCTCTTCTGTTAAAAGAGCTATTAGGATTTCTGCTTTAATAGGAGCTAGAATATGTCGTCTTCTTCGAGTTCATCGATTACAGACGTTGAATCTTGACCTTTATTTTACCCTAAACTCGATTTTAGGTTTACACATCTGGTTCATACAGGTTTTCATTAAATCGACAACATGTAGTCTGACGATTCTCATGCTAAATCAATCAATCTTTCCAGCGGTATTAGATTTACAACAAGGATCCCTATTTTGTTTCCTAACGACTGTGAAGTGTGGGCACTACACTTTGAAGATTACGTGCTAGGGCTTGAATACAATGGTTCATTGATATGGGACGCAATAACCAAGGAGGCGTTTACTCACACAGGTACAAAGAGAGTTACCAAGACACAAACAGAGTACAACGATCTTCTTCTCGAAGTTATAATATACTTAAAGATGAGAAGGACAAGCTAATCAACAATGTCAAGGCGATGAGGATTATTCACTTTGCTTTACCAGCCGACACGTTTCGCTTAGTGAGTTTCTGTGAAACTGCGAAAGAGATATGGGACAGACTGAGGGAACTGTATTCAAGCGACGCCGATCTTGAACATTCCATCCAGACGTTGTTACTTTCGGAGTTTGGAGCCTTCGTTCAGAAGCATGAGGAGAAGCTTGAACAACGATTCAACCATTACAACCATCTATTGAGAAGGATAGTGAAGCACAAGATCAAACAAGAACTGATTGAGCAGACGGTGACGTTTATGAATGGGTTAAGGTCTGAATGGAAAGTTGTCGTGTCGTCAGTTAAAACACACGAGCAATTCAAATATTACTCATTGGCAAAGCTTGTTGGTATTCTAAGTCACATGAAGATGAGGTGACTAGTGAAGGAAAAGTTGTTTTGGGAATGGGTTCGTTGGCGCTTGTGGCAAAGGGAAAGAAGGTTGTTGATGATGGTTTGGAGTCTGATCTCTTCGATTGTGAACTCTCTAAAGAAGATTATTCTTTGATGGTGTCCAACCCAAAGAGGTTCGCAAAGAAAAATTTTGGTTGCAACATAAACCAAAACTGGCAGGGGAGTTACAGTTTGGAGAAGGTGAAGGATGAGAGTGCGAACAACTCTCAAAAGGAAGATGAAGAAAGAGAAGAAGCTAGTTGGCGACTCTGGCTATGACTGAAATTATTAGCATGGCAAAAATCATCTTGCAAAGAAGTGCATGTTAAGATGGATGAATGAGAAGAAGGAAGAGAAAGATGATTAGGCGTATTTCCTCAGAAAGCTGGAGGAAATCAAGAAAAAGAAAAGTACTGATGTTGCTAAACCTGCTTTAATTGTTCCGGAAAATGATGATGAGTTTGGCAGGGTCGAAGTGTGGCGACTGACTCTAAAGACGAAGAGGTTCGTAGACCAACTCATGGAAGAAGATTTGTGGTGAAAGTTGATGATTCACAATCCAGTGGAAGGTGCTTTATGGTGAAAACTAAAGATTCAGAGCTTAGAGGATAGCGACTGAAGGTGGTCGTGTCTCTGACAGCTGCTTCGCAACGAAACTCGTCCGTGAGCAGATTAGCGAATGTGAGAGGGTGATAAATAAGGTACACACCATTCTTAAATATCTAAATATTCTTGTGTCTAAATATGAAACTGAATTAGATGATCTAAAATATACAGTATCTAGTTTCATTGAAAGTTTAAAAAGATCCTGTTTAAATAATTCTAACTTAACCTATCAACTCGGCGGGGTTTCGAACAAAAGTGAAGAGAGGCGTATGTGGATTGAAAAGTTGGAGTCAGATTTATCTAAGTCTAGGAATGAGATGATTTATTTGCAGAGAGATAATTTATGGCTTTTAAAACAGCGAAACATTTTATGGTCGATTGCCAAAAGACTTTATTTTAATATTACGTACTTGCACCTTGATTATGAGATTGGAATGAAAATTCACAAGATTATTTTGCCCTTTATTGAATTGAAAGAGGACGAAATCGACGCAGATTGTTACAAGTGTGAATCTATCATCTCATCTGACAAAGTCTCAGATTCTTAGAAAGTAGGACTGGAAAAAATTGAATCTTTCATAAAGTCCAAAGATCATAAAAACATGTTGAAACAACTTTTGGATGAAAATGACAAAGAGAAAATCAAATATGATATTGTACAAAATTTTGACTCATTAAACACTAAGTTGAATTCAGAAAACAATCTTAATGTTGAAAATACATCTGAATTCGACGATGATAGTGATATGAGTGAAATCTTAGTGGAGGATGAGGTTGATTGCTCTGAATTTGTTGAAAACGAATCTGAACCTGCGAAAGTCTTAATTTATGAAAATTCAGTTGAGTTTGCATGTTTTTCTGAAGTTAAATCAAAAGTTTTGAGAGAAAAAGCAACCGTTTTTCCAAAAGTTCAAACTGTCCCCAATTAATTTTTTGCAACTAAGGGATTGAATAAAAATCAAACAGCAGAACTAACGTACATGGTCGAATACGACAATAAAGATGGATGTGATGATTTTTTCTGGTCTGCTCCAATTGATAATGCAGATGAAACCAAAGCTCTCTCTGAAATGAACTCTTGAAAAACAAATAGCAGATACATAGCAGAACCGTTGAACAAAGTCAACTCAAGCTACGAAAAGGGGAGTCCAAGTGGAACCATGAAAGTTCCAAGTGATACATCATCTGTACAGACCGAAACTCCTCTTAGAAAGCCAAAATCTAGGGTTAATGTTCACAAATCCTCTGAGCAATTTGCAGCTCAAAAACGTCAAAGAAATGCAAGATATAATAGAAATCTAAAGGAAAGAAAGCATTTTTGGAGATCCAAAAATCCCAACTTTGTCTATCAAGAAAAGTCATCCAATCCAAATGCAAAAGTCTCTTCACCTTTGAAACCTAAGAATTTTCAACGAACTCAGTCTCAGTCTCCACAAGTTTCGAAATAAAAAGTTTTTCAAAAACCATCCTTTTCAAATCATACGAAACCTATGGAGAAAACAAATTCTCACTTCTCTCCTAACACGAATGCTTCACATTCAACCAAGACACTAAAAGATGTTAAAGGGAAAGGAAAGATAGTTTTGGAGCCTAAAGTTCCTCTCAAAAGATCTGAAACTAGCCCACAGAAAGTTGAGAAGAAAGTTGTCAAGCAACATATCCATAAAAAACAAAGGAAAATATACACAAAGGATAAGGACCTAAAAGATAATAGGATCACTGTTTTTTTCAAATTAAAGAGAAAGGTAGCACCACCTTGGTCAAAAGATCTTATTTAATTGATGTTACTATTACTTTTCTTGTGAAAGCCTCACGTGGACCCAAACAACTTTGGGTTCCTAAATCTATTTGATTTTCGTAGGTGATTCGTGACGAACAGTTAGACTCAGAATGGTATATAGATAGTGGCTGCTCGTGTCACATGATAGGAAGAAAGGAAGAACTGAGAGAGTTTAGAGCACTAAAGGATGGAGGAAGAGTGAAGTATGAAAACAATTCACTTGGAGAAATCAAGGGTTATGGGATGATCACAAATGGAGAGTTTTCCATTCACAAGGTCGCATATGTGGAAGGATTGCAACACAACCTCATAAGTGTTTCGCGATTGGTTGTTGGTACGGGATTAAAAGTTTCATTTGATGATGAAGGATCTGAAATCATCGAAAAGGAGACCAAAACAGTGATCCTAAAGTCCAAACGCAAAGGCGAAATGTATCCACTTAATCTAAACCCCATCAAAGGGAAGCCTGCCATCTTCCTACTTACGAAAGCTTCTACTGATGATGGTTGGTTGTGGCACCAAAGACTCTCGCACCTCAATTTCAAAGACATCAATAAACTGGTTCTCGGTAATCATATGTGAGGGCTTACTCTCTTGAAGTTTGATAAAGAACATCTTTGTACAACCTGCGAGATGGGGAAAAAGAGCAGGAAGAGTCATCCAACAATTGTGAATACGAAAGTCATAGAACCACTTGAACTCTTCCATATAGACCTTTGTGGTCCTTCTGCAATTGAAAGCATTGGTGGTAACAAATATATACTTGTAACTGTTAATGATTTTACTAGATTTACCTAGGTGCATTTTCTTAAGCAGAAATCAGAGGCCACTCACAAACTCAAGGATTTTATAAAGTAAATCGAGATACAACTGCGAAAGCTGGTTCGTAACATTCGTAGTGACAACGGTTTAGAATTCAAAAACCAAGTGTTTGAAGAATTTCTGACTGTAAAATGAGTAACTCACAACTTTTTGTCTCCTTATACTCCTCAACAAAACAGGGTCGTTGAAAGACGAAACCAATCATTGTGCGAAGCTATGAGAACCATGTTGTCATTCGCGAATATGTCGCTTTACTTCTAGGCGGATGCTATTGGGACAACCTGCTTTACCCAAAATCGATCAATCCTCAATAAGTGATTCTTTGCCACTCCCTATGAGATTATAAATAATCGAAAACCTAATGACAAGTTTTTCCATGTCTTTGGTTCCAGGTCTTTTATCTTCAATTCAAAGGAGCAAAGGAACAAATTCGATGTGAAGGCTGACGAAGGTATATTTTTGAGGTATTCTTTGACTTCTAAAGCGTATAGGGTTCTCAACAAAAAGTACAAAAAGATAGAATAAACCTACTATGTCACTTTCGACGATAATTACTTGAAGAAGTTTCAGAAAAATGACAGTCCATCACAAGAGATCTTTCCCAAACCAAATCCAGCTACAATTCCACTCTCCAATCTTTACGAGGGGTTCATGAACTTATTCGACGAGCCAGAAAAGGCCATCTCCTCATATTCCAAAGCAGCAGACAACAAGGAAGACGAACTAAAGAAAATCATTGATGATGCTGCGAAAGATATGGAACACGTGCACCCAACTACGAAAGACCCAGAAACTCCGTCTCAATCAACAGGTGCGAATGCTACACCGTAGGGGGAGGGTTTCACTTCAACCTCCTAACCTCATACACCTGTTTAGGGGGAGAACAAAAACCCTGAAATCAGCATAGAACCACCACACCAGGGGAGGGTTCAACTCCGAATGAAGAACAACATACATCATTCTAGGGGGAGAATGAAAATGTGAATGATGATTCAGATGTGCAGTTAGAGTTTGAAGAAGTGAATGAAGAATTGGATCCAACATATGATCCTAATTACCCTCCATTGACCAAATGGACCAGAGATCATCTTAAAACTCAAGTAATAGGAGATTCGTCTTCAGGAGTTCTTACGAGAGCACAACAAAAAGTGAAACGAACTGTATTATTCTCTAAAGTGGAATATTGTATGTTCAACTCGTTTATCTCCAAGATTGAACCTAAAAACATTCAAATTGATCTTGATCATTCTGATTGGGTGCAAGCAATGCCGGAGGAGCTCAATGAATTCAAACGAAACAAGGTCTGGAGACTTATTCCCACTCCAAAGGATGCATTCGTTGTTGGTCTAAAATGGGTATTTTGTAACAAGCTGAACAAAGAAGGAAATGTGATGTGAAACAAGGCGCGACATACTGTTAAGGGGTATTTTCAAGAAGAAGGCATTGACTACGAAGAAAACTTCGCACCAGTTGCAAGGTTGGAATCTGCTCGCATCTTTCTGGCATATGCAATACACAAGAACTTTGAAGTATATCAGATGGATGTCAAGTGTGCCTTTCCGAATGGGGAACTAGAAGAACCAGTGTATGTGGAACAACCTCCATGGTTCATAAACAAAAAGTATTTGAACCACTGTTACATTCTGGAGAAAGAAGTTTATGGTCTAAAGCAAGCTCCAAGAGCCTGGTACGAAACTCTTACTCGCTTTTTAAAACATGCTAAATTTAAACAAGTATCGGTCGACCCAACCTTCTTTCGCAAGAAAGATGGTGACCACTTGATGATCGTCCAAATTTACATTGATGACATCATCTTCAGATTAACTAACCCCATCTTAACTGCTCAGTTTCGAAAGTTGATGGAAACTAAATTTGAGATGAGCTCCATGGGTCCGATTAACTTTTTCCTTGGTTTGAATATAAGACAGAGTCAAGAAGGTATCTTTATCAATCATGAGGCTTATACAAAGACCTTACTCTCCAAGTTTTGAATGGTGGGAGTTTCGAAGGTGAAGGTTCCAATGGCATTCGGAACAAAACTAACACCATCTCTAGACAAAGCCAATTGTTGATATCACACTCTGTCGTCAAATGATATGGTCATTGATCTATCTGACTGCTAGTCGTCCAGACATCATGTTTTATGTTTGCTATTGTGCTAGGTTTCAAGCGAATCCTCGCGAACCACACATGACTATTGTTAAGAATATCTTCAGGTATCTCAAGCGAACATCCTCACTAAGAGTATGGTACCCTTCAAGTTCAGGTTTCTTTGTGCAAACGTTTTCGGATGCAGATCTAGGAGGTTGCGGTTTAGATCGAAAGAGTACTATAGGAGGATGCCAATTTCTTGATGGAAAACTCATAACTTGGCAATCTAAAAAGCAAACTTGCACCTCCCTATCAACTGCTGAAGCAGAGTACATAGTCGTTGTCTCTTGTATTTCACAAGTAATCTGGATTCAAAGTCAGCTTCGTGACTGTGGTATAATTATGAAGCGAATCCCTTTGTATTGCGATTCATATAGCATCATTCGCATTTGTCACAACCCGGTGCAGCATTCAAAGACCAAACACATTGCACTGAGGTATCACTTCATAAAAGATCATGTGGAAGACGGAAATGTCGAGATACACTTTGTTAGATCTGTTGATCATCTAGCCGACATCTTCACGAAAGCCTTGCGTGAGCAAACTTTCAATCTCATTCTTCAAGGCTTAGGAATGATAGAGGCTGAATCTGTTTCGAAACCACCTTTGCAATCATAAGGTTTTGATAGACCTACGAATTGGTGCGAATGCTCGCAATGAATCGCAGTCCATTGTTCACACTGTGAATTGGTGCGAACGCTCGTAATAACTCGTAGTCCATTGTTCATGCTGTGAACCGATGCAAATGTTCGTATTAACTCGTAATCTATTGTTCATTCGTGGTTAGGAACTTCAAGTATCCTTTGTACATTTTCTTTATTTCTTTTTACTTATTTCTGTTTTTATTTCTTTTCAGAAAATCAAGTATCCAAAATAATGTATTCTGTTTTTATTTCTTTTTTGGAATATTGAAAATCCAAAAATATTTTATTTCATTCTGTTTTTATTTCTTTTTCAGAAAAATTTAAGTACAAAAATATTTTCTTTATTTTCATTATTTAATTCTTTTTGTAAAATAATCAAAAATACCAAAAATATTAGATAATTGAGCAGGTTTGAAGGAGAACATCTTAGTGATCTCAATTACGAATGATGGGGCATGTATAAATTTTCTAATCTATGCACTAGTTAAGTGTCCCTAGAAGAATGTTGTTGCATGTAGTCCAAAGCCTCAAGGACTTTCTATGTTGAAGCTTTAATGAATCGATAACACGAATCGTTTCTTCCAAATAAGTTTGTTCATTCACATAAGTCAAGAGCTACCTGACTCTTCTCACATTGAGTTAAGAGTTAACTGCTTAGTCACTTTCGCATAATAGATATACATTATTTCTATGGAACCACCTCCAACTACTTCTCCATCACTTTTTCATTCCTAAATGTAACCCTTGAGACTCTAAGATATTACTACTGAGTTTTATGGTTATAACAAATTATGTGTTTATGATCTTAAATTCGTTATTACCACGAATTGAGTGAAACCCAAAATCCAACACATATATACAAATTGACGGTGAACAATTTAGATGGTCTAGCTTATTCACCAAGGAATTAACGAATGCCATCTTCGTGGTCAGTACCATGAAATCTCTTTTTCTTTTTGTGTGTCTTGATGAGACGTTCTAGTCTTAAGACGCTTTTTCCTAATAGATGATCGTAATTCAACGATAAACCACACAGAAACTTAAGAGACTCTCTTGACTCCGAAGAAAGAGATCATTGCTCGAGACCATTTGCTTCATGTCTTAATGGACATCACTAGAATCCCTTAGCATAATATTGATTTATTTCTTTATCTTTGGCACACTCTCGCACGAAGATCCTTGTGATTTTCCAAAGTCTGGTTCGTGGTACTCGTGATTAGTTTTAGTTTCGCAAAATTGTTGATGGATGTTATTTGTGAAAGTTCATATCCGGATTAATTGCGAAATGGCGTAACTGAAACGACAATTTAAAAGGATAAGATTGGGGCACGTGAATTTGAACAGACGCTGATTTGACGCTGCCTAACACACGTCACAACTGACTTTATGCCTTTTTAGGCGACTTTTCAGTAATCGATGCAACCAACCGCCGGTTTTCTCTCACTTACTATACGGTATAAAAGGATTTTGATGATTCGATAATTATTTACCACTTTCAAAAAGCAATCAAAATCCTCCCAATAATTTTTCCTCTACTATTCATCATCTCCTTCCTCAAGCTTCCATGGCCACTTCATCAGAGACCCCCTCTGTTGCGGAACAGATGGCTCAATCTTCGATTCTCAACCTCATGGCAAACCAGAACCTTATTCTGGACCTTAACCCAGCCAAGACAGATTTCTTCAGCCAATCGTCGAGTGCTTGAGATACTCTCCACTGGTCATCGCTTTGACAAAATCGGAGATCGTACCCTTGGTTCATCTGTCCAAGGTGTACTCGACTGCAAGTTATCAAAAGGGAGAGGAGTTGATTCCATTCGAAATCTACAATAAGAAAACCCACATCACCAAATCCCATTTATGTAGCCTGCTAGGGCTTCCTCGGCCTTCCTCAGGGTTGTGACCTGGTTGAACCTGAGACCGTCTCCAACTCATCCATCTTGTAGATGTTTTACCAGATGGGGTACAAGGAAACTCTTACCGCTGTCTCCAAGTTCAAAAAGCCAAAGCTACCACCGATGTGGAACAGAATGCTTAACCTTCTCTTCAAGAGTTTCTCAGAGAAGGTCACTGTCTCTGAATGTACAAGCAAACTCTTCATGGCAACGATGTACGGTATCTATTTTGGCATCAATCTTGATTATGGCTCAGTGCTTTCAGCTCAATTGGTCCAAAGTACCCTCTCCACTACACGACACAGTGAGATTTCTTATGCTCGTTTCTGGACAATTGTGGTTCAACGGGCGATTAACAAGCTTAACATCCCTGTTCTTGAAGACTCCTATATGCCTGCATGTAACATCCCATTTATTAAATAAATAGAATTAATGAATAAATAGTAGCCCTAAAATCCATAATAGTTAGCGGCATGTTGGTCTTCGGGAGCTAAAAGCCATAATTGAGAGTTTAGGGGTTAAAATGTAAATTATGGGCTTAATTTGAAAGGATTTTGAAGACAGTGCTGCTTGATAATTATTAGGACTTATTATGAAAAGATTTTGGAATGTGGAGGGCTGAATGGTAAATTATGTACCTAGGTTGAAAAGAATTTGTCATTGAGGGGCTATATGGTAACTTATGGATCTATTTTGAAAAGTTTATGTGTGAGAGGGACCAGTTGTGTTAAACTTCGTATGATGTTTGGAAGCATGATATGGGATTAAACCCGATATGCCCCTACCGAGTTGAAGATGCGTCTCAAGGGAAACCCTAACCCTCATTGTAAATCGTCGCCACCCTTATACCCTCTCAACTCCAGCCGCCGCTCTCGCTCCACCGTCGAGATCGTGAACCACCAAGAACTGTGCACTGTCGCTGCCGTTTGCTGCTGATGAAGTCGGATTCAAAGTCAATGTCAGATCCGCTGTGGTCTCTACCTTCTCCGATAATGGTGACCTTTCCTCCCCCTCGTTCTTCTATCATCTCTCACGTTCTTCGACACCACCACTCCAGCGGCTGTCACGCGTTGGTAATACTCTCTCTGGCTACCGCTTGCCACCACAAGAGTGGTGGTGCTATATATGTTTTGTATGTATGATTGATACTTCAGCCATGTTATTGTGTGTGTGTGTGTGCGTGTCTCATTTGCCATAGCCTGTGTGTGGGTGAGTTGTCGGCTGGAAAATGCAAGAAGACCACCATATCAGCCAACCATGGTGGCTACCGCCATGTTACTTCCTTTTGCCACCACCAGCCACTGTGTATGGGTGGTTGTGTGTGTGATACAGTGTTTTTGTGCGTGTGTTTCAATTGTATGGGGCTACAGGAACGCTTTTGGCCAGAGACCCAAAGAAACACCCCACGACCACCTCCATGAAGTTGTGGCTGCTACCTCATGCCGCCACCAGCCGCTACTTTAGGGTGGCTGTGTGCTTGTGTGTGTGCGTTTGGACCCAAAACCAATAACTCCCGCCATAGGAATGGTGGTTGCCGCCTCCCGCCGCCTTCAACCACTGCCGACCACCACTTCCTAAGGTGGCAGTGGGTGGTGCTTGATTTATAAAAACACATATATTTAATTAATTAACTAATTAACTAATTTATGAGTTGTAAACCCTAATTAGGGTTTAGAAAGCCCTAATGTTATGAAACCCTAATTTGGAAGATAGCGGGACCCGCATTGAAGCTATTTATCGGACTTAAAATATTAATTATTAATCCTTTGAAATTAACTTAACGCAATATTGAAATTAATAGATTAAGTCCTTAATGGGTTAAGTAAGAACACTTGACCCTAATCGTCATTTTATATGGAAACCCTAATTTCTCTTGGGCCTTGAGTTGGGCCTTACTATTAGGATTTAGTGATTGGGCTATTAATGGGCCATCCAAGAACAAGTTTATGGACAAGGAATTATTGGGCTTTAGGATAAGCCTCATTGGACAGATTTGGGCCCAATTTGGAAAATTGGGCCATAAGTGGGTCATAATTGGGCCTTAACGATTATGAGATATTGGATCATCGAAATGCTAAGTGTATGGACCAGGATTTTTAATGGGATTTAGGGTAAGGCCCATGTAAGGGGGTTTGGGCCTAATTTGGAAAATTAGGCCATAAATGGGCCTTGGTTGATTATTTGGCTTTTGGGCCTTCAAGTGTGAGTTTGGGCCTTGGTCTTGGACCAAGATAGGTTAGGGGTAAAATGGTCCTTTTACACTAAGTGTGTACTTATGGTTATATATTATAACCCAATTATTAATTGGGTGTTGTTTTGATGATTGGCAGTTTAGGGATCTGTCAGCCAGCAGCCAGGGATTTATTCGCGGGACTTCAGCAGTGCGAGGTAAGTCTCCTCACTGTTTGTATGGGTCTAAGGCACCAATGCTAGCCCATTTAGTTTATGTATGGTAGGAAGACCCGGGAGTTAGCCCTAGGCAATATGGATGAAAGACCAGGAGGTGGCTCCTGGCATACTGTATGCTATTATGTATGAAAGACCAGGAGGTGGCTCCTTGCACACTATATGCTGATTAGCTAAGTAGAGTAGTATGTATGCTAGTTGTCTTTGTGATGCTTGCATGGAAGACCATGAGATAGCTCTTGGCACTTGTCTGTGAGACCTAGGGGTTGGCCCCCGGCTTGGCAAGAAAGACCACATCTCGTGGCATAATGGCAAGACTATGTTTAGCACATAGCATCTATATTGATTATGATATACGTATGGCTCATGGTTATGTATGACAGTATGCGATTTATGTGCTTATATGCTAGACAGTATCCGGTTGAAGAGACTGAAGGGGTAGGCCAACACCTAGATATGCTAGGCAGTATGTTGACATGTATGGTATGTGGTATATGGGGAACTCACTAAGCTTCATGCTTACGGTTTACAGTTTTGGTTTCAGGTACTCGTTTTCAAAGGAAATGAGTCGGCTTGATCGCATCGCATCACACTATGTTTTCCGCACATGAGATCTTTGGGATTACACTCTGATATGGTTTTATGATAATATATTTTGAGTATTGACACTTTGGTTTTGACATGAGATATTATTATGATTGTTTTTATATTGTTGGTTTTTCGTAATAACTTAATTAAGATGAAATTTTTTGGTCTTGAATTTTGGGATGTTACACTGCAATTCAGATCTTCCACACCACCAACATTATTCTCGTAGATAATTCCAAGTTCAGCTTTATTAGCTCAATCCGGAGTCTATGCTTCGAGATGTTCCAGCTGCGAGTGACGTATTGCGAACCCATAGCAGTCTACCAGTCTCTAGCTTTCACCCAATGTTTGATGAAGTCCAAGAGATCCTTGATGAGGCAGTCAAACCGAATAAAGGAGGAAAGAAAAGACGTGCAAAAGAGGGTCCATATGAACCTCCTCAAGCTCTGAAAAAGAAGAGGGTAAAGCAAGCGGCTCGCAGGCCATGAACGCCATCACCGACTAACCACGAAGACTCGCCGTCGAACACGGTTTCGGAGCTATCTGTCCAAGGAGGAACTCAAAACGAATGTGATGATACTGTTGAATCTTCGCAACCACCAATCTTGCAACGAGTCTCGTCTAATCCTGAGGTAACTTTTGAGATTCCTACTTCTGTTCCAGTCAGCGATGAATTTTTCAGAGATTTCTTTGTTCCTTCTCCCACCTCTACTGTCACAAATCCTATTACCACTGCTCCTTGCCCACCGGTATCTATGGGTGTTTCGCAGACCCAAACCCCTTTATTCACAGATTCAACAGCCGCTACAACTGCTACCACTATTGAACCTCCGGTTTCCGTCAACGTATCTAATGCGGGGGCAGGTGCTTCAGGTTTCACTTTTAGTACTTCTACATCACCACCCTCACCTAGAACAACATAATACATTCAAAACAAAGCATAAACCATTAAATATAGCTCAAAAATATCCCCATTGGTTTATTGCTTTCTATTCTCTTCAAGGTTTCTCTACGAGATGCACGTCTGCTCGGTCAAAAGCCTATGTCCAAAGCTTCTTGTCAATAATTGTAGCTACCATACCGGTGAAAGCTTTCGCGACAGCTTCTTGTCAATAATTGTAGCTACCATACCGGTGAAAGCTTCTGGCGAGATGAACTCCCACTTTTGCTCACTAATTGGCTCAGTACTTGCACATGAGCCGGAACCTGAACCTGAACCTCCTCTTTGAGGGCTCATCCTCAACTAAAAAAAATCTACATGCAAATGATCAGAACATATCTAAGAATCCTCATCCCATAGGCTTCCTAGATTCTCCAAGATTCTCCCCGATTCGAGTATGGATCATGTGCTTTTAGTAGTACGGGCTCAATACTACCTTCCACACCTATCCATACTTTCCTCAAGAACTATTCTAAATCCTCTAAGTCAGATTCTCAAATTGATACCCCGAAAACTCGCTACCCAACTCAACCAACCCTCTAAAGGCACTTCTTAGGCTCTCCTAGGTTCCCGACCTCACCCTACCCTCAGTTGCTGAAAGACTCCCACCAATGTCAACAAACTACCTCATGAATATAGTCACATGCAACAAAGATCAGATAATCCTTCGAGTAAAAGACTCAACCCTAGAACGATTGAAATCAAATGAGAGTTGCGCAATAGGGTCAAATTCATCACTCTGAGATTATTTAACATGTGCAACATGTGACTTAACATATGCACTTAATAGCTGGTCCACATCTCTAAGAGTTCCACAAAGCACAAAGCGAGCAACATTCGGACAATGGAAAATCTAACCAACATATCACTAATCAAGTCATTCTATCCAATCATATGAAAACCATACTAGCATGCAATTCTAAAAGCTCAAACAATAAGGCATATAAAGGCATCTCTCCTAGCATAAAATTAGGAGCAGATCCATAGCCCTAGTCTAGCATGCAATTCTCATCATCATATCATATAACATAATAAACATGTATGGGTATTCTAGGAACCACTTACTTAAGCTTAGCCGATTGCACGCATCACACCCCTTTCTTTGATCAGAAACCCCTTTAATAAAATATTTACTTTATGAAAAATTTACCAAACCCTCAATTTGAGTTCAAGCACACTCGAGAGTATGTCTAAATCCCTCAAACCAAGGCTCTGACACCAACTTGTAACGTCCCGAATATCATAGGGTAAAATTTTCATTTTTAATATAATCAAAACACCAATTATCTTTTACTTAAACATTTAAAAGTATAACATAGAAGAATAGTTATCAGAATGCAATCCCAAGATCACAAAGTAGCGTAAAACATGGGTGTATACGCTGCAATCAAGCCGCACCCTTCCCTTTTGAACAAGAAGTACCTAAAACCATAAACAACAACTATAAGCATAAAGCTTAGTGAGTTCCCCAAAATATCACATACCATACATATCATTCATTTCATACATATCATACATACAATAGAAGGTGCTATGTGCCAACATAGGCTTGCCATTATGCCACAAATCGAATCATGGTCTTTCCTTGTCAGGTCGGGGGCCCAACACCCTGGGTCTCATAGACAAGTGCCAGGAGCCACCTGCTGGTCTTTCATGAAAGCATCACAGAGACAACTATCATACAAACTATAACTAACTATCTACTTAACACCCAAGGTCCGAACCTTAGTCTTGCATATTGATTTGCCAAGAGCCATCTCCGGGTCTTTCATACAAATGCCAAGAGTCACCCCCTAGTCTTCCAATAACATAATCTAATGGGCTGGCATTGGTGCCTTAGACCCATAGTATAGTGAGTAGACTCACCTCAAACCAAGATAACCGAATACTCGAACTGCTGCTACCGGAACCTTGCACTAACATCAATAAATATTATTCCATCAATAACTAATTTTTGACCCAATCAAGAATTCTAGACCAATGACCAACCTTCAGGGTAAAAGTCCATTTTACCCTTTTTCTTATTTTTCCAAAATCCAAAGACCAATCCACTAGCATCAACAGCCAAAATTCCATATATGGAACCATAAGGCCCAATAGGGCCTAAATATCCAAATTGGGCCCAAATCTATCATGGGCCTATCCCGAGAAGGCCTAATATCCTAAAAGGCCCAAAATATTCAATGCTCAATCCTGGTAAGACTTCAAGTCTTTAGTCCATGGTCAAAAGGTCAAAGGATCAAGAAAAACTCAACAGATTGAGTACACCCCGTGTACTCAGTTAGTACGCTTAGCATACGCCCAAAAGACCCAGTACGAGCTGTGTACAAGGAGGTACGCCCCACGTATTTGCTTAGCCCACAACCAACTTAGAAATTTCTTAATCCCTTAATCCAAAACATCAAATTCCCAAATCTAGCTCCTAAATCATGCCTTAATCCATAAAGTCGCTAACTTGAGCTTTTCCATGACTGAGTGGGTCCCAAATCCAAGTTCTTACTTTACAACTTCATCAAAGAGGTTAATACACATGCATTGGTTGATATTAACTATCAAGAACACATTTTTATGCATTTGGGACACCTAAAACATCCAGATCTAGTGTCCAACTCTTGAGACAAGCTCAAACTCATAACTACAAACCAAAAGGGACCAAAATGTTCCATAAACCACCCGAAGCAAGATCTAACCAAAGAGATGACAAGATGAGAGATTTTTACCTTCAATAGGTTGCAAAAGATGAGAAACTTTTGGATCTACAAGCCCCACTCCAAAGGATGATTCTTCAACATGCTCTAAACTCTTCAAGATGCACAAAAACACTCCAAGATTCCTCACAAGGCTTAAGAACTCCAAAATGGTGGCTAAGGGTCGAATTTTAGGGTTAAGGAGGCTTGGAGGCTGGTAAGGGTCAAGACTCAAGAAGAAAATATGCTTAAATAGAGGTAAAACCCTAAAAATGAGGGTTTCTAGCTGAATGGAGTACGCCCCGCGTACCCCTTAGTATGCCTGACGTACTCAAGGACCACCCACAATGCATTAACCCATTACGCCCAACATACTTGGTAAGTACACCCTGTGTACTCGACCAAGCTCCAAATCACATGAACTTCAGTTGGCCATAACTACATCGTATTAAGTCCATTTCCAACGAACTTTATATACATGGAAAAGTGACGAGAATCCCTACACTTCTAACAACTCACCCTTGCCTTAGAACTTCCCGAACAAAAATCCAAAATTCATAAAGGATCGAGCTACCAAATTACAATTATACCATTGGGCTCTGAAACAAAAACGAACACTTGGATTACTTAGTCTACAACCCCCATCCAAAAAGAGCCAATTCCTTCTTACCCAAGTCCCTAAGCCTTACGATATCCGAAAATCGGGCCACGACCCCGAATAATGAAACGATTCGAAACCGAGTTTTGTTAGGGTGCAAAGTCACGCTAGGATGTATTTGTGCTTTACCCTTATTGATGTGTAGATAATTTGTCTTTCCTATAAATAGGAAGTGAGTGACACTCATATTTAGAACTAGAAAAGGATCCCAGGCTTTTCCCGGGTTAGATAAAAATTTGAAAAAGGTTTTATTTACAAACAAAAGCATTTAAAAGGATTTATTTAGGCCGAATGAAGAATATAGCGAAAGAAATTTAAATATGTACACATTATTATTTATAACAATCATCTTATGAGGGTTAAATGCAATAAAAAGTATAAATGAACCCTTTCATTCTTTACTTTGTCACAGGATCGACTATTTGAACATATTAGACATGTAAAAATTCCACCTTCGTGCCCTTGCCCTTGCTTTATATGCTTCTTTACCTGCAAATCTGTTTATCAAGATTAAAGGTCAATTATGGAAAAAGTAAAATAAAACTACAGATAATATGAGAGTACTAAATTCTAAACTAACCAACTTCTTCCCCTCAACAATAACACGATCTTGAGAGCGAATGACACGTTTAATACCCTGTCTTTTCCCCTAATAATCATTACCTAATCCATCAGCAAAAAAGTAATGTAAAGAGTGCTAATTATTATTATTATTATTATTATTATTATTATTATTATTATTATTATTATTATTATTATTATTATTATTATATTAAAATTATCTATTGTTAGCTATAGTAATTTTAGTTTTCTAGCGGTGTATGAGCTTCTGAGCTGCTTTCCATCCCACTGTGTACCAAAATCTGAAATGAACATTCAAGAAGATGTTATACAGTGTCTTAATAAAATAAGGAAAATATAGAAAGAGTGAAAGTAGGATGCTACTTATTGTATTTAGCCCTACAAGAATCTGTAACATCAAATTGCAAATATTACAGATTTAGGTTATGCTAAAATTAACCCAAGGGTAAATCCGTAAATATATCCAGGTAATGAGCTCACACCCTCTTTATGAGACCTTAATACCAATTGTGTTGCACTGTTGTTTGTGTAAAGGATAAAAGCATACATCAGTAACCTAATTTACAATGAAATTGTTAAATTTTTATAAAGTGATTCAATAAATTATTGCAATGTTGCCACCCAATTTCGTGTGCCTTTTTATGATGGTTAAGGGTTTTTAATCACATACATTGAGATAAGATGCTACAATTGCACATAGGTATCAGAAAAAAGATGTGAAAAATAACTTGAGGATAAAATGACTAAAAACTAAAAAGTAATATGTTTTTTAAGCTAAATAGGAATTTTTTATAATTCAATGATGTTTAGTTAGAACTTGGAACTATTTATGTTGAATATTGCTACATTGAGAATCTATGATTCAAGAATGTTATTCAAATAAGTGGTAGAGTTTGAAAAAGTCAAATGCATGGACTTTTCTCATAAAAGGTTGTAATAATCTATTTAACCTTATCTTCCAAAACATCAAGGAAAATCAAATTTGTTTTTTTTTTCTTTTGTTGCAACAAAATTGATTCATTGTTCCCTGATGAATAGTAATTGTGAGATAAATATAAATATAATCTAAATTAAGAATTTGTAAAGCATAGTACCTGAACCCCAGTATCCTTCATAAGCATCTACATTGCAATTTATAATAAAATTTTATATTATTAAACAAACAACTCTAAAGGGTAAAATAGTAAACTCCAATGGAGGGAGAGAGAGAGATAGTCAGGTGAAACCTGACTAATGAGGTCCTATGCAGCTGCAGAAACTAACGGTTTTGAAGGAAACTTCAAATCTACTTGGCTTGTCCTGCAAAATTGAGTCCAACAATCTGTATCAGATATATGACATGACAAACAATTTTTGTTTAGAACAGTTTCTGAACATATTACATACCTTGGAAGATATTTTACGCCAACCTATGGCTGATAACCTTTTCATGGAACAAAGCTTGGAAACTGGTACTTTCCCATGCAAAATATGAAATATGAAGACAACGACTTATGACTTTACCTAGAAGTGAGGTTATCAGGCCATATGCAAATACATCGGTTAATTTGTTTCCATATTCATATTGAAAAATACCAATTGTAAATCAAAATCTTCGATAATGTTAACTAAGTACAAATTAACAAAAAATTCCAACGACACGAAAGCATATTCCTGAAATTCAATCTGTTTTCTCGAATAATTTCAAGGAAAACAAAGGAAGATTGGAAAACACGACGAACCTGAGCGAGATTGGTAACTGCTGTTGCGTAAGAATTCGGCCCTCTTTCATGCTGATTGCGAATCACTCTCATCAACAACCAAAGGCAGAAAGGAGACGAAATGGGGGAGACGAAATTGGGAAAATTGCAAAAGGGGATACCTTGGTGTGTATTACTACTTCCTGTGATGACGGTAGCGAGAATTTGAGCGAACATATGTAGAAAAAGGTGGGGATGTGCGCCTATTATTCACCCATCATTCCGGCCGGTCGAACCATCTCTGCCGCCGGCCTCACCTGCTCCCCTCCCTAGTGCAATGGCAGTAGTTGTTGGTGTCGAACAACTAAGTAAGAGACAAACCCTAGAATATGAGAAAAAAGAAACCGACTCCACAAATGTGAATTTTCCATTTCTCCTGCCCGTTGTCCTCAATTATAATCACATACCTGAGATTAGCTGCACCGATCGGAAAATGAAGCAGATCGTAGGCGCTTATGTAGATAGATGAAGGAAATATAGGAGGTGAAGCGATGGGCAGTAGGGATCGGAATTGCAGAAGAATAAAATTAAAGGTATAGGATCAAACGCATGTCAACCGGTGTCAGAAACAAAAACGGAAGGAAGATGCACGTGTATAGGAAAAAAGGTGATTGTACGGGTGGGAGGCTTAAAGGTTAGCTGTGTAACAGGAGTAGGAAACGACTGAAAAAAACAAAGACAAGAAGAGGATAATAGAAGGGGAAATTTTGACAAAAATACTGTAGCTAACAATAGATAATTTTAATATATATATATATATATATATATATATATATATATATATATATATATATATATATATATATATATATATATATATATATATATACAAACTCATTTGTATATCCTTTCTAGATCTAATATGAGCTTACACAAATTTATTTACTCATTGTGTTTTTGAATTTACATGATGATTCACTAGATCTTTTCTAATTCCGCACATGTCATCATAATCAACACCACTACAAGTTTTACACTAGATGTCTATATAATAATTCGTTATACAAGTATGACATACTTTCTTTTTCGTCATTAAACAATAAAAATAGTTGAGAAAATGGATGGACCATAAAATGATGATGTGAAGTGGGTGGGAGCCTTATCAATATAAATAAATAAATAAAATATTATAAAATGATACAAAATCTTTTTATTTAAGGTGAGAACAATTGTCAAATAAAACGAGAACGGAAGTAGGAATGATTATTTAAAATTTTCAAAAACACCAAAGTAGGGATGATTATTTAATATTTTCAAAAAAACACACTACATTAACAATTCTAAGTAAATTACAAGGACCATCTTTGAAATTACTATATTATTTATTTGTTTTTGTTTACCTACATGTGTACTTCAAACAAGAAAATGGGCATTTATTATCCATTTAATATAAGCCACTAACCTTAACGTAAATATACACATGTTGAGACACTTAATTCAGACCATGGTTCTAAAAGACAAGTTAATGCTTGTCAGGCGTGGAGTTGTCGTTACGAAAATGTTGAATATAGGTTTGTTAGGCATGACACCAAAAATAATGTGTCAAAGCGTGCCTTATCATGTTGTGGCAAGAGTTTTTTTTGAAGGCGCAAGTTTTTTTCTGTTTTTTCTGATCAGACCTAAAACAATTGAGTTTTTGTTAATTTTTTCATATAAAGTGTTAATATAACATTTCGAAAAACATGATATATTTGATATAAATTTATGATTATGTAATTATTTATTTTTAATATATATAAATCGTCTACTTCTGAAAAATATCATGGCTCGTCAAGACTTATCATGGCTTGATGTTTGACCTTGCCGGCCAAACCATGTCTCACGACATTTAGAACTCAGATTTGGACAATACAATGTAAAAAAAAAAAACAAACAAACAAAACAAAAAATTTGTTGAGAGTGAGATTTGAATTGACACCCAATTTAGACAAAATCCTTTATCAAACGCTTAAGACTAATTTTACCATGTCATTATTTGATTATATCATTGAACTTCGTTAATAATATCATTGTTTTTTAGGTGAACAATAATAGTAAAAAAATATTTTTATACTAATACAAAAAAAAAAAAAAAAAAAAAAAAAAAAAAAAGAGCAACTGCACGAGACCCCTCGGACTTTAGCAAACTTGGTGTTAAAATGCTAATGTTCTAAAGGAATAAATAAATTGGGATAGTCTTAGGGCCTGTTTAATATAGGGTATAACCAATTGACATGTTTGATAAGGATTAGAAAATGAAGGACTCGTCCAACACGAGGATTCGGTCCAAGTTTTTCTACTGTTTCGGTCATTTCTTTGCAATCGACGGACTGGGAATAAAAGTCGATACTTCCCATTTTGCCCTACTATTTTTTTTCATGCCCTGTATTAATTGGTTTTCTTGAATTTAGTTATGGAGTAATAATGGTCAATTGTAAAGTGTAAAGCTTGAATTTGTGTTAGAGATATTTTAAACTCATGCAAGTTGTCATTGCTTGATTGAAGTAATTACTAATGTGTAGTGTTGGATACAGAACAGGGAAAGAAGGCGGCAATGGTGGCAAGAGGAAGAGGAAGATGATGATGAGTGGCTGATCGAGAAAAAATATTTGGTTGATTCTTTGTTACAAGTTTAAATGGTTGGAGATAGAGAAATGTCATGGTGTTGGGCGATGAGATCATCAATTCATCCCTTTACTCATATCAAGCCAATGATCCAAACAAAAGTTATAAATCTTTAATTTATTTATTTTTTACTGTAGGTTGAATGTGTTTATAAAAAAAACTGTAATGTTATAAATTAAATGGTAAATCATAAAGGAATTATTATAAAAATGTTGTATGAGGGTAATGTAGTCATTTTACATAGTCAGTTAGATGCAAAATCAAACAATAAGTTTTAGTCAGAAGTTAACTTAGTCAGAACTTCTAACTCAGTCAGTTTTTAAGTCAGTCAACTCTAACCCAATTAGCAATTAGCAAACGACCCTTTAGTGACTGTCATACCCCAAATATGAAATCATTATTGTGGTAGTCTTTGTGACTGAAATACCGCCGATTTGTGACTGAAATACCACCGAATAGGAATGGAATGAAATTGGTAGTTTTGTGACAATAATACCAACGGAACTGTATTAGCAATAGCCTTGGTGGTGAATTACTACTCTTTGAGATGTGCATGGAATGTTTTGAGAAACATGATAAGTTACATTTTGTTATACAATGATTTTTATAATGTGATCCAAGTTTTACGAAAATGGTTTTATTCGTTATTATTGTATGTGTTATTAATGTGTTTTTAGGAACTAAAGTAGTTAGTAGTCAAGGTCTTTTGGAAATAAAGGAAATGACAATAGTCACTTTTGTATATCAGTAAACATATAGTGTAATATTGATCTTTGGATTATTAACTTTTAAAGACTTGATGTTTAAAATATACTATGTAACTATTGTATAATATTTTATAAAAAGGAAAAAGTTGGGTATATTTTTGGTATTAAACTATGGGTGTTACAAATTACATATGCGGTTTCTATTCGAATCTTATTTTAATTATGGTTCGGGTTCAGTTCCAACAAGTATTTTGATCTCCTAATTGTTAGAGTCTAGAACCTGAACAAAAAAATCGAAAACCGAATTTATGAATGAGGAGGAACAAAAAACCAAACCGAATTATATATTTGGTTCTCAATCAGTCGCGGTTCAAACATGTATTTTGCTGGCTCCTAATTGTTAGGGTTTGGAATTTGATTCATTCGAACCCAAACCAAAAACACAAGAACCAAATTTATGGATATGAAGGAACCAAAAATCAAATCCAACTAATATTTTGCTCGCTTCTAGTTCTATATTTTGCTCACACTGTATTGACCTCTAAAATGGATTTGGAAATATTAGGACAAATCATGGAACCACTTTTTAATTCAAGGCACAACCTTTACACATCTATGAATGCGCTACTTTGACTTGTTATAGACTCGTAAAAGAAAAAGCAATTTTAGGACTCTTTTTTAACACTTTAAAACACAATTACTCATGCATAATCAAGATTTCTACTAATATTTTTTCTCAAAATTGGCAAAAGTAAATAAAATAAAACCAAAAAAATTATCTACAGACCTCTTCTTTTCTGGTTGATATCAGGCTCTAATTGCCACCAACGCCTCCCACCGTCTCCACCAGCGTTATTAACCGCCGCCGCCGCCGCCTTCCGCTTCCTAACATCCGCCGCCAAGTTCTCAACATGTTCACCCTCTGAATTCAACGGGAAGAAAGAGAACTCCTTCTTCTGACCCGAGTCAACATCATTGACCAAAGTCAAACCTTTTCCGCATCCGTAGCTACTGGAAACAAGACCCAATCTTAGCGATAAATCACATTCAACCGGAGACGATGGTGGTTGTTGTTCTTCACCAACGGTTTTATTTAGATTAAACCCAGAGAAATTCGTAAACGGAAGCGGCAAACGCTCATGACCCGTTTGGAAAACCGGTTTTCCGACGATTATCCGGTTTGAATCTTCATGGGTCGTCTGAAATCCCGTTATCGGGTTTCGAGGTTGAAAATGGACGCCATAGTATAATGGGTACACCGAAGATGAAGCTACAGAAGCTTGATTTTCCATTAATGGTGGATAAAACGAGGGACCAGAAGTGGAAATTTGTATTTGATTTCGAGTGTCGATAGTTTTGGGCGATTTAGCATCAGGAGCTTGGTTTCTTGGGCTTAAATAGCTTCGGGTGTTGCTGTTTCTTTGGCTTCTTGATGTTCTTTCAGGAACACATCCAAGATTAAGTGCCGCTGAACACCATCAATCAAGAACACAATAAAAATCTCATCTTTTTTTGTCTTTTAAACTAAAAAACCATGAAAAAGGAAATGAATTTTTTCGAAAAGTAAGGAGAAATATGTGTACCTTCAACGCAAGGGGGCAAGAATTCACCGGTTTCGATGCTTTCATCTTTCCTGATTATGGTGTTAATGGCGTCATTTACTCGGTCCCATAGTGTATCAGGGTCAATGTATTCAGCCTGATTAATTTGTTAACAGTTTTGAATCAGAATCAAACAATAAACAAATGATTGATAATGATGGATAATAAGAAGAGATGTATGGATTTTACCTCTGAATTAGCTTTTGAGTACATGATTTCCTCTGATTTCAAAACAACAAGAGGCAATTTCTCTTGCCATTCTCTGTTCTTCTTGGTAGAAGTACTGTGATTTTCATGTACGACCCTGATCAAACACATGTTGTGCATTATTAGTAACATCTCAAACAAAGACCAAACAATCAAATAATCAAATAATCAAATAATCGAAACCCAATTTACCTAAAAATCTGCTGAATGATTGAACCTCTAATGGATTGATGACGAT
This sequence comes from Lactuca sativa, assembly GCF_002870075.4. Classification (NCBI taxonomy): domain Eukaryota; kingdom Viridiplantae; phylum Streptophyta; class Magnoliopsida; order Asterales; family Asteraceae; genus Lactuca; species Lactuca sativa. The sequence continues at coordinate 90,954,243 of NC_056630.2, forward strand.
CACTGTGCCAAGATCTCCTCACGCATTCATATGGTCTTGGCCCAGGTCTTGGCATCTTCTACAATCAACCTAAAAATCGAAAGCTTTTCAAATGAAAAAGCAAGCAAATACAGCCCTAAATAATTAACAAAAAGTGAGAGAAAAGAAGAAAAACAGAGAACTGAGAAGAAACCCCACCCTCACAAGCATAGAAATTGAAAGGGGCCACAAAGACGCCATTGATAGCGATTGAAGTTTCGAATTCACTACCAACCAAATCGTATGTGTGGAGTGGGGAGGTGGATTAAGAATTGTCACGCATAAGGATGACACTGTCAAGGACAGCTTTTGCTTCTGGTTTGTCAATTTATCATAGAAATGGAAGAAGGAATCTTTTTTCCCAAGATCTTATCGTTACATTTTGATCAAACAGTGACGTTTGTTGGGTCTTTTTCTTGGGCAATGATCGACAAACATGTCGTCTATTTGGTACGAACCCAAGTGTCTTTCCATTGATTTTTATGGTACAATCATTGGTCCTACATTGTTGGGGTTAACAATTTTACTGTTTAAAGAGGAGCGTTTGTTTTGTGGTATCTATGAACTGATAGATATCTTTTCTTTTCAAGGTTAAAACGGTCATATTCAAACTTATAATCTTACGTTACCCTAGACAAGAGCTAGACATGCTTGAATAAGGTATCGTGGTGGTGGAACCACATGGCTTCATTATTGTTGTGTATAACTGGATATAATTAGTAGGTACAACTAGATTAGTAGTGTATTTTTAATTTAAAATTATATCTATTTTATTTAGAATAAAAGTAAATTTACTTTACAACATTTTTTATATGATAATGTTAGTTACATACATATACATGATGGATAATCTTTTAAGTGTCTTTTTTTTATGTTTTTCTTTTCATAGTGTCATCATGTCCATGAGACTATGATATCAACATTCAAGCTAAAAAAAAATGTGTTTTGTAAGAGCATTGGGTGTGGGCAATAAGGTGCAACACCAAGTTGTGCCACCTCACTTGCCACATAAACAAATGATATTATAACACCAAGTGGGGAAATGGACAACAAGATGCAACACCAACTTTTTGAAAATAAATATTTTTATTTTTGTATTTTTTTTACTATTTCGTTTTTTTTTTACTTTTTTTTGTTTTTTTGTCTTTTTGCGTTTTTTAATAACTAATATATTTTTTATAAAACATATAATTTAAAAAAAAAAAAAGACATAATATTTAAAATCTAAAATTCCGATTACAATTAAAAAAACATAATTTTAAACCTAAATTAATAACTAAAATACGATTCAAATTACTACTAAAACCACACACCAATCCAAATTAACCCAAATATTTTTTCTAATTTGTTCCTTCATCGCTTGTAGCACCGCTAGATCAGCAGACGCCAAACCTTCTTTGCTAGTCCGAAGAATTGACAATTGATGTGTCATTAATTCTCTATCTTTCTGCTCCTGTTTCTCCCGTGCCTGCCTTTCAAAGAACTCCAAATGACGACGTTTCAACTCATTTTTTTCTTTTACTAATAAATTGTGTTCGTTGAATTTCACTCTCATTTTCGCTGCCTCTTTTGCTCTCGTCTCCACCTCCTCCGCATGTCTTGTAGCACGCCTCGCTTTGTCGCGTCCGGGCGATCGTCGTGGAGGGGATATCTCTTGGATATCATCCGGAATTTCATCGCCATCGGCATTAGGTCGATGTGAGTCCGTGCGTCCGACACGTCGACCGAGCTAGAATTGCGAGACCTTTTGGATTGAACCTCCGACGATGTAAACATTTTATTCCACTTTGGATCCGCTCGTAACAACTCCCATGATTTTTCAAAGTCAAAAACATGACTAATTTCGACCCGATATTGTTCCTTAGCAGCTTTGAACAAATCGAAGTCGTTGGTTCTGCTTTGTTGTTGCGCCTCTAGCCGGTTGTAAATACCGTTAATTTGTTGGACCGCTTAGTTATTTGACCTCATTTGCTGCTTAACATGTCATTGTTGCGATACGGGTTTTTTTTTTTAAAATAGTGTGAAACTTGTCGAGCACCACCCCCCAATAAGCTCCTTTTTTTCATTCCATTTCCATGAACTTCGTCTTTTGAAGTAGCACACCATGCCGCCGTCAAAGCGTATTCCTCCTCCAGTGTCCACCATTGTGGAACGTCTGCATTTTCTTTCCCTTTACCTTTCTTGGTCCTACTACCTCCCGCTTCCGTTTCACCCGATTCTTGTGTCGTAGGCGATGGTTGGTTGGTTTGTTGTTGCATCGAAGCAAAAGAAGGGAAAATATTTTGTTGTAAATTTGGGTTTTGACCAAATTGATTTTGTTGAAAGTAAGGTGAGTTAGGAAACTGTAGTGGCGGTGAAGCGGGATTGAAATTTGCGCCTTGGTATGGGATCTGTGGTGAGCCTTGAGTCGATAAAAGGTTGAAATAACCTTCATAACCGGCAAACCCCGACAGGCGAGGTTGTGTTTGGTTGTGTGTTTGGGTTTGATGATGGGGAGGTGTTTTAGTTTTGCTCCGTTTTTTTAGAAAGAAATAAAAATGTAGATAGAAAGAAATGTAAATGTTTGAAATGAAATGAGTATATATATATATATATATATATATATATATATATATATATATATATATATATCACTACAGCCCTGCTGTAGATAGGGTTGTTAATCGGGTTTCGGGTTAAACGGGTCGGGTTAGTCGGGTTTTTCTAGAAAAAATATTCACCCGAAACCCGACCCTAATAAGGTACGGGTTAGTCGGGTTCGGGTTAACCAGGTTTCGAGTCTGTAGGGTTGGGTTAATCGGGTTAGTCGGGTTGAAGTTGAAATGTAAGATGAATTTATGTTGTGTCATTTTAATATATATCCACATGTATAGGGACTTAAAATGTAAAGTTGGTATACGATATGAATTTTTGGAGTTTCTTTTACCATATTAGTAATGTAAACAGTGAATAAAATTCGTAAAACTGTTACAACACAACCTTACTGCACTAAGAAGAGAGGAAAGTTATGTCATTTTATACATCTGTATACATATTACATAGTAATTTTACAATCTGGTTTGTTTATATAAGAAATATGTATTAGTTGTAAAATCTCATGGGATCTTGAATTCATATCATTCAAGGCAGTAAAAAAAGTTTTGGTAATAAATTCTTAATCGGGTTATTTGGGTTGACCCGAAACCCGAATTGTTTTGAAAAAATCAACCCTAAACCCGACCCTAATAATAATTCGGGTTAGTACGGTTAACCCGATTAAGAGTTCTGACCCGATTAAGAGTTCTGACCCTATTAAACCCGACCCTAATTACCTTATTCGGGTTTGGGTCCGGTCGGGTTAATCGGGTTTGGGTTTTTTTGACACCCCTAGCTGTAGACTCTGCCTCGCTCTAGCAGCCGAACAGAACGCTGACCTAGAACCGGTACCCTCGTTGTACACCGTAAGAACTCCCCCGCTAGGGTCTCGTATGGTCACCAGCTGTCGCTCGCAATTGATAACCACTCCAAATTTGCTTAACCAGTCCATGCCCACAATGACACAATCATCCCCCATCGCAGTCGGAACCAGATCAATCAGGAACTCAACACCGAAGATCTCGAGTACACATCCTCGAATCACATTAGTGGCATACACCACTCGCTCGTTAGCTATGGAAACTCGTAGAGGTCGACTCAACGCCTCTCGACGGATACTGATGTGCTGACTAAAGGCTAATGACACAAAAGATCGACTCGCACCCGAGTCAAATAACACCAAAGCAGGTACATAACTCACAAGAAAAGTACTTATGCATACCATAATATAAGCACAATATCTCAAACTCAAAATAAATATATGAAAGAATACATACCAGCCACAACATCGGGCGTTGTGTGAACCTCATCTGCTGTCAACTGGAAGGCTCTCCCGCGAGCCTTCGGCTCTTCGGCCTTCACTGGCCGACTCTCGGTAGCTCGTACAGTAGCAGGGGCAGCTCCCTGCGGTACTCCTTGTGCCGACCCCCGCAGTTGTGGACACTCGACCTTCCGATGGACGGTCTGGTTGCAGTGAAAGCAGACTGCAAATCCCTTGGAACAATCCTTAGCTATGCGCCCCACCTTGCCATATTTGTAGCAAGACCCTGCTCGGCAAATCCCCTCATGACTCTTGCTGCACTTACCACAGGTGCGGCCCCTATGGTTCCCTGGTCTCGAATCGGCGGGTTTTTCCTACTTGGCTACCGGCTAGGACTGAGTCGGTCGCTGATCCCTCTCCTGAGACTCTACCTCCTCCCTGTCCTGGGTCTCGAGCTCAATCTCCCTCTTCCGAGCATTCTCCTGGAGCTCGGCGAATGTCTGGTACGTCGAGTTCGCCACAAACTCGCGAATGTTCCTCCTCAGTATACTTAGATATCAGCTCATGTGTGCCTGCTTAGAAGACACATGCTCATGGCAAAACATCGCCCTCTCGTGAAACATCTGTGTGATCACCGTCACAGACTCTGTCCCCTGCTTGAGGGACAAGAACTCCTGTGCCAACCGTTCCCTCTCCACCGGGGAAACATACTCATCCCTGAACATGGTGGTGAACCTCTCCCAGGTCACCGCCGTCACAAACTTCCACCAGTCCTTCACTCCCAAGTGAAGATGGTTCAGTGCAAACCGAACCCTCAGATGCTCCGGAGACGAACATGTGTAGAAGAATCCCTCAATATCATAAATCCATCTCATCGTAGCAATCGGATCCTGCGTCCCGTCAAACTCCGGTGGCTTCGTGTTGCTGAACTCCCGGAACAGCAACGAGTCACACCCCTGAGTTCTAGCAGCAGCCACAGTTGCAGTAGTGGCTGCATATATATATATATATATATATATATATATATATATATATATATATATATATATATATAGGTAAAAAGGTAATTTTTTTAATTGCTGTGAATTTGACCGTTTTCAAACGGTCTAAGTTTACAACGGCTCAATTTTTGGCCGTTTCATCTCGTTTCCGTGGCCACGAGAAGTGAACGACAAGAAGCAACGAGTTGGGGGGCGGTGTTCCCCCCGTTACGACGTTGTCGAACTGCGCCACATCACCGGCATTTCATCTCGTTTGGACCCATACCGTGTGGTCTAAGGAAAATGGGGATGTTATGCTCAAGAAATAGATTTATCGACTTTGTGTGTAGCATCTTCTAGTTCGTAGTTGTAAATCGTCTCTATAAAAGGGTTATTTTTTAATCATATGTATATCAATAACATTGACATAAGTGATAGATGCCCATATGTGTCTAAATACGTATTGAAATTCAAACCCTAACATTATATTCCTAAGGCTTGAATACTTAATCTATTTATGGAAATATATCATCTTGAAACTTAGTACAAATTGGAGAATTCCAAAATCTAGAGGAAGTATATGTCATTCTCAAAGGGCGCGTTTGGTTGGTAGGAAAAAGAATGGAATTCAAGGGAAAATGATCTTAATTTTGTCAAATTCATGCGTTTGGTTGGACTTAGAGGGGGAAAATGATTCCTAAATGAAATAAATTTTCCCCCATATAGAGGAAAGTGGATTGCTTCCAAAGTTGGATGAAAAATTTACAAAATACTTCATTTACTTATTAGAAAACAAACACTCATCGGTCACCACTACTGTTGGATTAGTGTCTAAGTCCATAACTATTTTGGTATGTACTTGACCCGATGGTGCATGGTCCTTTTGGGTTGCCTTCACCATAGCAACTTGATTGGAGAAATAAATAAAGAGAGAGGTTATTATGATTTATTAATATGGTATAAGGATAATATATTAAAGGAGAAATCATATTTGTTTAATTAATATTGGTCAATAATTAATTAAGAATTAATTTTGTGATCAAGTGTAATTAATTAAACTAGAGGGGCTGAATTGTAATTATGTGATAGTTACAAAATAAGGTAAGGATTATCTTATATATAGGGTGAACGAATTTAAGGTGATAATGCCTTAGAATTCGACTAGGATAAGGGTTTCTAAGACTTATCTTATGGTTGCTTGGTGGGCAAGCAACTAGATAAGGATAAGGACTAAAACCCTAATCTTTACACCTATATAAACCCCCTAAGGCTCATGAATTCGTCCAACCCTTCCCAAGAAGTCCTAGGGACGAATTCTAACACCTCTCCTCTCTCTTTATACCTTCTCCATTTGTTCTTGGTGTTTGTAAGCCATTAGAGGAGTGACACTTGTAACTCTAAGCCTTCCAAAGTCAATTCAAGGAGGAATTGGGATTGTTATTGCTACATAACAATCAAGGTAATATCATAAACCTAATTATATGTTAATATTGATTTCCATATGCTAGAATTAGGGTTTATAGTCTTGGATTCAAAGCATGTACAATAAAGAAACCTAGATCCAAGCATTAGGGTTTGTATGAGCACATAGGATTTCTTATGACCAAAACCCATCAGTGGTATCAGAGCCATGATTGGTTTCTATTGTATTGATGCTTGATGTAACTAAAAATCGTGTTTTGGCCTCACTGTTCGACCTGACTCGGCGAGTCACTCTTGGACTCGGCGAGTCAGCCCTACTTGGCGAGTTCCAGAGGGTGACTCGGCGAGTCGGTGCGTCAGATAGTGCTTATCTCGGGATTTCTTGCTGTTTTTGCATTGGGATAATTACCTTATCATGTTAGATTAATATTAATCCGATTATATGATATATTTGACTATATTTTTAATCTAATTGAAGATATTTATCAATTAATAAGATAATTGATTAATTATTTTAAGTAAATTGATAAATTATTTTGCAAGAAATCATCAAATATGGATAATTATGTGATTAAATGTTAATTTGAATTATTTGTTATTTGATCCATGTTGTTGTGAAAAGTTTCATATTTGGCCCTTTAGGTTTTATAGTTTAAATTTGAACCCCAAAAGTTTTGTTGTTTTGAAATTTAAATAGTTAAAACCCTAATGTTTTGAAAAAGGTTTCAAAACTTGCCCTCAAGTTTTGGAATTTAAATTTTGATTAAATAGTTTAATTTTGATGCATATTTAAATTCTAAACCCTAATGTGTTGAAATGTTTCAAAACTTTCCCACAAGTTTTGGAATTTAAAAGTTGATTAAAAGTTTAATTAGGAATGTTAAATTCTAAAACTCTAGTATTGTTTTGAAAAAGTTCACATCACACCCTTATGGTTTTTTAATTAAGGTGTATAATTAAAAGATGTTTAGTAAATCCATAAAAGTTTAGGTTTACAATTTAATTGAATTAAAAGTATAATTGTTAAATTAGACCACCTAGTATTTTGAAAGTATAAAATACACCCTATACTATATATAACATTAAAAGTCTAACATTATATATATATATATATATATATATATATATATATATATATATATATATATATGAGTAAAAGTCAGTCTTACCGTTAGTAGGCATCATTCTCGAAGCTGGTCTATAAGGGGTGTTTAAGGAAATTGCCTATAAAATGGCGATTGAATGGGTATCCACTCTTACCCACCGCACTCTTGACTAGTGGAGGGTCGTTGGCCGAACGGGTAGGATAGGACGAAACCTTCCATTATAAGTATAATAAAGTAAAAAAGTAACTAAATGTTTTCATAAAATTCTCAATCTTAGTTACTTAGGCAAAAGTGAATTGATGCAATTCCATGAAATTACACTTTGTGCCCTTGCGAAGACGTTAGTGGAGCGTGTGTGGTTTACCAGCACACTAAATGGTTCTAAGCAAAGGTAGCAAAGGGTGACTCAATGTTTGTCATAGTTCGGTGGAGCGTGTATGGTTTACCAGCACATCGAATAGGTGACTGTAACATGTGAGTGCACCATGTAAGTTTGCATGGTTATTCACACCCGCTTTGTGATCCTCGGCATCCCAGTCACAAACAAGAGGGGTATATCGAGATTTAAACATGCCATTGAAAGTTCAATGAATCTCAAAGGATCTAGGAGTTTTCATAAATTTAAAACTTAAATTTTTTTTTTCCTTTTTCATGGTGGAAATTAGTGAATCGTCATTCACTTACCTTCAAATTATCTGCAATTAGGGTTACGGCATCCCTTTCCCGAGTTGTAGAATATTGTGTTGGGTCCTAGCCTTAGTATTTCATTTGGGTGATTTACTGAGGACTCAATAAATCAACTAACTTGAATTCGTTTTCTCCCGTATTGTAGATGTCAAAGTTTGACAACTATGGTCTTCCCAAATCCCGTGGAACAAGCATTCCACATGAAGATGATATTCCACGATTCGATCGAGGAACAAGAGATCATGCTTCACTTCCTCCTCCTCCTCTGATTATTCTCCCTAACCCACAAGTTCAAAGGCTTCAAAAGTTCAAGATCACTCAAACCCGTTTGGCAAGTAAACATAAAGAAGGAAAGTCGGTGTGTGCACACGTCCTATGGATGAAGTCACACATTGATAGGTTAAGAATGTTGGGATCCGTTGTCTGTGAGGAAATGGTTGTTGATTGGGTTCTTCATTCACTTCCTAACTCATATAGTGAGTTCGTAAAAGAGTACTATATGATGAACTACGACATGACCCTTATAGATCTCACCTACATGCTTATTGCTGCTGAATCAGCAATGATTTGGCGCAATAGAAAAAGCAAAGTTGATTGGTGAATCTGCCTTCGAGACCTCTATGGATATAGACAATGGCAACAAAAGACATGCTATGATCGAAAAGTTTGATCATAAGAAAGGCAATGTATGAAGTAGTTCCATGTCCTGTTCCAAAAGAGTCAATTTGCTTTTATTGCCAAGAGAAAGGGCATTGGAGACGAAGCAGCCCCATTTACCTAAGAGATCTAAGAGATAGGAGAGTCGAAACGTATGGCTCTAATATAGGTAAAATCCATTGACTAACTCTTTTAAGCTTCATTCTAGATTCTTAATACATAATGTGATAAGATTACAATTGATGTTTTGTAGAATCGAAGAAAAGAAAGGGAGCTTAAAGGAAGAAGTGAGCAGAATCTAACCATGAAGGAATGGATTTTGATCGTATTTCTCAAAGATTAGATTCTTAAGCTACTACTTAGAGTTAGAATTAGATTGCTAAGAAAGATGTATTAGCATAAGTTTTTCAATGAGTTGCATTGTAAGGACAAAATTTTTCCATAATAAAATAAATTTTGATTTTAAATTTTATTTATTTATCCTTACAATGGCGTGTATGAAAAATTGATGTTAAAATGTTTCTATTATTAGCAACAATGGATTTGGTTCTTATATTGTTATTTATGGAAAGCTGAGAATTTACCAAATAGGGAGAGTTTCTCATCGCCCAAAGTTTCAATTGGACAGAAATTTGGAATCACGCAACTTGGTTGCATGATGAATGAGAAATTTCATATTTGGAAATTAGACAAATTCATTGACAAAGTGTCAAGTGAAGGACTAAGAGATCCAGCACACAATGTTGCGTGTTGATCAAATCCACCATAAGAGTAACAATGATATTCGTCATGATTTACTAAAGGTTTAGTAAATATGATTATACTTACAAGATTAAGTGTAATTTTGAATTGATTAAAGGGTTTAGATCAATAGCAGAACGAATAAGAAGAATCAAGTAGGCAGAAAGATAAAAGTTTCTCCATTCTAAGAAGATGGGAGAGTACCTTTTATGCTTTATGATATGTCTTAATGATTAAGAACCATATCTCAATTGATCCTCTAAGTGAGTCTTAGTACAATTGTATGTCTAAGAAGAGGAATCAAGAATTGAAGAAATGGTTAAATCAATAAGTCAATCATACTTCGTTCCAATAACAAGTCTTAAAGTTAAGATTGTGACATTGAGTGAAAGGTATTAAGAAGGTTTGTAACTTTCATTAAATGTGGAAAGTTGTGATGTCTTGGATAAGACAAAGACCAACTAGGACCAATTTATGAAGTGTTTTGATAAAAGCTACACTAACTCTTGAATATTTGTTTGTCAAGAAATGGTTTTTGACAAGAGAATCGTATATGTCAAGGAGTCAGTGGGAGTCTTTATAGTCTTGAAAAGTTTCAAGAACAAATCAAATAAACCTAATCGATCATCACTAGCACATGAGTTGAGGTTTACAACCTATCGTGAAGACATTATTTTGTTTCTGTGCCAATCCAATCGAGTTAATTATGCATGTGAGTCCTATGAGTTCTCATTTGAATGCATAAAAGGCAAGGACCTTGATCAATGGAAAGTACATTGATAGGAAAAGGTGAGCTGCTTAACTACTTGGAAGACGTGGTGGGCAGCTGTGCTACCATAAGGCAAGAAATCAAGATTAAGAAAGTTCGATCCATATGAGTTTGAATTCGTCGTAAACTTTGGTTTTGACAAATTCACATGGATAGGAACATATACACCATTTAAATCTAAGTGTCATAAGATTTCCTCCTTCATGAAAATGATTGTGAGGAAATGCTTTCACTAAGAAAGATTTTAAGAAGATAATGATTATAAAATTGCATTCTCGAATTCGATTATGGTTACGGTATCCCTTTCCATAATTTGAATTGTGAGGTTTGGCAATTAGTCTTAATTGTCTAGACACACAGATGAACTATCGAAGGCAAAGGTGTATAAGTTCAAAAAGCCTTGATAAAAGATTATCAAAGCACTAAGTATTAGAAACATGAACTTAAGAAATTCAATAAGTATTGTCTTTCTGGAAGTTGAGATGTTTATGAATACATGTCGAAGCTAGTGGGAGCATAAGTGTTATGTTTTATAATAATCATCATGATAGTGGGAGCATAAATGTTATGATTGTATGATTATTAAGGCAAGTATTGCAAAGTTGGCAATATTAATTATAGAAAAACAAGAGTCATACTTTGCAAAGTCGCAATAGTTGAAGAGTTGTTTTGCTATAATTAAAGGAGAGAATATTATGCTTCATTTCAAATCTAAAGGTTTAGGTTGAGAAATGTTAATAAAATTTAGTCAAAGGTACAAAGTGTGTTCTTAAAATTTCGATTATGATTACGACATCCCTCTTCACTATTCGAATTTTGAGAACATAGCAAATAAAACATTATGCGTCGTATCCCATACGCTTCGGGTATAGGATCGATTGCAAATGCTTTAATGTTTGACCATTCTAAAATTTTCCAAATGTCGAGCACATTTAGAGGGAAAAAGGACTAGAATCGGTTTAGACTAAAATAATTAAACAACTATCAAAGGACAATCCAAGTTCGACGAGGATTGGTCGCTTGTGAGTAGTTGGAAGTATAGTATTGGAAAATATGGAAATGTTTCCATATTGGATGGACCATATCGACATCATTACGAATAGATAAGATTCTATTAAGAATGAGTTGTCATATGGAACATATGGAAGTGTGTCCATATTGGGAATTGAATATTGAGAAATCTATGATTAGATTAGAAACTTCTATGCAAAAGGATGTTCAAAGAATGTACTTTGAGTGAGAGACATCACGTCTATGGAATTGTCATGTAACAATCTCTGATAGAGGACTTTGTAATATCATTGGCAATAGTCTTTGTGAATTTGGTGCAGTGACATTACGAAAGGATAGTTGCGTAGAATGTTAGAATCTAGAATATTCTATAAGTAGCAAGAATTTGATATTCTTTCACTTATGGAAAAGGATTTGGAGTTGTGAAATGAGAATGATTGGAAATGTGTTCAATATGATCTATTTCACAAAGTAAGAACCATAGGTAAACATTGTGTGCATGCTAGGAGCATGGGACAAGTGTTGTAATTCAAGTAAGAAGTTGATTACCCGAAACTACAATTAATGAGTAATCAATATGGTGATAAATAAAAGGTGTTTTATTTATGCTCAAAGGGTTGAGGCCATATGAGATTAGTATTATTCTTGTGTTTCACATTTGCATGTTTTGACTTCCAGAATAATTGAGTTTATTAAGAATAATCGAATTATTCAAACGGGCCACAGTCGTTCATATGTTGGAAGTAGATATGAATGAAGACTGTCGTGAATTGGTGTGTGGATTGTCTAAAAGAGTATTAGACATAAGCAAATGTTTGCTGCAACGTTCATGAGTGCTTATGAATGTGATTTGAGCATTGGATTAGACCCACGCTCACTTGGATCACTCCATGGATTGTATCACGAGTGATTGGTGAGACGATAACATCTTATATTCTTGAAACCGAGATGTGTGAGTTGTATCTTGCAAATCGGTTGCACATTGATAATATGTAAACGCACCAGTAACTTGGTGTTATAAAACATATTGTTGTGTGTGATTCGGTGCGTGAGTGCAAGCGAGCATTGTATCAAAGTTTATCCATTCCTTTTATTCAAAGTAGGATAAAGGCGATATCTTTGGGCCCCTCGATGGTTTAGTGATGACAAACGTAAATGCTCGGCCGGGCTAGGGCTAATTTGATTTGTTCAATTAGTCTATTGTCATAAATCAGAAATCGAGAAATAGTACAAAGAGAATGATTTGAAATCATATCTCAAATGATATCTAGAATGGAGGAATATATGATCGCTTATCTAAGGACACGCGTATTTGATATGATTAGAGTTGACAGCGGCTTTGGAAAGCTACAATTGCAGATCGGGATCCGAAGTCATACGCATAATAGTTGTTAGACTTATCCAAGTGGGAGACTGTTGGATTAGTGTCTAAGTCCATAACTATTTTGGTATGTACTTGACCCGATGGTGCATGGTCCTTTTGGTTTGCCTTTACCAAAGCAACTTGATTGGAGAAATAAATAAAGAGAGAGGTTATTATGATTTATTAATATGTTATAAGGATAATATATTAAAGGAGAAATCATATTTGTTTAATTAATATTGGTCAATAATTAATTAAGAATTAATTTTGTGATCAAGTGTAATTAATTAAACTAGAGGGGCTGAATTGTAATTATGTGATAGTTACAAAATAAGGTAAGGATTATCTTATATATAGGGTGAACGAATTTAAGGTGATAATGCCTTAGAATTCGACTAGGATAAGGGTTTCTAAGACTTATCTTATGGTTGCTTGGTGGGCAAGCAACTAGATAAGGATAAGGACTAAAACCCTAATCTTTACACCTATATAAACCCCCTAAGGCTCATGAATTCTTCCAACCCTTCCCAAGAAGTCCTGGGGACGAATTCTAACACCTCTCCTCTCTCTTTATACCTTCTCCATTTGTTCTTGGTGTTTGTAAGCCATTAGAGGAGTGACACTTGTGACTCTAAGCCTTCCAAAGTCAATTCAAGGAGGAATTGGGATTGTTATTGCTACATAACAATCAAGGTAATATCATAAACCTAATTATATGTTAATATTGATTTCCATATGCTAGAATTAGGGTTTATAGTCTTGGATTCAAAGCATGTACAATAGAGAAACCTAGATCCAAGCATTAGGGTTTGTATGAGCACATAGGATGTCTTATGACCAAAATCCATCAACTACTACTAAGGACCACTAACCGCCATTGTCGCCGCCACCTACCACCACCATTGCCACCACCACCATAGTCACAATCACCGCTGCAGTCACCACCGTCACCACCACCACTACCACCGCCGCCACCACCATCACCACCACTACCACCGCCTTCGCCACCACTACCATCACCCACCACCATTACCATCGTCGCCACTGGCACCACCATCACTACCGCTACCACCACCATTACCGCTACCACCACCACCACTATCAGTACCATCACCCACCACCATTACCACCGTTGTCACCACCTCCACTGCCACCAACACCATCGTCGCCGCCATCTCTATCGCCACCAACACCACCACTGTCGCGACCATCACCACCACCACTACTGCTACCGTCACATGTTGGGTTTTTATTCAAAAATTGTTTCAAAAACATAAAGATAGCAACATAAGACTTTAATTTTGATCAAAATAAAACTAGTTTTATCCCCACCAAAAGATCATTTTGCAAGAACTTAGAAAGATTAAACATAACCAAAAAAGCAGAAAGTGAAACAATATTTGAAGACTTTGGTTCCTTTTGGCAATTAAAAGTTGATGAATATGGCTTTAACCTCCAAGGAAGAAGCTCTCTAGAAGTGTCCACCAACATTTAGTCAATTTGATAAGATGCTAGTCTTTATCTTGTAATAAAAGAATCTCTTAAGCCTTTACAAACAAAACAAAGCTTTTGTTCTAAATGAGAGTTTAATTAAAGTATCAAATTCTTCTATCTTTGATCTTAACATTTTAAGAGACAAAAACTAGATACAATATAGAGATAATAAGTCATAATTTTCGTGGTTTTTGACTAGTAAAAGAAGAGATACATGCAAGCCTTTTAATGATCTTAATTCAAGTACTTATAAATTGAGTCTTGATGTTTTAATAAACCATGCATCTAGCAAAAAAAGGTTATAAGTGTAAGAACATGGCTTTATGATTAAATAAATGCAAGTATGTCTTCTTTTCCCATTATGGTCTCCTTGAATATTTTAGAAAAAGAAGAAGCTGGTTTTTCTATAAAAACTCTTATAATTTTTAACTTTTAAAACATATAAATCCATATAAGATAAAGACCCCCTTTTGGTTCCAAAAGATGTACATGACATAATAAATCATATCTTACGATATATTTTGATTTAGCATTGAAAATTAACATATCCATGAAATAAATAATTTCCAATTAATTACAAGATATATATTTATTTATCAAGAATCAAATTCTCATAAATAATATAGTTGCATCAAGTTGTTGTTAGTGTAACCATTTAGGATCATATATTATCTAGCAATATCATTTTATAATGACTCTTGGGCATATAGATCTTTCAATCTCCCACTTGCACAAGACTCATAATAAATTGATATAGATAATGATGAACCTCTAGCAACAATTTATTGCCCCCAATAATATATAATGGAAGGAATAGTAATATAACGGTATTATCAAATGTAACATTGATCAATTGTTTGTATTCGTTTTGGTTTATATGTACTCTTTCATCCACAAAGGCTTCTAGGACTGTGCAAATTTTTATGAATGATTTGAAAACTAACATGTGTAAAAGTAAATTTTTTTGAAATGAGTTTCAAAAGTGAGGTTTATGAATTTTGATTTAAAGTAAAAAAAAATTATACAATGATTTGAAATTCTACCGTGTCCAAACATATGTATCTGACAAAGACAAAGACAAATTTGACTTGGGTATTTTTTATAATGTCATGTATTTTATCTTAACGATGAAGAGATATAGGAAGGAGTTAGTTTCCTACATATAGACCTTTTGATGATTAGAAGAATAGTAGGAGGGAAGATTAGGCATTACATTTAGAATATGTATTGTATTTATGTATGACTTCTCTATGGCTTGTGTTGATTTTTGTAAGGGGCAGAACCAAGAATTTTAAATAATAAGGGCTTAAAAGATATCGATTTTAAAATAAGAGATGCTTAAAACTGACGGTGGGTTTTAGGTATAATGCGCTTTAGTTGGTTGGACATATAGTCCAATTAAAATATATGGATGAGGAGCTCAACACCCACATGTGCCCCCTTACTAGCTCCACCATTGGTTTTTGTAACCCTCGATTTACTAATTCCAATTTGTTTGTGTTATAGACCTGAATTGCATTAGGAATATTAACATTATTGCAAATAATGGCATGTTATGTATGCTAATCCTTATCATAAAATATAGGGCGTTAAAAATATTATAGCCACATTTTAAGTGAATTAAGTAGTGAGTTGACACTCCTAGGCTTAAACAATGAGAGAATCACAAAGGGATGACAACCTTAGTACCACTTTTATTGACAATTAAGTCTTAAGTGCCTTATGACAGGCTTTATGAATGCATAAATGGAAATTTTCTATGCTAATCTAAATTATATAACTAGGTATAAGGTGAAGTGTCATTGGAATTGTTAATGGAACTAGATTATAACCCGCGTTAAACGCGGGGAACATACAAAAAAAGTATAAATCGTTGAATGGCATATATGTGGACAGCTTTTTATATTAAAAAGAATTTGATGCATTAATGGGTTAAAATGAATTTTTTCAATTCTTCAATACATATATTAAACAAACTTAATATCATAAAACAAAATAAGAGATGAGTTGGCGATTAAAAAATTTACCCTACATTTGATATCTTTTCCATCAGCCACTAATTAGCATGGTGAATAACATCTTTAACATGATGGTCAATCAATACAAAAGAAGCAGACTCATATTCATATTGAACACAAATTACGACCATCGCCGTAAAATTATAAAATGACACTTTAATGGACAATGAAATAAAATTGGAAACATTCAAATATAGATTAATGGCACAAGAACTTTACAAACGTAAAATTATGAACTTACTTGCTATAAACATCAGAAACTCCACTACAACAATCACAAGTAAATGGTTCAACATTAGTATCACCATCATTCTTACTTACTTTTTTTGAATAGTCATGACAATAAAAAGAATATCAGCATTCGTCTAAATCAAAACCGATGACAGTAACAATGATGGACAAACCAATTTCCTATTTCAAAATATATATATATATATATATATATATATATATATATATATATATATATATATATATATATATAAAATTCATACATATATTCATTATCATACTATTTTGAATTCTTTTATTTCAAATTCTATAATTATGAAATGTAAATACAAATTACTTGATTTTAAAAAGGAATGAACCATATTTATGTTTTGACAATTATTTTAACATTTATTTCACTTCAATACATTCCAATTAAAAATTTTAGTCACCATTAATAAGTTTTCAACTTCCCAAACGTAATCAACTTAATTTAGTTAATATTAATTTTATTTTATTTTATTATGGCATCATCAAAATGATCCAATGATTAAAATTAATTAAGCAAACAAAATTAATGGTCCTGATTGTTGAATGTGATGTCATCAAGTTTCTCTTTTAATATGTATAGACACTAAACCCTTCGAGAAGGTACTCTATTTTTACTTTTATTTATTTATTTATTTATTTTTTCATTCAATCCAAACACATAATCCAATTCAATTAACACATAACTAATTAAACTGAATTTTACTTCATCTGATCCAAACACACACAAGCACACAATCACAAACACACACACACACATATAGAGAGAGAGAGGGGGAGAGAGTGTGTGTGAGAATAGAAAATCCGTTTATCAAAAACTCAATAATAAGCCACTGATACATATATTGAACACATAAACTATAATCAAGTGTAAGAAATTAATCAATAAATCAAAAAAAAATGTTAACCTTATGAAGCTGGTATTCGAACGTGATGCTGCAAAGTCCTGATTTCATGAAATTGTGATAACAACTAAATGAGATTATACTTATACATAATTTTGAACAACGATTTTGGAAAGGATATGAAGAAATTAATATTATGATTCATATCATACTATTTTGAATTCTTTGATTTCAAATTCTATAATTATGAAAGATATATACAAATTACTTGATTTTAAAAAGGAAGGAACCATATTTATGTTTTGATAAATATGTTGACATTTATTTCACTTCAATACATTCCAATTAAAAGTTTCAGTCACCATTAATAAGTTTTCAACTTTTCCTAAAGTAGTCAAATTAATTTAGTTAATATTAATTTAATTTTATTTTATGATGACATCATCAAAATGATCCAATGGTTGAAATTAATCAATGAAACACAATGAATGGTCCTGATTGTTGAAGGTGATGTCACCAGGTTTCTCTTTTAATATATATTAGATTATAACATGCGTTAAACACGAGGGAACACATGAAAAAAGTTTAACTCGTTGAAGAACATATTTGTAGACAAATTTTTATGTTAAAAAGAATTGGATGCATTAATGGGTTAAAATGAATTTATTCAATTCTTTAATACATATCTTAAAAAAATAATATCATAAAACAAAATAAGAGATGAGTTGACGATTAAAAAAAATTAACGCTACCTTTGATATTTTTTCCATCAGCCACTTATTACCCTGGTGAATAACATTTTTAACATGACGGTCAAATAATACAAAAGAAGCAGACTCAGTTTCATATTGAACACGAATTACGACCCCTACCCTAAAAATTATAAAATGACACTTTAATTGACAATGAAATAAAATTGGAAACATTCAAATATAGATTAATGACACAAGAATTTTACAAATGTAAAACTATGAACTTACTTGCTGTAAACATCAGAAACTCCACCACAACCATCACAATTAAATGGTTCAGCATTGGTATCATCATCATTCTTACTTAATTTTTTTGAACAGTCACAACAATAAAAAGAATACCAGTCTTCGTTTAAATCAAAACCGATGATAGTAGCAATGATGGACAAACTAATTCCTATTTTATAAAAAAATTTAAAAATATATAAAAAAATTCATATATATATATATATATATATATATATATATATATATATATACATTGTGTTATGCGCTATAAATTTATATACTGTTAAGTATACCTTATTGTAATCTGGAATATCATCAATGTTCTTGATTGGAAAACGAAGGTAGTAATCTTCTGCCTTGGCCATAACAGTATTAGTGTTAAGTTGTGTAGTACTAATGGAAGACTCAACATTCAAATCCATATCAACGATACTATATATAAGAAGAAAAAAATGAAGAATTTAAACAATATAAATAATTAATGATTAAGAATAAGGAAAAACAAACATTAAACTATTAATTAATGATAAAAGACGTATGTTTTTTCGAATTTTGAAATGTGAGACATGTCATCATTAATATGCAATCTTGACCGAAACAAACAGTTACCCACTTTAGGCTAACCTGGAAATAACAATTAAAGTTATAAATTAATTTATCTTATAAATAAAATATTAATGTAATGACATGAACATTTATAATGAAAAAAATATTCTTACCACCCTAAGTTTTGAGATTTGCCATACATAGGAGGATGATAACACATGCATTATCATTTTGATGTAAACAAATCATTTTACAGCAAGTATGTATAATAAGGCAATATCAAAAGTACATTGCCTTTTTTTACCTTTGGACAAAAAACCATATGCTGATTGAGAAACACAAACACAAACATATATTAAAGAAATATATGAATCATTCCCAAAAAAGTAGTTTTTATTGCAAGGGTAAATAAGTCATTTTGAAGAAATAATATATGTAGACACTAAACTTTTCGAGAAGGTACTCCACTTTTACTTTTCTTTATTTCTATTTTCATCCGATCCAAACACATAATCAAATCCAAACACATAACTAATTAAACTGAATTTTACATCATCAAATACAATCACATAATCTAGTCCAAACACACACACACATACACAAACACACACAACAAAGGTAAATAGGTCATTTTACAACACGTATGTATAATACTGCAATATCAAAATTACATTTGCCTTTTTTTACCTTTGGACAAAAATGCATATGCTGATTGAGAAACACATACACATATATATTAAAGAATATACAAATCATTCCAATTAAAAGTAGTTTTTACAGCAAGAATATACTGAACATATACTTTTTTTACCTTTGGATTGTTTGTCAAAAACTCACTAATAAGCCATTGATACATATACTAAACACATAAACTATAATCAGATGTAAGAAATTAATCAGTAAATCAAAAAAAATTGCTAACCTTATGAAGCTGTTATTCGAATGTGATGCTGCAAAGTCCATATTTCACGAAATTATGATAACAACTGAATGAGATTATACTTATACATAATTTTGAACAACGATCTTGGAAAGGATATGAAGAAATTAATATTGTGATTCATATCATACTATTTTGAATTCTTTGATTTCAAATTCTATAATTATGAAAGGTATATACAAATTAGTTGATTTTAAAAAGGAAGGAACCATATTTATGTTTTGACAATTATGTTGACATTTATTTCACTTCAATACATTCCAATTAAATTTTTCAGTCGCCATTAATAAGTTTTCAACTTTCCAAATGTAGTTAGCTTAATTTAATTAATATTAATTTTATTTTATTTTATGATGACATCATCAAAATGATCCGATGGTTGAAATTAATCAAGGAAACACAATGAATGGCCCTGATTGTTGAAGGTGATGTCATCAAGTTTCTCTTTTAATATATAGACACTAAACCCTTCTAAAAGCTACTATATTTTTACTTTTCTTTATTTATTTTTCATTCAATCCAAACACATAATCCAATCCAATTAACACATAACCAATTAAACTAAATTTTACTTAATCCAATCCAAACACACACATAGAGAGGGAGGGAGAGAGAGAGGGAGAGATAGATAGAGAGAGAGAGAGAGAGAATAGGAAATCCGTTTATCAAAAACCCATTAATATGCCACTGATATATATATATTGAACACATAAACTATAATCAGAAGTAAGAAATTAATAAGTAAATCAAAAAAAAAATTGCTAACCTTATGAAGCTGGTATTCTAACGTGATGCTGTAAAGTCCAAATTTCACGAAATTGTGATAACAACTGAATGATAATATATACTTAACATAATTTTAAACAACGATTTTGGAAAGGATATGAAGAAATAAATATTGTGATTCATATCACACCATTTTGAGTTCTTTGATTTCAAATTCTATAATTATGAAAGGTATATACAAATTACTTGATTTTAAAAAGGAAGGAACCATATTTATGTTTTGATAATTATACTGACATTTCCAGTCACCATTAATAAGTTTTCAATTTTCCAAACTTAGTCAACTTAATTTAGTTAATATTAATTTTATTTTATTTTATATGACATCATCAAAATGATCCAATGGTTGAAATTAATCAAGAAAATACAATGAATGGTCCTGATTGTTGAAGATTATGTCATCAAGTTTCTCTTTTAATATATATAAAGATTAGGATGGTTATGTGTCATCCAGGTTGGGAAACGCAAAATGAAAGGAAAATAATGTAAAACACTATATATCATACATATGTTGGTGCATATAAGAACTCTACTGACTAACATGAATAAATTATTGAATATGAAATAATAAGAGGACTCATGTCATCATGATGAGCAAGATAAAGTATATTTGAATAAGATGGAACAATCTTATGAATGAAATCGAATGGAAATGAAAATACATAATATGTTGAAAGTAAATAATGGTGTTTAACTTTTCACCTAAAGATCATCATATGAACTATATGGGAAAAGTAAACAAGTAAGATAATAAAATTACTAAAGTGGAAATGTGATGCCTAAATAAGACTATACATGGACTTATAATTTGTGAATTCAATTACGATCTTACCTAAAATTGTAGAAGTTATACATCGAATATTATAGAGTTGTGTTTAATCTTTTGTTTATTTGTTTTGCATTTCCTAGAATAAAGTTAATAAAGTTTATGAGTTTTAGAGAATGAATAAGGTAACCATTTACCTTTGAACCCTCATACATATGGAAGCATCTTCATCATTTGTGTAACACTCCAAAAATCACAATAAATTTGAATTTTTCAAAACCAATCATAAATCAATATTGTTTACAAAAAGAGTCAGTGTTTCAAAAGCATTATTTCAAATCAGAGTTTTCCAAAGACTGGATACATAAAACAGGAAGTTGTGTACAATCATGTTTTTGCCTTCCCACGATCCTATGAAGTACCTGAAACGACAAACCAAAACTGTAAGCCAAAGCTTAGTGAGTTCCCCCAAAGTACCAACATACCACATAACAAACAAGCATACAATATGAGTAGCCGACCTGGACCGCCTCACAGAGCCTACAACCTATCTGGACTACTCTACGAGCCTTCGGTATGACTGGATCGCCTCGCAGGGCCTATAGTCTATCCCGACCGCTCCACGGGCCATCGGCCTGACTAGAACACCTCATAGGGCCTACAGCCTATCCGATCGTCCCCAGGTGTCTTGGCCTACAACACAAAGAAGAACCACCTCAACCCAACACAACATGTCGACATATGCAACAAATAAACATAAACATAGAGCCAACAAATATAGATAATCATACGGTTCTACTGAACAGCTACAAACTATTATATCACTATCTTGCCCAAAATAAATAAATAATCTAGTGGCCCGACATTAGTTCCTTCGACCCACGGGTAAAATGAGGAAAACTAACCCTTCGGTCTGAATGCAAGCCGAATAAATTTCGGTCCCGAAAATTAGCTCAATGATCACCTAACCAAAACCAAGGACCTAATCTCAATTAATCAGCTCAAAATACCTAAAATACCCTAGGTCAATTTGGTCAAAACCATGGTCAAAGGTCAAGGTCAACGGGTCAACTCGGTCTACTCAGCTAAGTATGGGGGTGTACTCAGCTCCTACGTTGGGTGTACTCAGGCTTTTACCAGAGTCGGGCGTTTGACCCCATATGCACAACATACTCTGGGTTATGCACGACGTACACACAAACTCTCTCTTTCCTCAATAAGAGCTTAATGCATTAAGCTCTCACATCCTAATGTCAGATCCAATGCCAAAATACCACTAGGAGTCATAAAGTTTCCAACTTTATGACTTTGTATGCCCATTAAGTGCTTAATACACAAAATCCTAACTTCTTAGCACCTTAAGACCTTCCAGAGCATGCATGGGGAAAAACTAAACATCCATACCACATTTTTATGATTCAAGACCCATCATTAGGTTTGAAAGGATGACTTATTCGACTAAGAGCATGTCATGCTCAAGAATCATCATAGTTGGGACCAAAAATGCCTTAAATGAAGAAATGGATAGATCTATAAGATAATATGATCAAGCTATGAGCTTTTTACCTCCTGAAGGTTGCTAGTAAGGAGAAAATCTCATATCCAAGTTGCTTACAAGCTCCAAGGTCTTTCCACCTTCTTCTTCTTCTTCTTCTTCAATAATACCACAAAACACAAAGATAAGCTCAATATGCACTCTTCGTACTTAGGGTTAGCTAGAGGGACATTTTCTCAGATCTATAAGATAAGATGTATGCCTTTCTATTTCATGGTTTCTACGTGACTATATGTGTTGTGTATTTTGGAGAACTCACTAGGCATTTGCTTACAGTTTGTTGGGTGTTTAAGGTACTTCTGGCTTTAAGGGCAAAGGCATAGCTTGATGGCGCAGCGTGTACTCTCCAGTATTCTGCACTAGTTGTTTTGGACACTCTGATCTTTTAAACGATGTATTATGTAATGGAATTTGTGGGAAACAAATATGGATAATATTTCTAGTTAATAAATATAAAAAAAATTATCTAAGTTTTTGGGTTGTTACAAAATCCCACTTGTTTTTTGATCATTGTGAGTAAGCACGCTATGTGTGCTTATGTTTCTTCGTTTTTGTCAACGATGCTCTCGCCAGAGGTGGGTTAAAACAAGGAAGAAGCTTGTTGGAGGTGGGTTAGAAGAATGAAGAGGCGAGAGAGAGAGAGAGATAGAGAGTCGATAAAAGAGGGAGATGGTGCTACCTAGTATAGTGGATGTAAGGTGGACTCACTTTTATTTTTAATTATAAAAACCTGATTAACTAATATAAGAAAATGGAAAAAAGAAATTAAAATGGAAAAAATGTCATTTCAAGTATTCTAGGGACCAAAACCACAGGAAATTCTTAATTTTAGACCTTCAATGCAAGTTAGATATTTTTTGGACTCTATCCATAGTTTTTTATCAGAACACAAGGACCAATTTTGTAGTTTTGTCTTATCCTTATTATGTGCTCATAGATAAGAAAATCATTAGATTTGGTTATTCATAGTTCAAATAACATTAAAATCAATTAATGATCACTTGTTGCGTGAACATTGCAATAGTTAGGGGTGAGCATGGTGCGGTTTTTACACCAAACCGAAACTGAAAAGCGAAATTACGGTTTTTATATCCATGAAACCGATAGGTGCGGTTTTTATTGCGGATCGGTTTTGCGGTTTCATTTGCAGTTTCCGTTTTTTTGCGGTTTCGTTTATTACCCGCAATATAGAAATGGTGTGGTTTTATTAGGATGGTGCGGTTATTTTTATGTCCAACCGCAACTTTCAGCTTTTATTTCCTTATTAAGTTTGACTTTCCCACAACTTTCAGCCTTTATTTCATTTATTAAGTTTGACTTTCTTTTATGAGAATTAGCACTAAATACAACATATAAGCATCAATTCATATTATATCAGTATATTCCCTTTAATTTTTTTGAAGTTATAACTTGCCAACTTGAACTTGCATCCAAAAGATAATAAAATAGATATAAACACACGATCCAACCACATTTTGAAATTAATAAATTCATTTTAATTCATAACCATTAAGTCATCAACATCTTGGTTTAAACTTCGTACAACATAATATCCATCAAAGTTCAAACTTCATCAAAAAGCATAAACATGTTTTTATCACCAGCAATAAAACATAGAAAATAAACCACCATTAATCATAATCTCCTTGATCCTTGGAAGATTTTTTCTTGTTTTCAATCTACATAAATAAATAAAAAATATTAGATTATTATTATATAAATCACTAGTAATTATAATAATAATATGAAATCATAATATATGGGAAAAAAACTTTACCAATTTTTAATCCTGCCATCTTCTCATTAAATTCATCAATTTCTTTACTCTTCATAGCACAACCAAGCTCAAGATCTACCGATGAACACCTTATCCAATCTTGTGCTATACCTAGCTGTCTCCCAATCAACATCACTTGGAGCACCAACTACTTTAGCATTTCATTTCCTTTTTCTTGTGCTCCCGTCCACATCGGCATCCGCCTCTATGCGAAAATAAGCCCCGTAAGAAGGGTATATCATATAAAGCCTATTGAGAAAATAAAACAAGCACTCGATGTTAGTTAAAGGAAAAAAAATAATATAAATATAAAACAAAAAACATACCTTTCAAACGCATTCTCATAAAGTACGACTGTTTCCAACATTAAATATGTTGAATTCCATCTCGTGTCAACATCAAGAGACGACTTTTGTTTGGATCGTACTTCAACACGAGCAACACAGTCTTCAAATGTTTTATATCGGGCCGGTAATGATCGTACATACGTCACCACATTTCGAATTCTAGTAACAACATCGAATTGTTCTTCCAAACCATCTCTAACAACAAGATTGATGATATTGTTGGATTAGTGTCTAAGTCCATAACTATTTTGGTATGTACTTGACCCAATGGTGCATGGTCCTTTTGGGTTGCCTTCACCAAAGCAACTTGATAGGATGAATTATGGAGTGAAAGGATTAAATATGATTTATTAATATATTATGAGAATAATATATTAAAGGAGAAATCATATTGTTTAATTAATATTAGTCAATAATTAATTGGTAATTAGTTTTGTGACTAAAAGAGATTAATTAAACTTAAGGGACTGGAATTGTAATTATAAGATAATTGCAATTTAGGCCATGGATTGCCTTTTATTATAAGGTGGACGAATTCTATGGGGGAAGCCCATATGAAATTGTCCAAGGCCTTAAGGAAAGGGCTCCATGGGTT
The DNA here is from genome assembly GCF_002870075.4 of Lactuca sativa. Taxonomy (NCBI): domain Eukaryota; kingdom Viridiplantae; phylum Streptophyta; class Magnoliopsida; order Asterales; family Asteraceae; genus Lactuca; species Lactuca sativa. The sequence continues at coordinate 90,979,739 of NC_056630.2, forward strand.
GCTTAGGGCTTAAGCAACCAAATTAGGGTTTTCTTGTTAGATAACCCTAATTGCCTCACTATATATAGACCCCTTAAGGACCAAAAACGTGGACAAGCAACCTTCTAGGGTTTCACACATTTTTGGGCAGCCTCTAACCTCTCTCCTCTTCATCCTCTTGCTTATGGTGTTTGTGAACCATTAGAGGAGTGACACTTGTGACTCTAAGCCTTCCAAAGTCAATACAAGGAGATTTGGGATTGTTATTGCTACATAACAATCAAGGTAATATTATAAACCTATTCTCATGTTAATATGATTACTTGTATGCTAGAATTAGGGTTTATAGTCTTGGATAACTTGCATGTACAATAGAGAAACCTAGATCCAAGCATTAGGGTTTGTATGAGCACATAGGATGTTCTTAGGACCAAAACCCATCAGTGGTATCAGAGCCTAGATTGGTTTCAATTGTATTGATGCATTACATGTTCAAAAAATTCGATTTTTAATCTTCTGGAGGCTGGACTCGCCGAGTCCATAGCTGAACTCGCCGAGTCCATGCAGACTCGACGAGTCCAAGCTTGACTCGACGAGTCAACTCGTCTGATGGGGATATCTTCGCGATTTCTTGCTGTTTTTGCTTATGGATAGTTACCTTATCATATTAGATCAATATAAATCCGATTTTATGATATATTTGACTATATTCTTGATCTAATTGAAGATATTTATCAATTAATAAGATAATTGTTTCCTTATGTGATAATTGATTAATTATTTTGACTAAATTGATAAATTGTTTTGCAAGAAATCATTAAATAAATCAAATATGGATAATTATGTGATTAATTGTTAATTTAGATTATTTGTTATTTGATCCTTGTTGTTATGAAAAGTTTCATATTTTCCCCTTAGGTTTTATAGTTTAAATTTGAACCCAAAAGTTTTGTTGTTTTGAAATTTAAATAGTTAAAACCCTAATGTTTTGAAAAAAGGTTTCAAAACTTTCCCTCAAGTTTTGGAATTTAAATTTTGATTAAATGGTTTAATTTTGATGTATATTTAAATTCTAAACCCTAATGTGTTGAAATGTTTCAAAACTTGCCCTCAAGTTTTGGAATTTAAAAGTTGATTAAAAGTTTAATTAGGAATGTTAAATTCTAAAACTCTAGTATAGTTTTGAAAAAGTTCAAATCACACCCTTATGGTTTTATTAATTAATTAAGGTGTATAATTAAAAGAAGTTTAATAAATCCATAAAAGTTTTGGTTTACAATTTAATTGAATTAAAAGTATAATTGTTAAATTTAACCACCTAATATTTTAAAAGTGTAAAATACACCCTATACTATATATAACATTAAAAGTCTAACATTATATATATGTATGAGTAAAAGTCAGTCTTACTGTAAGTAGGCCTCATTCACGAAGCTGGTCTATAAGGGGTGTTTAAGGAAATTGCCTATAAAATGGCGATTGAATGAGTATCCACTCTTACCCACCGTACTCTTGACCAGTGGAGGGTCGTTAGCCGAACGGGTAGGATAGGACGAAACCATCCATTATAAGTATAATGAATTATTAAAGTAACTAAATGTTTTCATAAAATTCTCAATCTTAGTTACTTAGGCAAAAGTGAATTGATGCAATTCCATGAAATTACACTTTGTGCCCTTGCGAAGACGTTAGTGGAGCGTGTGTGGTTTACCGGCACACTAAATGGTTCTAAGCAAAGGTAGCAAAGGGTGACTCAATGTTTATCATAGTTCGGTGGAGCGTGTGTGGTTTATAGGCACATCGAATAGGTGACTGTAACATGTGAGGGCACCATGTAAGTTTGCATGGTTATTCACACCCGCTTGGTGATCCTCGGCATCCCAGTCACAAACTAGAAGAGCATATCGAGATTTAAACATGCCATTGAAAGTTCAATGAATCTCAAAGGATCTAGGAGTTTTCATAGATTTAAAACTTAGATTTCCTTTTCGTTTTTCGTGGTGGAAATTAGTGAATCGTCATTCACTTACCTTCAAATATTCTGCAATTAGGGTTACGACATCCCTCTCCCGAGTTGTAGAATATTGTGTTGGGTCCTAGCCTTAGTATCTCATTTGGGTGATTTGCTAAGGACTCAATCAATCAACTAACTTGAATTTGTTTTCTCCCGTATTGCAGATGTCAAAGTTCGACAACTATGGTTTTCCCAAATCCCGTGGAACAAACATTCCACATGAAGATGACATTCCATGATTCGATTGAGGAACAAGAGATCATACTTCACTTCCTCCTCCTCCTCAAATTATTCTCCCTAACCCACAAGTTCAAAGGCTTGAAAATTTCAAGATCACTCAAACCCTTTTGGCAAGTAAACATAAAGAAGGAAAGTCGGTGTGTGCACACGTCCTAGGGATGAAGTCACACATTGATAGGTTAAGAATGTTGGGATCCGTTGTCTGTGAGGAAATGGATGTTGATTGGGTTCTTCAGTCACTTCCTAACTCATATAGTGAGTTCGTAAGAGAGTACTATATGATGAACCGCGACGTGACCCTTATAGATCTCACCTATATGCTTATTGCTGCTGAATCAGCAATGGTTTGGCGCAATGGAAAAGCAAAGTTGATTGGTGAATCTGCCTTCAAGACCTCTATGGATATAGACAATGGCAATGAAAGACATGCTATGATCGAAAAGTTTGATCATAAGAGAAAGGCAATGTCTAAAGTAGTTCCATGTCATGTTCCAAAAGAGTCAATTTGCTTTTATTGCCAAGAGAAAGGGCATTGGAGACGAAGCTGCCCCATTTACCTAAGAGATCTAAGAGATGGGAGAGTCGAAACGTATGGCTCTAATATAGGTAAAATCCACTGACTAACTCTTTTAAGCTTCTGTTCTAGATTCTTAATACATAATGTGATAAGATTACAATTGATGTTTTGTAGAATTGAAGAAAAGAAAGGGAGATTAAAGGAAGAAGTGAGCAGAATCTAACCATGAAGGAATGGATTTCGATCGCATTTCTCGAAGATTAGATTCTTAAGCTACTACTTAGAGTTAGAGTTAGATTGCTAAGAAAGATGTATTAGCATAAGTTTTTCAATGAGTTGCATTGTAAGGACAAATTTTTCCGCAATAAAATAAATTTTGATTTTAAATTTTATTTATTTATCCTTGCAATGGCGTGTATGAAAAATTGATGTTAAAATGTTTCTATTATTAGCAATAATAGATTTGGTTCTTATTATGTTATTTATGGAAAGTCGAGAGTTTACCAAATAGGGAGAGTTTCTCATCGCCCAAGTTTCAATTGGACAGAAATTTGGAATCATGCAACTTGGTTGTATGATGAATGAGAAATTTCATATTTGGAAATTAGACTAGTTCTTTGACAAAGTGTCAAGTGAAGGACTAGGAGATCGAGCACACAAAGTTGCGTGTTGATCAATTCCATCATAAGAGTAACAAAGATATTCGTCATGTTTTACTAAAAGTTTAGTAAATGTGATTATACTTACAAGATTAAGTGTAATTATGAATTGATTGAAAAGGTTTAAATCAATAGCACAACGAATAAGAAGAATCAAGTAGGCAGAAAGATAAAAGTTTCTCCATTCTAAGAAGAAGGGAGAGTAGCTTTTATGCTTTATGATAGGTCTTAATGATTAAGAACCATATCTCAATTGATCCTCTAAGTGAGTCTTAGTACAATTGTATGTTTAAGAAGAGGAATCAAGAATTGAAGAAATGGTTAAATCAAGAGGTCAATCATACTTCGTTCCAAAACAAGTCTTAGAGTTAAGATTGTGACATTGAGTGACAAGAATTAGAAAGGTTTATAACATTCATCAAATGTGGAAAGTTGTGATGTCTTGGATAAGACAAAGACCAACTAGGTCCAATTTATGAAGTGTTTGATAAAAGCTAAACTAACTCTTGAATATTTGTTTGTCAAGAAATGGTTATTGAAAAGAGAATCTTATATGTCAAGGAGTCAGTGGGAGTCTTATTGGTCTTGAAAGGTTTCAAGAACAAATCATAGACCTTATCAATCATCACTAGCACACGAGTTGAGGTTTACAACCTATCGTGTTGACATTATTTTGTTTCTGTGCCAATCCAATCGAGTTAATTATGCATATGAGTCCTATGAGGTCTCATTTGAATGCATAAAAGGCAAGCACCTTAATCAATGAAAGGTTTATTGATAGGAAAAGGTGAGATGCTTAACTACTTGGAAGACATGGTGGGCAGCTGTGCTACCATAAAGGCAGGAAATCGAGATCAAGAAAGTTCGATCCATATGAGTTTGAATTTGTCGCAAACTTTGGTTTTGACAAATTCACATGGATAGGAACAAATACACCGTTTAAATTTAAGTGTCATAAGATTTCCTCCTTCATGAAAATGATTGTGAAGAAATGCTTTCACTAAGAAAGATTTTAAGAAGATAGTGATTGTAAAATTGCATTCTTGAATTCAATTATGGTTACGGTATCCCTTTCCATAATTTGAATTGTGAGGTTTGGCAATTAGTCTTAATTGTTTAGACACACATATGAACTATCTAAGGCAAAGGTGTATAAGTTTAAAAGGCCTTGATAAAAGATTATCAAAGCATTAAGTATTAGAAACATGGACTTAAGAAATTCAATAGGTATTGTCTTTCTGGAAGTTAAGATGTTTATGAATACATGTCGAAGCTAGTGGGAGCATAAGTGTTATGTTTTATAATAATCATCATGATAGTGGGAGCATAAAAGTTATGGTTGTATGATTATTAAGGCACGTATTGCAAGTTGGCAATATTAATTATAGAAAACAAGAGTTATACCTTGCAAAGTCGTAAGGGTTGTAAAGTTGTTTTGCTACAATTAAAGGAGAGAATATTATGCTTCATTTCAAATCTAAAGGCTTAGGTTGATAAATGTTAATAAATTTAGTCAAGGGTACATAGTGTGTTCTTAAAATTTCGATTATGATTACGGCATTCCTCTTCACAATTCGAATTTTGAGAACATAGCAAATAAAACATTATGCGTCGTATCCCATACGCTTCGGGTATAGGATCGATTGCAAATGCTTTAATGTTTGACCATTCTAAAATTTTCCAAATGTCGAGCGCATTTAGAGGGAAAAGGGACTAGAATTGGTTTTGACTAAAACAATTAAACAACTATCAAAGGACAATCCAAATTTTGACGAGGATTGGTCGCTTGTGAGTAGTTGGAAGCATGATATTGGATGGACCATATCGACATCATTATGAATATATAAGATTCTATTAAGAATGAGTTGTCATATGGAAAATATGGAAACGTGTCCATATTGAGAATTGGATATTGAAAATCTATGACTAGATTAGAAACTTTTTATGCAAAAGGATGTTCAAAGAATGTACTTTGAGTGAGAGACATCACGTCTATGGAATTGTCTTGTAACAATCTCCGATAGAGGACTTTGTAATATCATTGGCAATAGTCTTTGTGAGTTTGGTGCAGTGACATTACAAAATGATCATTGCATAGAATGTTAGAATCTAGCATATTTTATAAGTAACAAGAATTTGATATTCTCACACTTATGAAAAAGGATTTGGAGTTGTGAAATGAGAATGATTGGAAATGTGTTCAATTTGATCTATTTCACAAAAGTAAGAACCATAGGTAAACATTGTGTGCATGCTAGGAGCATGGGACAAGTATAATGATTCAAGTAAGAAGTTGATTAACCGAAACGAAAAATAATGAGTAATCGATATGGTGATAAATAAAAGGAGTTTTATTTATACTCAAAGGTTTGAGGCCATATGAGATTAGTATTATTCTTGTGTTTCACATTTGCATGTTTTGACTTCCAGAATAATTGAATTTATTAATAATAATCGAATTATTCGAACGGGCCACAGTCATTCATATGTTGGAAGTAGATATAAATAAAGACTGTCATGAATTGGTGTGTGGATTGTCTAAAAGAGTATTAGACATAAGCAAATGTTTGCTGCAACGTTCGTGAGTGCTTATGAATATGAATTTGAGCATTGGATTAAACCCACGCTCACTTGGATCATTCCATGAACTGTATCACGAATGATTAGTGAGACGATAACATCTTATATTCTTGAAACCGAGATGTGTGAGTTGTATCTTGCAAATCGGTTACACATTGATAATATGTAAACGCACAAGTAACTTGGTGTTATAAAACATATTGTTGTGTGTGATTCGGTGAGTGAGTGCAAGCAAGCATTGTATCAAAGTTTATCCGTTCCTTTTATTCAAAGTAGGATAAAAGCGATATCTTTGGGCCCCTCGATGATTTAGTGATGACAAACGTAAATGCTCGGCCGGGCTAAGGCTAATTTGATTTGTTCAATTAGTCAGTCGTCATAAATCGGGAATCGAGATATAGTACAAAGAGAATGATTTGAAATCATATCTCATATGATATCTAGAATGGAGGAATATATGATCCCTTATCTAAGGACATGCATATCTGATAGGATCAGAGTTGACAACGGCTTTGGAAAGCTACGATTGCAGATCAGGATCTGAAGTCATACACATAATAGTTATTAGACTTATCCAAGTGGGAGACTGTTGGATTAATGTCTAAGTCCATAACTATTTTGTTATGTACTTGACCCGATGGTGCATGGTCCTTTTGGGTTGCCTTAACCAAAGCAACTTGATAGGATGAATTATGGAGAGAAAGGATTAAATATGATTTATTAATATATTATGAGAATAATATATTAAAGGAGAAATCATATTGTTTAATTAATATTAGTCAATAATTAATTGGTAATTAGTTTTGTTACTAAAAGAGATTAATTAAACTTAAGGGACTGGAATTGTAATTATAAGATAATTGCAATTTGGGCTATGGATTGCCTTTTATTATAAGGTGGACGAATTCTATGGGGGAAGCCCATATGAAATCGTCCAAGGCCTTAAGGAAAGGGCTCCATGGGTTGCTTGGGGCTTAAGCAACCAAATTAGGGTTTCCTTGTTAGATAACCCTAATTGCCTCACTATATATAGACCCCTTAAGGACCAAAAACGTGGACAAGCAACCTTCTAGGGTTTCATACATTTTTGGGCAGCCTCTAACCTCTCTCCTCTTCATCCTCTTGCTTATGGTGTTTGTGAACCATTAGAGGAGTGACACTTGTGACACTAAGCCTTCCAAAGTCAATACAAGGAGATTTGGGATTGTTATTGCTACATAACAATCAAGGTAATATTATAAACCTATTCTCATGTTAATATGATTACTTGTATGCTAGAATTAGAGTTTATAGTCTTGGATAACTTGCATGTACAATAGAGAAACCTAGATCCAAGCATTAGGGTTTGTATGAGCACATAGGATGTTCTTAGGACCAAAACCCATCAGATAGGTGCACAACAACGGAGGTGAAAATATTTACAATCTAATATATCCTTCGGTCCCTTCAACATCTTCTTCAAATATCTTATAGCCTCGTCATTTGAAGACGCATTATCCACTGTCACAGTAAACACAATTTCAATCCCCCACTTTTGTATACACTAATAAACTAAACTCCCAATGGTTTCACCCCTATGATTCTCTATAGGGCAAAAGTTTAGAATTTTCTTTTGTAAAACCCATGCATCGTCAATCCAATGAGCCGTAAGACACATATAATTCACGTTCTGAAAAGATGACTATGTGTTGTTAGTTAGGCACACTATTGGGCTTTTAACATATCTTTAAATTTTTTTCTTCTTTTTTATAAATCTCTATATAGTCTCGAGCTACAATCCATCTAGATGTCATCTTAAACTCCGGATTCAATTCCCACACAAATTCCTTAAAACCCTCATTGTCAACAATGCTAAACGGTTGATTGTCTTTAATGCACATTTTGGCAAGGGCCAATCTACACTTCTCCTGGCTAAAGGAATGCTTAGCCAAAGACCCACCCGCCTCGGTACCTTTTGGCTTAAAGCTTAATTTTGTTTGTTTCTTTGCATCTTTGTCTTTACCTTCATAAAGGGGGCTACGCCTACAAGAATTTGTAAACGGATAACTTAGATAGCTTAGAGATAGGATTATGAATCAAATGTTTGTTGTAACTATATGATCCTTGTATTCAGGATCTCATTCCTATCTCTGTAATTTTACTGTATATAAATACACTCAGATACCCAATTGGGTTTTCACGGCTATTACCCTTCTTAACTTGGTATCAGAGCTTGATTCTAGGGCTTAGAAACTCTTCTCTTTCTCTGCTATTCCGGCTACTAGTTTCTCTATCCGGTTCTCACTATGTCTACCTCTGCTTCTCAAATCAACTCTGCCAAGATTGCCACTGCAATCTCGTGCAAACTCACTCGCACAAACTTTCTCTTATGGAAATCCCAAGTAGTTCCTATATTGCGAGGAGTTCAATTGTTTGGATACCTTGATGGAACCATACCCAAACCTAATGCCAAAATCGCAACTGGAACATGTGCAGATGTTAGAGAAATCGATAACCCCCAATATGCTCCCTGGTTTGTTCAAGATCAAGCAATTGTCGGCGCTCTTTTGTCCTCCATGACAGAAGAAGTACTTGCTCAAGTCACAAGGTGTGCAAACACGTCCAATGAACTCTGGACTTCACTGCAGACTATGTTCTCAGCTCAGCATCGAGGTAACTCCATCCAAATACGAACTCAACTCTCCACAACCAAGAAGGGAGATATGACTGCATCATAATTCTATCACAAGATGACCAGCCTTGCCGATATCATGGCCAACATAGGCCATCCAATGACAGATGAAGAAGTTATTGGATACATTCTTGCTGGGCTTGGCCCAGGTCATGGTGATCTGGTCACTGCTATCACAGTAATGAGCAACCAGAATTCGGTAACTCTACCCGATTTTTATTCGTATTTAATTGCTCATGAGGCACAAGCTAGTATTATGAATAGTACGCCCGATTTTACTACCTCTTCCAACACTGTCACTCGTCAAGATCAAAATCCTTCACGTCGTAACAACAACAACAACAATTCTTTCAATAACAGAGGCAATTATCGTGGACGTGGACGTGGACGTGGATGAGGCAGGGGTAGAGGCAATGGTGGTCTAAGATGTCAAGTATGTGGTATTCCTGGTCATGGTGCCTTAACATGTCGCAACAGGTTCAACCATGCCTATCAGAATGAAGAATATCGTGGGGGAAACAGTGCTACTACTGGAATCTACAACAATGATCCTCACTGGTACATTGATTGTGGAGCAACCGATCACTTGACAAGTGATTTGGATCGTCTCACTATCCAAGATCGTTATCAAGGAAAAGATCAAGTTCAAGTTGCCAATGGCACAGGTTTGAACATCTCTCATATTGGTCATTCAAAAATTTCTGGTCTAGGAAAAACTCTTGTCCTTAAAAACATCCTTAGAGTCCCTCAAATTTCAAAGCATCTACTTTCTGCCCATAAACTTGTTTCGGATAATAATGTTTTTTATTGAACTTCACAATCATGCTTTCTTTGTTAAGGACAAGGCAACGAAGAGAATCCTCCTGGTCGATAAAACCAAAGGAGGCTTGTACCCAGTGCCACTTCGTCATTCATCTATTCGATCACCTCATCAGACGTTTTCAAGTTCTCGAGTGACCAACTCTCAATGGCATCAACGGTTAGGGCATCCAAGTTCAGCGGTAGTTAGTTCAATTCTGAAGTCAAATAAATTAGGAGTGTCTTTTGATATTAATAAACACTTGATTTGTGACGCTTGTCAACGATCCAAGAGTCATCAATTACCATACAAAAACTCTTTGCATGTTTCTTCTTTTCCACTTGAGCTCGTCCACACGGATGTTTGGGGACCAGCTCAAGTATCTAGTGGTGGTTATAAATATTATGTCAGTTTTGTTGATGATTTCAGTCGTTTTACCTGGATATATCTTATTAAACACAAATCTGATGTTGAACAAATATTTTACAACTTCCAACATCACGCTGAGCGTCTATTGAATACCAAAATCCGTATGATCCAATCTGACTGGGGAGGTGAATATCACAAACTCAACAAATATTTTCAAACAAAAGGCATTTCACACCGTGTTTCTTGTCCACATACCTCACAACAAAATTGTATTGCAGAACGCAAGCACTGCCATATAGTTGAAACATGGCTAGCTTTACTTGCTCACTCCTCCCTTCCACTCCGATTTTGGGATGAAGCTTTCCTCACCGCTTGTTATCTCATTAATCGCATGCCTAGTTCCACCACATACAATACTGCTCCCATCACTCGATTGCTTCATCTCACACCTGATTACACCTTTCTGAGAACTTTTGGGTGTGCGTGTTGGCCAAGCCTACGAAAATACAATTCTCACAAACTAGATTTTCGGTCCAAAATGTGTGTTTTCATTGGATATAGTTCCATGCACAAAGGGTACAAATGCCTTGATCGAAGCACTGGTAAAATCTATATATCCCGTGATGTTATTTTTGACGAATCCAGATTTCCCTTTGAATCCTCATTCAACAGTCCAACGACATGCACATCTCATGATCTGGTCTCTTTTCCTCAAATAGAACCAGAAATTACTAATGATCATCTGAGTAGATACGATCTTTCTTTGTTATCTCACAATATTCATGCAGCTGCAGGTACACCTTTCTCGCAGGGGCTCCCAAACGTGAGCATCTCTCCACCATTGTCACCATCTACTGTAGAACCACCATTCATACCTATCCCAGACGACTCCATAAGTGAACAACCCACTCCTTCTCCTCCAGTCATACTTGATATACCAGTCATATCTGTCCCTGCTGCTGCGTCTCCCACAGTAAGTGAACAACCCACTCTTTCTCCTTCGGGAGTCACTACTCGCAGCCAAGCTGGTGTCACACGTCCACGCAAATTCACCGATGGCACTGTTCTTTATGATGTCAACAGACGAGCATTTATGGCTGTTCCTACCACCCATCACAAAGCTTATGTTGACCCAGCATGGCGTCTTGCTATGGAAGACGAATTCTTGGCACTCCAGCAAAATAAAACGTGGACCCTTGTTCCTCGACCACCAGGTGTTACCATCGTTAGTTGCAAGTGGATTTTTAAAGTTAAAACACACCCGGATGGGTCTCTTGATAAACGAAAAGCTCGTCTCGTCGCTAGGGGTTTTACTCAGCAACATGGAGTGGATTTCCATGACACCTTCAGTCCAGTGGTTAAAGCAGCCACCGTCCGATTAATTCTATCATTGGCTATCTCTAGGCAATGGCATCTCCGACATGTGGATGTAAGTAATGCCTTTCTCCATGGCTTTCTAAATGAAGAAGTTTATATGCAACAACCGCCGGGGTTTGAGGATTCCACTAACCCCCGTTATGTTTGCAAACTTCATAAATCAATATATGGCCTCAAGCAATCCCCCAGAGCTTGGTTTGCTCGTTTAAGTGATAAGTTATATCAGTTGGGTTTCACTTCTTTTAAGGCGGACACCTCCTTGTTCATCTTTCATCATGGATGTATTCTCATTTATATGCTCGTCTATGTCGATGACATTGTTATTACTGGTTCCTCCAAGTCCGCCATCGACAAACTTGTCCAAGCTCTCACATGTTCCTTTCCTATTAAAGACCTTGGCAGACTTAGTTACTTCCTTGGCCTTGAGGTAATTCACAATTCAGGGGGAATCACACTTCTACAACACAAATATGCTATCGATTTACTACACCGTGCTCATATGGAGAATTGTAAAAGTATCTCAACTCCAATGTTAGTAACATATAAGTTGTCTCTCAATCATGGCAAGCCGCTACCTGAGGAAGATGTGTTCAAATATCGAAGCATGGTTGGAGGACTACAGTACCTCACTCTAACACGCCCTGATATTTCCTTTGCAGTTAACAAAGTATGCCAATTCTTGTCGAAACCCACTGATATTCATTGGGAAGCTGTCAAACGAATTTTAAGATATGTTAAGGGAACGGTGAATACTGGATTACGCTTCACACGCTCCACATCAACACTTTTAAGTGTATTTACTGATGCAGATTGGGCAGGATGTACAGATTATCGACAATCCACAAGTGGTTTTGCAATATTTCTTGGTCCAAACCTAATATCGTGGAGTTCTCGCAAGCAACCAACTGTGGCTCGATCCAACACCGAAGCTGAGTACAAGGCACTTGCAAACGGTACTGTAGAAGCTAAATGGATACAGACCTTATTAAAAGAATTAGGAGTACATCAGCCAAGGCCTCCTGTATTGTGGTGTGACAATCTTGGAGCAACGTATCTAACAGCAAATCCTATATTTCATGCATGAACGAAGCATATAGAGGTGGATTTTCATTTTGTAAGGGAAAAGGTGGCCATGGGAGCACTTGCTGTCAGGTTCATCTCTTCTGGTGATCAATTAGCTGATGGACTTACAAAGCCGATGACCAAACAAATGTTACAGCATCTAAGACACAATCTTAACCTTGTATCGGTTAAGATTGAGGGGGAATGTAAACGGATAACTTAGATAGCTTAGAGATAGGATTATGAATCAAATGTTTGTTGTAACTATATGATCCTTGTATTCAGGATCTCATTCCTATCTCTGTAATTTTACTGTATATAAATACACTCAGATACCCAATTGGGTTTTCACGGCTAATACCCTTCTTAACTGAATTAACTAGACGACTGAGTAAAGAGGAGGTGCCATTCTCTCTAGTGCCACAAGCTAAAACCTTTTTGCAATGTGTGCATTCTGCTTTTTTGGCACCTTTAACATATGGAAAATGCTGCCAAACAATGGACCGTAACTTAGTTTTGCATTATTTTTTTCTTCAATATCACCTTCAGTCTGCGGAGTCGATACTCGATGGTTGCTGACTTGCTTCAATGGTTCGATGATTCAATTGTTGGTTGCTCCAGTCGCTAGTCGCCAAAACGGAGGCTAAGGCTTTTTAGAAAACACGACTTGAATGAAAGAAACATTTTGAACGAACTAGACGTCTGAAACGAGCCTTTTCTTTTTGGATATGTATTTTTATTAAAAAAATAAAACATATATTCAATTAATAATAATATTTTAATATTGCGGTGCGGTTCGGTTATTTTGCGGTTTTATGAGACATAAAACCGCACCGCACCGAAAAGTTGCGGTTTTTTGAATTTCTAAAACCGCACCGCCGGTTATATGTTCGGTTTCGGTTTTTCGGTTATTTTGCGGTTTTTCAGTTTGCGGTTCGGTTTTTGCTCACCCCTAGCAATAGTAGTTCATGAATTGATTAAACACTATGAAGTCGGGACAAGATAACTAGTAACTTTATAATTTGGTAACCAACTAAATAATCCATCGCGTAGAAATCAATCATAGGGAAAAGGTGATTCGAAGCTTAACGAAAGTTCCATTTAATCTTAATTTAAAATCGTTTCTGTTTTGTTTGTTTTAGTATAAGTAATTTTAGTTTAATTGTTAGTTAATAATTTGAGTTTTTCCGAACTAGCGAAATTAGATAACCCCCCCCCCCTCCCCCCAATTTGCAGTTATTTTTCTAGTTTAATTAGTAGCAATATTTTTTTTTATAAAAATCATACCATTTTCCCTTGTATTCGACACCATTTCTTACATTTACTATACTATTTAAGCGATTAGATATACTGCTTATTTGTGTTTTAAAACTAGTTAAGATTCGATAGGATTTTATAAATTTAAAACTGTTAGTGCATAATAAACACATCAAATGCATATTGAAATATATAGTATAGTGAGATAAATCACCTGACAATCTCGAAACAACTAAGTATGTAGCTTTGCAGACAACTTTGATCAACATGTATCAACTTGTTTTGACGAAATTCAAATATTTGCGAGCAAAACTTCAATGCCTACTTATCTCTTTCCGAAACTCCCAAAGCTTCACTGCTTAACTACTAAAATTACAGAAAGAGAAGTCGAATCACGAGGGACCGAAATGCTCGAGGGTAATCAGAGAAAGACTCTTGAATCAAGAGAATGGTACTGCAAGAAATGGAGGAGGGATGGCCTCCTATTTATAAGGAGGATGGGGAGGCGAGTCGTGCTTTTGAGGTGGTGTAGAGGTTGGTTCCTAGTGCGCCATGCGTGTCCACTTCTAGTGGTATCACGTCATCAGCTTCGCATGTAAAACTCTAGAACTTCGAAAAGTCATTTCTTTTGCATAAGAACTCCATTTTTTATTTTCTTTATGTCTCTGGTTTCATATCAACGAATACTACAGCTTTCATTTAGACTTATCAGCTAATTCACATTTTATTTTTCATTCTACAGTTTGAGAAGGTTACACTGTAATGCCGCTGCGAAATTCTTAACTTCTTCATACCAACTTCATTCTCGACATTCTTTATATCGACAGATTTATATTTACGTAGACATCAACTTTTATTTAGATCGTTTTGTCTAATACATGACCTATATCCATTTCATATTTTATGACACACATTACGGTATCGTGTGGAACACGAAACTTCAAAAAAAAAACATAACTTCTTTATACGAAGTCAAATTTAAGCATTTTTTATACTCACGGTTTCGTATTGACGTCTACTATATCTTTCATGATGATTACTTTGGTTAAGAATTTATATATATTTCTCTTTTGAATTTTATAACAAACATTTTATATTAAAATATATAGTAAAGTGAAAAGAGGGTGTTACAAAACCTATGACAAATTCACTTCAAAGTGTCAAAGTTACAGTTCCTTATGATAAGCGCATGAGTTTTCCTAGTTAGACATGTAATATAGTCTTTTGAAACACATACATAGAGAAAAAATTTATTGATGTTACAAGACAAATCCTAAAGTCCACTATTTTATTATGTATAATAGATATATTATCATGTTAATCTTGTTGCGATTGAAAATGATGAAAGAAAAACAGGTTTTCCCATGCATGCATACATTGAATTTGAAATGCATTTCATCATGATAAAGAAAATTCACACATATGATGTCTCGAATATAGGTATCCAAAAGACTTTATTGGGGTGTACCTCTCCTGGAAGGGTAAATGCCTTATAAATATGATGTCATGATAAGTTGATATGTTCTTCGTATGTTGGTGTAGACATGTGATGGATTTTGTAACCCCTGGGGTTGTACTAGTTCCAATTTATTTGTTTTATAGACTGGATTTCCACACCGGACATTGACATTATTGCAAATTATAGCCTCTTATATATGTTAATCCTATAATAAAATTGTTGTGTTACATCTATCGTCCCTATTGGCTTCTTGGACCACATCTTCCCGTATGCACCCATAATCTGGCTCTTTGTGCTTGGGATTTATGTGGCACTCTTTTACACTCCTCTCCATCAAGTATAGAATTGGTGGTTACTGGTGTTGAATGAACTTGAAGAAACATATATAGCTAAAAAGAATTTAGAACAAATAACTCTTAAAGAATAACTATTTTTCTTAAGGGTGAAGATTTTAGTATATAATTCTTCAAAAGAGGATTTAACTATAAACCCATGTAAACAAAAACAATAACTTAACTTCCTATTGTTTACCTTTAAAAAAAAATGATGTTAACATGGTTTTCGCTATATTTTTTTTTTCCTAGGATTGATTTATAATTAAGCTTAAAAAAGAAGAAGAAAAGTAAATCGTGTGCAAGGACATGCTCTATGAGAGACTTTAAGTAAATGACATGTCCTTTTTAATATATTTTAGTAAATATGGTTAGAATCTTATTCGACGACGATACATTTATTGAAGTTTTTAAATATCAAATAATAACACCATGACACTTTGATGGTTGTTAATAATTAAAGGTAAATGAAAAAATAACGTGTTTTTATTTGTTTGTGTACTATTTAATTATAATTTTTCCGTTTAAAAAAAATTGTTATACTTTTATTTTATATATTAGAATATTATATTTTTAATTCATTATTTGTTAACACAATGCAAGTTAAAATTTTATCCATTTATAACATGGTACTAGTTTATAACCCGTGAGAACCACAGGTAAAAAATAAATTAAATTTTCATAGTAAAAATTCATAAATTATTTATCAATTACTTTAAATAAATCATTAATTATGAGATATACCAAAATTTTAAAATTATTATAACTTCAAATCTAACATATACGTAATTAGAAAAATAAATTTGAATTTTGAAGTGTTGCCTAATATATCTTTTTGACATGTGACATGATATTAATGAAGATTTGTTTTAGAATGACAAATGTCAAATGCAGATTAACACTATTTATTTATTAAAATAAGAAGATTTTCAATTGTTTTTCATTAGAACATTATATTTGGAACAATCCATTCAAGTATAGTAACAAAAATGTTTCGTATCCGCCCTGCATATATTAATGTGAAGTTGGAGGAGTTAGGGCTATTCATTATTCGGATAAAACCAAATTATCCAATTGTACAATTTGGATTGAGCTATTTGGTTCGGATATTCGGATTTTTGGATTGGTTTTCAATAAAACCGAATTATTATTTTGAATTTCGGATTGGTTTTGGTTTATAAAATAAGAATCGAATAGTCCAAAAAAACCGAATAAACATTTATTATTTATCTATTTATAATATATATCTATAGTTATTTATTAATTTTGTAATTTACTTTTTCAAATAAGTTCAAAACGTTTCACCCGATAAAAAAACATTAATATGCATTTTCCCTCAAAAGTTTTCTACCTATAAAATATTTGACTACAATATATCTTCTAATTAGTTGTTTATAAATTTCAAATCACAACTAAATAATTTGTTTTTGCTGCTTGTGTAATATTATAATTATATGTCGTTTTAAAATGTTTCGATTTTTGAAAACCGAATTATAAAAACCGATCCAACCGAATTGTAATTGGGTCGGGTCGGATCGGATTTGAATTTTGGTTTGGACTATTCGGATCTATATTTTGAAAACTGAAATCAATTTGATGATGTCCATGGACCTGTATTCCCAGACTTTTTTCTCCTAAAAACTTGAACCTAAAAATCTTAACACGTGTAAAAAGAAACACCACACTTCGGATATACATTTCCATAATCACAAACTAAACTCTCATTTTCTTGTTGAGATTTGTGATGCTACATTATTATATGAAGGATGCTGCTAATAAGATACCCCTTAGACACCTTTTCATCAATTTTATAAAAAGTCAACCTATAATGAACTATTTGTAATCAGCTTTTTCGGAAAACAATGCAATTTCAACCAATAAAAATATTTCAAAAATTAATTAGAGTTGTCTAAATGGTAAAATGGGATGTCTATTTAGCCGACCTTATGAAATATTTCAATGATTATAACGAACGGTCCAATTTTAAGGGTATTTTAAGATACACTATGGCTTGTTTTTAATATGTGAAAAGAAGATCAATGATTTCATGTTATACTTTTGGGTGTAAATATTTAATCTCAAAAGAGTTTCTTTTTTTTTTCTTTTCTTTTCTTCTTTTTAATTGTTTGGTTTTATCTTACTTTTGGTTTTGGGTTTTTTCATATAAAAACTATTCAAATTATATATTTTTTTAAACTATAAAAACAAGAAAAAATCCAAAACTTTTAGCATTTTATTTGAAAATAGACCACTTAAGCCATATTATAAAAGTTTAGGTACTGAAATGTAAAAGTATCTGAAACAGAAGCACCCAAATTGTAAATTATTTCATATCAGCAATTCATGCTGCTATTCCTTCAACCACCTTTGTGCAGATTTACATATCACGGTACCGGAATCAGCTCATCGGAGATTTGATGCTACACAATGTCGTTGGTTCAACGACAACCGACCGATTCGTCGGACTGCATGCTACCGGGACCACCCTCCCGCAACAATGGTGGATCCGCTGACCTCGTATCAACCGGCCTCCTCGCATATGCCGCCGGTAGCACCGTCCCTATCCTCGATACTCGCTCCATGCAACTCGTCTGCGTCTTTCCTATCCCTCCTCCTGTTGCCACATCCGGCACCAGCAGCACATCCTCCTCCTCCTCACTGTCCCCTTATGTCACCTCCGTCCGTTGGTGCCCTACCTCGCTCCGTCTAGACCTTCTCTCTCATGACCTTTCTTCGTCCCACTCTCACCTTCTCCTCGCCGCCGGCGACCGCCAAGGCCGTATTTGCCTCCTCGATCTTCGCCAGAAATCAGCCCCTCTGCTCTTCCTCCAAACCGATCAGAACTCCAAACTTGGAATCCAAGACCTTTGTTGGATCCAAGCCCGATCCGACTCATGGATAATCGCTGCCCTAATGGGATCATCACTCCTCGCTCTTTTCAACATCCCCACCGGACGTTGCTTCTTCAAATACGATGCATCGCCGGAAATCTTCTCTTGTATTAAACGTGACCCCTTCGATTCCCGCCATTTATGCGTCATAAGTTTAAAAGGCCTTCTCTTGTCAATCAAAGTCCTTGGGGACGTGTCTGATTCTGATGTCGTATTGGAAGAACTCAAAATCCCTACCGATGTCTCTGAGTTGAATAAGCTTGAGAGAGAAGTCGGTATCGGCGTTGGTTCAGCCGCTACACTTAGTAATTCCCCGGCAACGGCGACGCTTCCCACTTATGCAGTCAAACTCGCATTTTCGCCTCATTGGAGGCACATTTTGTATGTTACTTTTCCGAGGGAATTAATCGTGTTTGATCTGCAGTACGAAACGGCTCTGTCTCATTCCAGTTTACCGAGAGGATGTGGGAAGTTTCTCGACGTGTTGCCGGACCCAAGTATGGAGCTGGTTTACTGTGCTCATCTCGACGGCCGGCTTAGCGCTTGGCGGCGAAAGGAGTGAGTAAATATTGTCGCTTAACCAAAGCAAAGCATATATGGTTTGCTTATTTGTGCCATTGTTATAATCCATCTCTAATTACAAAGTGTCGTTTAGAATTGCATAAGGTTTAGGAGTTTAAGGGAATTGGAAAACCTAATCATTTGCACATCACTGCAGAGGAGAACAGGTGCACGAAAAGTGTATGATGGAAGAATTGATGCCCTCAATTGGCACATCTGTCCCAACTCCCTCAGTTCTTGCAGTTGTCATCTCTCAATCGGATGCCACCCTCCAAAATGTCGGCAAGCATTTTTCCGATGGACATCAACCTTCATCTCCTGACAACGAATTTGATCTGGATTTTGATAATCCTTTTGATTTCCGTGATGATTCACATATCATTTGTAGAACACATTTTATATCCATTTCAGATGATGGAAAGATATGGAATTGGCTTCTGACTTCCGAAGACCCTACAGATAATCCAAAAGATACATCTGACCCTGCACATGTTACAGAAGTCCGTAAAGATCCATCAGCCTCTACTGTAAGCCAGGATAAGCTAACACTCAAGGTTAATAGTTAATACTTGATACTAAACTATGACTATTCAATTTCTATAAGTTCAAAGTTATGATTCTATTTTCCTTATAAATCATGCATTTTGTGAATCAAAATCTTGGTGCAGATCAGTCTTGTTGGCCAACTTCATCTCCTTTCTTCAACATTGACATTGTTGGCTGTTCCTTCTCCTTCTTTGACAGCAACTTTGGCAAGTGAGTTGTTTTCTCTGTAATTTCCAATTTTCCATATGCTTCTTTAAAACTTCATTTTTACATTCATCACTTAGTGAATGAGACATTTATGATATATGATGTGAAGGTGGTGGAAACCATCCTGCTGTGGCTGTTCCACTTGTTGCTTTGGGAACTCAAAATGGTTCGATTGATGTTATTGATGTTTCTGCAAATGCTGTAGCTGCAAGTTTTTCTGTACATAATAATCTTGTAAGAGGATTAAGGTGGCTTGGAAACACTAGACTTGTCTCATTCTCATATAGTCCGGTATTAAACATACTAAAACCACCAAATTCATCTTTGAATTTTTTTTTATAAATATTTTAATTATGAAAGTTAATTATGTACTTAATACAGGGAAGTGAGAAGTCTGGAAGCTATGTGAATAGGCTTGTTGTTACATGCCTTCGGAGTGGTCATAATCGAGCATTTAGGGTTTTACAAAAGCCTGAACGTGCATCAATTAGAGCTCTACGTGTGTCATCTTCCGGAAGGTTGTTCTTGAAAAGGAATATTGGTTGTTTAATTTGCTACTTCACCTAAATATGGAAGTGTTTTTTTTCTTTTTTGTTTAAGTATGGATTCTTGATATATTTTGTAGGTATCTTTTGATCTTGTTTCGTGATGCACCTGTGGAGGTTTGGGCAATGACAAAGACTCCAATTATGGTAAAATGGCTGATTGTTTTCCTACTTTCAAAGGATAATTACAAGTCAACAAAGTGGCCAACTTTTTAACCCTTTATCTCAATTTCACAATGGAAGAAACTGCAAATGTTAAATTGTTCCAACCATAAAAGAACATAAAAACTTTTGAAAAAGAAAGAATCATATTTGCAACTCTACAAAAGTATTTATTATAGTATTTTTCTTTTTGCAGCTTAGGTCTTTAGCTCTTCCATTCACAGTTTTGGAGTGGACTCTTCCTACTGTTCCACGTCCCTCTCACAGTGGAGCCTCTAGGCAATCTGTATCTAATTCTCAAGACAACACTTCTGCAGCATCTGAAGGAGCCTCTACAGACACCAGTGAGCTTCTTCTATTCTCTGCTAAATCTTACATACTTGATTTAACATTTTATACTTTATCTCTTTCTTACTGTAAATTCAATAAGGTTTTCATCCTCAAAACTCAAAAGTAACTTGCAGATGGAGCTCAAGAAGATTTTACAGAGACCTTTTCATTTGGTTTAGTAAATGGCTCTTGTGGGGTGTTTGAAGTTCATGGACGAAGGATCCGAGATTTCAGGTAATTTTTATTATCCATTTCTTCCATATATATATAGCATTTTTTCTTAATCAATTTTTTTTATATATTATAAGTTGATGATACATATTTGTTATTTCCAGACCAAAGTGGCCTGACTCCTCTTTTGTTTCTACTGAAGGGATGGTGACAGCTATGGCTTATCGTATGCCTCATGTGGTTAGTTTCTTTTTTTTTTTTTTTTTATATATATATAATAGTATTAAAAGATTTTGTCACTACTTATTTATATTTATATATGTGTAAAAAGGTTATGGGGGACAGATTAGGAAATGTAAGGTGGTGGGATGTGACAACTGGACAATCTTCCTCTTTCAACACTCACAAAGAAGGCATTAGAAGAATTAAATTCTCCCCTGTTGTTCCTGGAGATCGCAGCCTTGGACGTATTGCTGTTTTGTTTAATGACAACACATTTTCTGTGTTTGATCTTGTAATTAACTTGCTTTCTTACTCGTCATTTATGTCCCATGTTTTCTGCTACTTCCAATCTTTTTTTTATTTATTATTATTATCATTTTTTTTTCAGGATTCACAGGATCCTTTAGCCAATTCCCTATTACAGACACGGTTTCCAGGAACACTTGTGTTGGAGCTTGATTGGTTACCTGTACGAACTGACAAAAACGATCCATTAGTATTGTGTATTGCTGGAGCTGATAGTAGCTTTCGTCTTGTTCAGGTTAACATGTATGCATCACTTTTTTTTTTTTTTTTTTTTTACTTTGTTTTCAAGATATCTATTTACAACCAAAACATATTATCCAATACTAACATTGTATACTCTTTTTTTTTTCATGCAGTGATAAAAAAAGTGGTTATGATGCCCAACCTGGATCTGTGAAGGAGCGATTTAGGCCAATGCCTTTATGTTCTCCTGTATTACTTCCTACACCACATGCCTTAGTAAGATTGACTTTATTCACACTAATATCATATGGTGTATATCTTTTTTATTTTATACTATTAAAATATCTTTTTTTTTTTTTTTTAACCATAGGCATTGCGGTTAATCTTGCAATATGGGGTAAAGCCTTCATGGTTTAACACATGCGGTTCAATCCCAGATAAGGGGGGAGATTCAGATTCCCAAATATCAAGAAGTTCATCAGCATCTGTTGGAGACCTTCGTAGTTATTTAATTGATTTATCACCTATTGGTGACTCTGTTGTCCCTGAGTTACTTCTTAAAGCATTAGAGCCTTACCGAAGAGAAGGTAAAGCTTTATTTTCAGCCTAAATGCAACATACTTTTCAAATTTATTAACCATATTATTGCACTTCTTACTATAAGTAGAATGATGTGATAATAAAAAAGTTTGTTTTGTTTTTGGTTTGAATTAGGCTGTGTGCTTGATGATGAGAGGGTGAGACAATATGGTAGTATTGTGAATAAAGGTTGTGCTGCAAGGTTTTCTTTTGCAGCTGCAATATTTGGTGAAACTTTGGAGGCTTGTTTTTGGTTGCAATTGCCTCGTGCATTAAAGCACTCACTGAATATGTTGGCTACAAAGTCTTTGCAAAAAGCACCTGTGAAATTGCCATCTACCATTGATGAGTCATCTGTACTAAGTAGGATGTTCACCATGAAGAGAAGATCTGTACCAAGGTTAACAAACTCAAATTCACTCGTAAGTTTTCTTTTTTTTTTTTCTTCTATTTTTACGTGGTATAATTATTTCAGATGGAATTTTGGAATTTCTTTTGTTTTCTTCATTTCATTCCTTAGCCATATTGTTTATTTATTCCATCATGAATGGATGACAGAGTAATGGTGAACTTAGGATGATGGCTTTTGCACAAGAAGAGTTGTGGGAAAATGCTAGTGAACGTATTACTTGGCATGAAAACTTGGAGGGTGAACAAGCTATTCAAAACCAAGTCCATGAGTCAGTTTTCATCTCTTTCTCATTTTCTCTTAAGATGTTTGTAGTTAGAATTTTTTTTGTTACTAAGGAATTGTGGAGTTGATGAATGATTTATTATTATTTATAATAAATAAATAGGCTAGTGACAGTTGGTAACTTGGATGCTGCTGTGAATTTACTTCTTTCAACTCCTCCAGAGAGCTCCTTCTTCTACCCAAATGCTTTGCGTGCTGTTGCTCTTTCCTCTGCAGTCTCAAGATCTTTGAATGAACTCGCAGTTAAGGTAACATGCAGTTTCCATCTCATCTTTTTTATTTTATTTTTCCACCATAAATTATTTCTTTTTTTATTTATTAGGTGGTTGCAGCAAATATGGTGAGGACTGACAGGTCATTATCTGGCACACACCTCCTCTGTGCTGTTGGGAGATATCAAGAAGCTTGTTCACAGGTGCTGATTGCTCTCATGTCATTCACCTTCATTTTCTTCTTCTTCTTATTATTATTAGATTAGATTTAGAATTCCATCATGAATCAAGATTGTTTTTATTATGTTTGTCAGTTGCAAGATGCAGGGTGTTGGACAGATGCTGCAACCTTAGCAGCAACACATTTAAAAGGAAGTGATTATTCAAGGTATTTTATTTATTAATCTCTTCTTTACAATTCAATTCTTACTTTAATCAGTGGTACATATATATTTACTACTTATCTTGTATGATATTATATATATAATAAAACAAGACAACATTTTATTTCTCTCAAGTCTTCATATTAAGAGAAATATTTCCAATTAGTTTTATGGTATTTTTTTGAGTGTAGGGTAATGCAAAGATGGGCAGGACACGTGTTAAATACGGAACATAACATGTGGAGGTATCATCATTTATTTTCAATAAAAATAAATAAATAAAGGTTTTCAAAATTACGTAGCGTATATGTATGCGTATGTGTCCTTAATTTCAGGGCCCTAATAATGTATGTAGCGGCGGGATGTTTACAAGAAGCATTGGCGGTGCTGTGTGAGGCTCATCGACCAGATAGCGCAGCGATGTTCATCATAGCCTGCCGGGAAATTCATGGGGAGTTTATAGAGGGGTTAGATCCAAACGACGACGCATCTGCCACGATCAAGGAAAAATTGGTTGTGTTACGAGGATTAAACCCAGAAAGTGAAGAAGTTATCGGTGTCGGGGAATTATACACAAAATACCAACAGGAATTAGTTCATCTCTGCATGGATTCACAACCATATTCCGATTAAAATTTGGGAAATTCCCCAACCTACGTACTCATATTAAATCATATTGTACTACACATAACAATAACAAGATAAAACCTCACTATACACCAAATTACGAATTACATCCTTGTGGTTATATATATTCACTTACATTACGAATTTAGACTACACCTTTAAAATTTTAGTAATAATAATATCAGTCCAATGTATGTATTTTACCCTTTTCACCTTGTTCCTTGTTACATTAGGTTAAGTACGTTCATGAGAAGTAAAAAAAGATTAAAAGGAAAACAAGAAAATAATTGCCTTTGGGGTGGGAGTGGGACTCGGACTCGGACTCGGACTCGGCCACCTCTCTCTTTCCTAGTTTCCTTTCCATATATAGGTTTTTCTTGTTTTTTCAAGGATAAATAATACAAAAGACACTAAGTTTATATCAAAATTCTAATTTAAGAATGTGTTTTTTTTTTCTCAAATTTAACACTATGTTTTTTAATTTTTTTACAATTCTAACCACTTGACCGGTCAACCAAGTTATCAGCTAACGTGACATGATGACGTGTCAATTTTGATTACATGACATGTTGACATGAAATGTTGACGTGTCAAATTGATTTTTTTTTCCACAAAAGACACTAAGTTTACATTTTTTTTTTTATTTTGACACTAAGTTTAATTTTTTTATTCAATTTTGACATTTTATTTTTTTTGTTTCAAATTGAACATCATTTTTTCTAATTTTGTTCAATGTTGACCATTTTCCATTTGAAACCGTATAAATATATTTTTTTATTAAATTTGAAACTGTATAAATACATTTTTTTCTTTTAAAAACCACATTTTTATATAAATACAAGGTTTTTTTTTACTTTGACCAGGGTTTGACCAATCTTAACCTAGGGGTATTTTGCGTATTTTGATTATATGTTAAGTTTGACCATGATCTAATTAATAGGTGACGGGTAGAGCCGATATTCAGAGTAGAGATTTATTCAGCTATTGTTCGGACTGAGATGTGAGTTTTCCTTACAGTACTTGTGTGTCGAAGGAACCAATGCCGACCCACTAGATTATGTATCCTGGTATTTAGGATGATGTTATGCTAGTTATATGATAGGTGAGTAGATATGTATGATTACCTATATTTGTTGGATATGTGTTTATGTTATTTGTTGCATATGTCGACATATTGTGGTTGGGTTGAGGCGGTCCTTCTTTGTGCTGAAGGTCAAGATACCCTGGTTAGTCCAGACATGCTGTAGGCCCTGCGATGCGGTTCAGTCAGGTCGAAGGCTCGTAGAGCGGTCCAGATAGGTTGTAGGCCATGTGAGGCCATCCAATCAGGCTGAAGGCTCATTTTTGAATGCTATTGTTGTTATATTGTGTGATGATACTTTGGGGGAACTCATTAAAGTTTGGCTTACGGTTTCAGTTTATTGTTTCAGGTACTTCAGAGGATCGTAGGAAAGAGAAGGCATGGTCGTGCACATCTTCCTGTTTTTATGACAATGGATCTTAGGATACTTTGATGTTTATTATACTTTTGAAATAATGTTTTTGTAAACACTTTATGGTTAATTGGTTGCTTTTGAAAAAATTAAATTTCTTTGATTTTTGGGATGTTACATGTTTCTAGTAACAAAGTTCCAATAAGATATTCTGTAATATCGAAGACTCGGTCTGTGAGACTTTGGAATCTTGATATCACAGGAGATTAATGCACGTTAAGTTGGAATTCTATCACATCTTAAATAGTGATAGGAATTTGGAATTGTGAAATGAGCATCATTGGAATAATGTCCAATTGATTTGTTCACAAAGGAAGGACCACAGAAAGGCATAGTATGCATGTTCATAACATGGCACGACTGATTTTAATTCAAGTGGTTAGTTGATTACTCGAAACATTATACAATGAATAAAGTCGTAATTATTATGGTAAATAAATAATAAGATTATTTATATTCAATAGATTTGAGACCATAGTTAATTAGTTTATTATTGTGTTTCGGTTTGCATGTTTTACTTCTTCGATGATTTGATTATTTGAAATTCCACAGTCGCTCATACTTTTGGAAGTAAGTAGTGAATGGAGATTGTCATGAATTGAATTGTAGATTGTCTATGAGGATTAGACATTGCAATAAGATTGCTACAATGTTCATGAGTACTTAGAAAAATAAGGATTTTGAGTATTGGATAATCCCACACTCAGATAATTACTTCATGGATTCTATCACGAATAATTATGAGATGATAATATCTTTTATTCTTTAAACGGAGATATATGAGTTGTAATTTACATGTCGGTTATGTACTGGTATTACGAAGACGCATCAGTAACGTGATGTCATAAAACATAGTATCATGCATGATTTGGTGTGTAAAAGATACAAGCATAAAAGTCAAAGTTTATTCGTTCCTTTTGCCCTAAAGGAAAAAAGCGATATCTTTGGGCCCCTCAGTGATTTTTTGTCGACATTTAAAGTGTTTGCCCGAGCCCAGACTGAATGGATGTGTTCAATTAGTAGTCTGAATTCAGTCGTCATAAATCAGGAAATCAAGAAACAAAATCTTGGTTTGTGAGATTGATTCTAATCCATGTCTCATGTCCATACGATATCTTGTAGAATGAAGGAATATATGATCACTTATCTTGGGGCCAATGTCTGATTATATTAGAGTTTGACAGTGGCTTTGGAAAGCACTATTTGTTGTTTGGTTATATTTGCAATTGTAGTTATAGACTTATCCAAGTGGGATATTGTTGGATTAAGGTGTCTAAGCTTATAACTAAATTGGTATAAGCTTGAAAATAGAAGCAAAGTCCTTTTGGGCTACCCTCATAACCAGAAATAACTAGAAATGATATTAGAGGAGAGAGAGAGAGAGAGAGAGAGAGGGAGAGAGAGAGAGAGAGAGAGAAATGTTTTGTTAATATATTATGTGATTCATATATTAATTGGGAATATATAATTGATATGTTATTAATTAATTAACATGAGATCAATAGCTAAATAATTGATTTGTTCATTTATATGGTTTATAAATTAATAATAAATCAATTAGAACTAATTAGTTATTAATCAGAATTAATCTGGAATTAATTTGGGATCAATTGAAATTAATTAAATATGTAAGAGGTGAATTGTTATTGTTCAATAGTTGAACGAAAGAAGCAATTCTAAAAACCTCAATGGCATTGATGGTTTTGGAGGCTCCTCTAGGGTTTCTAGAAGCCTCCTGGTTACATAAAAGGAAGGGATTTGAATTATGATTAAATATAGTATTTAACCAATTCAGATTATTCTTTGCTTGCAAGTTACCTAAACTATAAATATGACCCCAAGGCATCAATTGTCATTCATTTCCTTCCTAAGAAGCATAGGAACGAACTTTATTCACCTCCTCTCTCTCCTTTTTTCATTCTAGGGTTTCTAGGTTTTTAGGTGTTAGCCATTTGTTAGGCGTGTCAAACCCAACAAATAAATGGGTACGATATACTCCAAAAGAATCCCACTATATTGCACTAAAAGGTAGTACAAGGTAAGTAGGGTCGATCCACAGAGACATGGGATAATCAGTCCATACCTCTTTGCACAAGGTACTATGGTCACTAACAGTAAAAGGGGGGTTTTAGGATGCAATGATTAAAACAAACACTTAAAAACACAAGTAATCAGCTAAATGAGTGAATTAAATTCAGAATTTGTAAGGACTCCAACTCTATGTATGACAACTTAGCAATGCGATTCCAAGATAACATGATATTTGCTCAATTCTATCTTAGTTGGTACTGGTACTTGAAAGTGTTAACAAGCTCTAACACTTCTCATTCGCCACATTAATTAACCAGAACAGGCTCTTTGATTAAACCTAACCTTACTAACCTAATCTAAACAAGCTCTTAGAATTAGATTAGAAATTTGCATTAAGCTTTATGTGAATGTTCCCAACAACACCCAATACTCCTCACAAGCTCGGGAGTGTAAAAGTGTGTGAAACGATTTACACTAAATTCATTCAATGGAAATCAATTTAGTGCTTGTTACTTAGTCCAATTCACAAAACAATTACGGATATTGCAAATTAGATAACTTGAATGACCTAACCCTAATTCAAATGGCCAATAAGAATCACAATTAGAATCAAACATTAGATTGAATCAAAATCAATTTCACTAGATAGAAATTAAAAGCAAACATCAAGTCATATGATTGAAATCACAACTATGAAGTCAAAACATGCACTTGGAGAAACTAGGGTTCTAGCCACACATGACTAGAACAAAATCACAAGTCAAAATATGGAAATAATATGCAATTAAAACTTACAAATAATAGAAATAATGTTTCCAAATGATAAATGATCAAATCCTTGCAAAAGCCTTCGAAATCCCCTCACCAATAGTGCTCTGATATGATGTGTGTGTCCCCAAATGACCCAATTCCCGTGATATGAAAAATAGGAAAACTACCAAAAGGCAATTTTTGGGTCGAACACGGCCCATGTCAAAATAGAGTAAATCAACACAGGTCATGTTGAGTGAAAAATGGTCTTCAATCCTCAATTCCAACTCCAAAGTTCGATGCTCAAAACTGCTCAGCTGGGCTAACACGGCCCGTGTCAAAATAGGCTAAAATGACACGGGTCGTGTTCAGCAGGGTCAAACTCTTCTTTTATGGTCAACACGGTCCGTGCCCATTCTGCGGTATAAAACCAACACGCCCCGTGTACCCCTCTGACTCCAATTCCAAACTTCAAAATTTCAACTTTTTCGCTTTGCGTCCGATCAACCCGAAATCTTCACCAATGCTTCCCGGCCCCTTCAAAATCACAATCCAACCTCCGTTTTACCTGAGAAAGACATGAAAGTGTGCAAATAAGGTTGTTATAGATACTAAAATGAATATGATAAAATGCAAGAAGAATGAAGTATAACTAAGCTAAATAAATGCAGAAAAAGGGACTGGAAAGTGTGCAAAAAGGTGCACAAAATGCACCTAACACCATTAGAAACATTAGATTTATGGTGCTCGCTTTCCAAGGTTTTTCAAGAGGGAATTTTGTTTGGTTATTTACTATAATAATTAAAAGGTATGTAAACCTCAATGCTACATTTCTTTCAATTATTATAGAGTTCCCTTAGGGTTCTTGATGTTCATAGGTTATTGTTATCAATAGAGCAAACTTAGATCCAAATAGGTTGCATGTGAAATTAAGGGTTAAATTTTTCTGCCACATGTTTTAATTATAACCTATAAAACCCATCAGAACTATTTGTATACAAAGCTCCGAGCTCTTATTCTTCTATACAATATTTTATTTGAACAAGGTAAGTTGTCAACCCCGAATGGAAACTGAAATGGCATATTATCTATATGATTTTCTTTTATCAGATTTCCTATTTTGTGTTTCATGTTTTAAGAAAGCTACAAGATCGTGTAACATCCCGAGTTCAGAAGTGCAAGTTCAGGGTTCAATGTGTAAATGTGAAAGGGCAACTCGGCGAGTCCATGGGTGGACTCGGCGAGTAGGGTCGCGATTCTGGTCGCGTGTTAAGTGGCCAACTCAGCGAGTCGGCGGCTGGATTCGGCGAGTTGGTGCTGTGTGGAGAAAACCCTAATTTCGGAGGATGAGCCCTATTTAAAGGACATTATATCCTCTCCCTAGCCTCTTTACCCTCTCTTGAAGTCCAGAAACCCTATAATCGTGTATAACCTCCATTGATGAAGAATTAGAGCTTGGGAAGAGAACTTGAGAAGAAGAAGGTTGAAGATTAAGAGGCTACCATCTGGATATTATTGTAGATCAGGGATCTACTCCTCTTTTGGATCATTTCTGAGGTAACAATCTGTTACCTTGAGTTTCCTTCTTCTTGATTTGTTCTTAGTTGCTATTTTGGGGATTATGGCTTGAGTGGATTCAATTGCAAGTTTTGAAGCTAGATCTGAAGTTGAAACTTCAGATCCAAGCTGGTAATGATCCTATTTGTTGTAAAGGTGTTGCCCAAGAATGGTTGATGAAGCCCTTTTGTCCTAAACCCAAACCCTAGAGTGTAAAATGCTTAGATCTACTTGGATTCACGTAAAGTTTGCCACTTTACGTGATGGATGGCTTGTATAAGAGTAGATCTATGGATTTGAGACCATGCATGGCTTGGAAAGCCTCTGTACGGGTTATGAGCTAGTGGCACTCGGCGAGTTGCATGAAGGTGGGCAGAAACTCGACGAGTTGGAAGAACAACTCGGCGAGTTGGTTGAAGATAGCCTTGGACTCGGCGAGTCTGTTCTTGGACTCGGCGAGTCTGGTCGTGAGGTCCTAACATTTTTCTGGTTGAGCCGTGAATCGGTGAGTCAAGGGAGGACTCGGTGAGTTAAGTGCGAGGGGACTCAGAGTTGTTGGACTCGGCGAGTCTCGGGGTGACTCGGTGAGTTGAGTCGCGGATTGGGGAAGTTCTGAGCATGGGGACTCGATGAGTCATTGGGTTGACTCGGCGAGTTGAGTCAGTCAGGAGGTTGACTTTGACTTTGACCAAGGGTTGACCAGTTGACTTCCTGGGGCATTTTGGTAATTATTGGCATTTGTTTTGAGTTCAGTGTTGGTGTTGGCTAGTGGTGGAGATTGTGTCAGTGGTCGGAGCATCTTGGTATTATCTTTCAGTCGGCAGTTGCAAGGTGAGTTATCCTCACTATATCGACAGGGTCTACGGCACCAAGGCCGACCCTTTATCGGATTGTGATTCGGGTAACGTTATTATGTTTTGCTTTGCTATGTTTGCATCCGGTAGTTATGATGGTATATGTTAGAGACCTGATTAAGGTCGGTATCCTGGTATATAGGATGATGCTATGCTAGTGACCGGTTAGGTCGGTATCCTAGTTAGGATGATGTTATGCTATGTGATCTGTTAGATCGGTTTGTTTGGATACGATTCGTTATATGATTGAATGTTTATGTGCACATGGTTGTTGGACTGGGGTTGGGTTGAGGCGGGTCCTGCTTTGTGCTGTAGGCCGACATACCCATGGAGGACCGGTTATCCCGAAGGCCCAGCGAGCGGTCCGGATAGGCTGTAGGCCCCAAGAGGGCGGACCAGACATGCCGAGGCTCGGAGAGTGGACCAGGCCGACTGAAGGCCCAGTGCAGGCGGACCAGTCATACTGTAGACTCAGAGAGTGGACCAGGTGGATTGAAGGCCCGGTGCGGGCGGACCAATCACACTGTAGACTTGATGTATATGGCTAGACTCGGAGGGTGGACCAGGTGCACTGAAGGCCGGTGCGGCGGACCAGTCACACAGTAGACCCGAAGTGCATGGCTATTCTGTGTTCTGTTATGATATGGCATGTTGTGCATGTATGGTATATGTGGTTGGTATTTTGGGGGTATCTCACTAAGCTTTCGGGCTTATAGTTGTGGTTTAATGTTTTTAGGTTCTTCAGGAGACCGTGGCAAGGCAAAGGCATGATCGTACCGCTCCTCATGATTGTGTTTTATGATGTGGTTCTGGGAAGACTCTGATAATAATTATATTGAAAACCTTTTTGTAATAACTTTATGAAAATGAGTTGTTTTTGAAAAGTTTAAATTGATTGAATTTTTTAGACCGTTACAGATCGTTTGAAACCTATATACATATGATTTGAGCTTCAGCTTTGGTGAGTTCAAATTTTCCACCGGCCATATATTTTTTTAGATTGTTTTGGATTGGTTCTTATGTCATATTAAATTTATTAAAAATAAAAATTAAAATTGTGGTGATGGTGCATTTATTTTAGATCCAGATAAAAGTTAAAGAAACTTAAAATCCATAGATAATTTAGTAGTGTTATAATTTCTTTATGACAAAAATGTAAATTTGGTCATTGTGGTTTGCAAAAAACTATGGATAAGGTCTAAAAAGTTTCCGACTTGCATGGAAGGTCCAAAATCAAGAATTCTCTGTGGTTTTAGTCCAAAAATTAAGAAATTCTTGTGGTTTTGGTCCTTAGCAAACCTGAAAGGACGGTTTTGCCCTTTTAATTTCCTATTTTCATTTTTATATCCCTTTAACAATTTATTTATTAAAATTAAACAAATAAAAAAATTAGGACCACCTCTCTCTCTCTCTCTTAATCGGAGAACCACCCACTAGAAGGATTACTTAGAGAAACATCACCACCATGATAACCCTTTATTTCTCTCCAGAAGCCATCCCAATGCTCTTCACCTTCATATCCTTTGCAAATTCAACAACTTAAAGATGGCTTGGTTTTACCACCTAATCCACCACAAGTTGTAATCAAGAAGCTATCCAAATTTATGGAGGCAACTAGGAAGGTTGAAAGATGCATTTATCATCGGTCTTAAAAATTCAGATACCCACCAACATCCTCGTATCCCTTTTCCCCCTCCCATCCCGTATATCCATGGAGGTATGATTTCATTAGAAATGGATACATAAATCACCATGAATGAGAGAAAGGAATGTTTGATTTTGTAGTGGTTCTAGGTTTTGATTTCATTAAAGTTGGCTTTGGTTTCTGGTATATTAGATTTCACTTTGGTTACCTGTGCTTTTGGTTTCAAGTTGATTTCACATTTGAGTAATTTCAATCAATTCAGAACATTTGTAAAAGAATCATATATGGATTTTTGGGCATATCAGTATTCCATTCTTACTTTATGCTTGACTGCAAGGATTTGAAGCTCGAAATTACAAATGCCCAAAGGATTACACAATTGCCCATCCCTCGAAACCTACATTTGGGTGTGAATCGACAACGATTTGAAAGATACAATCTTGTGTAGGGGGTTGGCTATAAATCGACAACGATCCCAGATTTATGCATGTTTTTTTTATCTAAACTTGATTTTGGTGAGAAGTTTGGGTTTTTTTTTTCTCGAGTGGGGGTATGATGTGAAAATTGTGTGTTTATTAATTAATTGTACATAGAGAGTGAGGATAAGAAACGAGACCAAAAAAGAAGAAGGTGAAGTTGGGTCTAAACCCAATTAGGTTTTTAGTGTTCATAATCATCGAGGGGTAGAGTATTGAAGGATATGATTCGCCAGAGAAGAAAAAGTTCATCGGAAAGGGGGTGAGACGCCTATTGATTGATTTTAATCTATTGCGTGTATATGTTAAATTCACTTGTGACTTATAGGAAACGAATTGTGTTCTTGTGAAATCAAAAGGGAGATATAATCTTGAAAGAATTGTTGGGGAGTTGAGAGAGAGAGAGAGAGAGAGAGAGAGAGAGTGAGAGAGAGAGAAGGTTGGGTGAGATTTTATTTTTTATTTTTTTAATTATTTAAATACCAAAATAAATAAAGAAAATTGAAAAAAAGAAATGGAAAGTGTTTAACCGTCTTCTCAATTATGAAGTACGATGACGGACTAAGCAAGAGTATGAAAGTCTTTTCCTTTGTAAATCATTTCAACATTTGTCATGTTGGCATTGACAAAGAAGAAACTGTATCCATTTGTTATTGCATATAATTTGCTTGTATAATATTACAAAATTAATATGTTAATGATATTTTTAGTATAAATGAGGTGCATATATATTGTCGATCTGTTATTGCATATAATTTTATATAACTAAACACTTACAGTAATGGAATTTCTAGCAACATAGGGCATACAATTCAAAAACATGAAGATAGACGATGTCTACGTAATGCTTCACAAACTGATCTGCCATCTGCATTAAACAAACAACGTCCTCGAAAAATTCCAAGCAAAACTAGAAGAAGGATTGACCAAGCAGCAGGAGTACTACAACACCATAGAAACTCGCCCACGCTTCCTGAACTTTGCAATATTCGGCAACGTTCTCGAGAAAGGAAAGACACGTCACAACAAGATGCGGATAATCATCGCCTCCCTCCAGGAAAAAATCAAAGAAGCAATTGTCGACCAAGGAAACCCATGAAGGAATTCACTGACGATTAGCTACCGACCATTCCCTATCTTATGTCGGTTATGTGTGATTAGTTAACGTCCAACTAATGTCCTTTTTTGCTATCGTCTATGTAATAGTTTTCTTATCCTTTGTATTAACTCCATGTTCTAAAACAAGACGTTGATAAACTTTTACTTTATCGTTTGAACTTATTATCACATGCAAATACTTAAAACAAAACAAATGAAAACAAATACACACAATTAAAAAAAATATCAATGTTTAACGTTTTTAGAATCTATTTCACTTTTTTTTTGGAAACAACACAAAAGAAAAAAGATAAAAAATTCATCTAACTCGGGCAAAGCCTGAATTTTTTTTTTTAATATATATTAATTCATGGGCCACCCATTTACGTTTCGTATATTGGCATGTTTGCAGGTTTGACATGTCCAGTCACTACATAGAAAATAAAATACAAGAACTGTCCATGTTATTTACGAAATAAGTCTATATATAAAATTATATTTACATGAATGATGCATATGTTAGATGTACTACACTGTCCCACTATACATACACAAAATAGAAACAACAAAAGAGAATAAAAAACCAAAAACACACTGAAATAAGTAGTAAAAAAAATTCAACCAGTACGGATCACCACCTTCTAGTTAATTAAAAAAAATCAAGCTCCTTGCTACTGGCCATATCTAGGGGTGACAAATCGAGTCATCGTGTCGTGTTTTTTCTGACACGACGCGACACAACAATGTTTTATGTAACACGAACACGGCAAGATACGATGCCATGTTTTTTTAACTAACACAAAAACGAACCAATTAAAAAATGATAAACACGACACGACACGAAAAATATAATATAATATAACAATTACTTTATTTTATTAATATTTAATAATTAATAATACATAACACGACAAACGTGAAAAACACGACAAACAAATATTAAATTGTGTCAATTTGTGTCGAATTTTAAACACAAACACAATCACGATAAGACAAGATATTGTGTTTTTTATGTACAAGAATTCAAATTTAAGTTTCTTTCCTATTTAATTTCATATTGTATAATTTTTGTCCTCTCTTGTCATGCATATCCATACTACTGCACCAAACGCTCACTATTTTTGTCCAACCGGTGGCACGTGGCAAGTGGCTACGTCCTTCCCCTCCAACATAACAAAGTTTAAAATATTTTTTTACGTTGTCACTTTCGCAGTCCCTTTTGAAAACGGAAAAGCTCACAAAAGACCAAATAAGAATCGAAGATCTGTAAACTCTGTGGTGTCGCCGTATTTGACCCATCAAACGCCATTCCTTCCTCCACTCAATCATTCCGCATCTTCAGATTAGGGTTCCTGAATTTCTAAATCTCCTTATGAACTGAAAGTTCACCATCGAAGCACACAGTCACCAAGACACCAACGGATCTAAATTAACCTTCCATCGATTCGACACCTACTAAGGTTACTCGCATACTTCTGAACTTTCAATATCAATCATGACTATTAGTATTACGGTTGCTAAACAAGTGTGAAGTCGCGCAGCTTAATCCACTTCAATTCTTTCTATTCCTATTTCTTTTAGGAATTGAGCTAATATTCTCTGTGTTCTTTGTTAGTTTGATGCTTTCGCTTTGAATGTCAAACATATAAGTATATTGAATTCAAACAAAATCGGGTAAAACTATGATTCTTTCACTTATGATCTGTATACTAACTAACTATCATGCTTTGTTTAAACACTATCCTTAGGTACATATGGATTTATTAAGTTATGTTCCAACTGGGTTCATGGATCATTTGAAAAATGCATCCGAATTGATCACATTTGCATATGACGCACCTTTTGCTCGAGCTGTTGTTTTTGGAGTCCATATAGGAGGTATGTTTTTCATGAAACATAACTATATATAAGTCTTTGTCAATAGATACCAATAGGCTTTTGATACTGAGGTTGACTTTTTCTTTTATGTTGACTTATAGGTCATCTGTTTGTGGAAGGTCTACTCTTAGTAGTTATATTATTTTTACTCTCTCAGA
The DNA here is from genome assembly GCF_002870075.4 of Lactuca sativa. Lineage (NCBI taxonomy): Eukaryota > Viridiplantae > Streptophyta > Magnoliopsida > Asterales > Asteraceae > Lactuca > Lactuca sativa. The sequence goes on from NC_056630.2 coordinate 91,015,613, forward strand.
AGAGTTACAAGCCACCTAAACGCCCTTTAACGACCAAGGTTTGACTTTTTCTGCAACTTGAAGTTTAATTTTGACTTTTAATCGGTTTACTCTCTGTGATGTTTGTAGGAGATAGATGAGTTATGTGATGAATGGGTACCAGAGTCTCTTATTCCACCTGTAACAGATGAGATGAAAAGAGAAGTTCCAGTACTCTTAAGGTCTCTCTCTCTCTCTCTCTCTCTCTCTATATATATATATATATATATATATATATATATATATATATATATATATATATATATATTATAGCATCCTGCTTTTATTTCTTTCTATTACAACATTATAGTTTCAATTTAATTTCTTAGTAAAAAGCATCATACTTTATAAAAATCTATCCAATTATAGCATTGTACATTCAATTTTTTGTATATGGATTTTTCAAGTACAAATGTTGTAATAGGAAGAAATGAAAGTATATTGCTATTTGTTGCACTTAACCCTGATTTTAGATATGATAAATCATAAGCTTGACTTTATGCAATTTGTTTGCACCATTTACTTTCTATTTAATATGCTAACTATACACACACTCGCATACAAAGTACAAAACATGCATTATGCATCAATGATTGTAATATTTGAACTATTTACAGTGCTGCAGGACCACATACAATCATTAATGGCAGAAAAGTGATTAATTTTGCTTCAGCAAATTACCTTGGATTAATGGGACATGACAAGTTACTTGTAAGAAATAGTATTCTACTTCCATTTTTTCTGATTACAACGTTTTATTTTCTATTTTTTTTTAGTTCTTATCAACACACTTTGAAAAGTCTACCAATTTTTTGATATTAGGATATTGTACTTTAGACATCTACCCAATTATGGCAATTAAAATTGCTTTGTATTTTTTCATAAGTAGAATACTACAATAGAAAGAAATGAAAGTATGATGCTATAATAAACAAATAAATAAAAATGCATTGCTATTTCTTGCATTTAACCCTATATATATAAATTAAATATCACAGGAATCATGTACTTCTTCACTGGAGAAATATGGTGTTGGATCTTGTGGTCCTCGTCAATTTTATGGAACCATTGGTACAAAACCCATCACTCCTGATTCCCAAAACAAAAAAATCTTCTTTTTTTTATTTAACTAAATTTTATACACATCAGACTCTCTCTCTCTTTTGACTTTTTGACCTTATCTAGATGTTCATCTTGACTGCGAAACCAGAATAGCAAAGTTTTTGGGAACTCCTGATTCCATCCTCTACTCTTATGGACTCTCAACTATGTTCAGTGCAATTCCAGCATTTTGTAAGAAAGGAGATATCATTATTGTGTAAGTATATATATAAAATTTTGGTCTATGTTATTTGTATGAAGTTAGGAGTTAATGATTTCCCTGACTTTTTCTCTATTAAGTTGTTCTTTCTATATGAAGTAAGAAATATATAGCTTAACTGATTAAGTCGTGTGTTGTAGAGATGAAGGTGTTCATTGGGGGATACAAAATGGATTATACTTGTCAAGAAGCACAATTGTGTATTTTAAACACAACGATATGCAGTCTTTAGAAAGTACATTAGAGAAAGTTACTCAAGACAACAAACGAGCTAAGAAACTTAGACGTTACATTGTTGTGGAAGCTGTATACCAGGTATTTTATTTTATTTTTTTAGTTATTTATAAGTTATGGTTTCATATATGAATAAGAGTTTACACTTTAAAAAAAGAAAGAGAGAGGATCTTGTTGTTATCATTATGGTGTTTAATATATATGTTGTTAAAATGTTCAGAATTCAGGTCAAATCGCTCCACTAGATGAGATTATTCAACTTAAGGAGAAGTATAAATTTCGTGTTTTGTTAGATGAAAGCAACTCTTTTGGTGTTCTTGGTAAATCTGGTAGAGGTTTAACAGAACACTTTAATGTTGAGATTGATAAGATAGATATAATAATTGCTGCAATGGGACATGCATTGGCCTCAGAAGGTGGTTTCTGCACAGGAAGTCACCGAGTTATTGATCACCAAGTATGTACAACTCATAATACCAATATACTTACATTTTCTTTATAAAATACAATGATTGTATTTGTGGAAAATTAGGTATTTTGGTATTATAGGTTAATAAATGTAAAGTAGATTGTTCATGTTTGTGTAGAGGCTGAGCAGCTCTGGGTATGTGTTTTCTGCATCTCTTCCCCCATACTTAGCAAGTGCTGCAATTTCTGCTATTGATGTCATACAGGAAAACCCTCAACTCATAACAAACTTAAGAGATAATTCTAAAATATTAACCACAGGTTTGTAATTTGTAATTTGTAATTTGTAATTTGTTTGTCTCCCAATTTTATTTTATGAAAATTACAGTATTTTCATATTATTCAGATGTCTTGTCTTATGAATATTACAGGATTGTCAGATATACAAGGGTTGGAACTTACAAGTGATGTAATGTCACCTCTTGTTTTCCTCAAACTAAAAAAATCCACAGGGTCTGTGAAGAGTGATCTTCAATTACTCCAAGATCTTGCTGATTGTGTAAGTCTCTTGTAAATGACCATTTTACCCTTTTGGTTGTTGAATAACGAATGGAATAAGTAACTACAGGTATTGAAGGAACACTCGGTGTTTGTAACAACTTCTAAACGATCAATGGTGGATAAATGCAAGCTGCCTGTGGGGATCAGAATGTATGTCTCAGCTGCTCATACAGAATCTGATCTGGAAAAAGCATGTGAAGCATTGAAGAAGGCTGCAGCTTTGGTATTAAATTAACTCATCAAAAAATTCCAATTTTTTTTTTTTTGGTAGTGATGATGATTTATTTTACCATTTTTTGAGATGCTAAGTTGGTTTTTTGTTCATATGTATGTCTTTCTCCTGTTTAACTTTGTAATTTCAGGTTAATTTATACAACATAATTTTTGTAATTCATCCATATTGCTTCCACATGTATAAAGGAGGTAAAACTCTGAGTGATGCTGCAAAAGGGTCTTCTTGGGTAACTGATTGTAATCTTCCATTAGCATCATCCTTTAGATTCAGAAGGTCTTCAGTTGGCATGGCGGCAGGTGGTGGTTTGTTGTGACTTTCCGGTGGAGGAAGAGGAACTGCCTTTATGTCATCTATTTTTCCATTATCATACACAATCTTTCTTTCACTTAAAAATGTCTCTAGTGAACCCAAAATCTCATCTGTAATCTTTTGCACATTTGGGAACTCTGATGATCTAGCAACACCTATGTCCTCACACCAGTTGTAAAACCCCACAAGTTCATCGCTCATTTTAGCTGCATAAACAAATTGATCAAAAGCCTTCACACCAATATCATACTCCATTTCTGAAAATCCTTGAAGCAAAACTTCAATCATTTCACATACATTCTCATAAACCCTAAAACTTTCCTTCAAAACAAGGTGTAGTGCAATAATCACAATCCTAGAACTTTTCGCATCACCAGTTGGCCTACACGATAAAACCCGATCAAGAACACGAAGCAAATGATGCAATCTCTCCAAAACCTTCTCAAAATGTGAACTATTGTTTGCAATACTTTGGTCAAATGCCATGAATTCAAGCTTTCGAGTGAGATACAAAGCATAAGTTTTCACAAAACCTGAATGCTCCCATGAATTTGAGTGAACCAAATCATGAAAATCAGACATATTCAAAACCCTTGTCCTGTTTCGGTTTACATGAATCATCTCTTCACCAAATCCAGGCTCCCCATCATCTAACAATCTGTGTATAAGCATCAAGACCTTCAATGCCACAATCCAATCATGTGTTTTACTCAATCGTTTAGAAATAGTGCAAATGCAGGCATTTACATAACTTGTAGAGTAAAACGTAAGGTTAAGGATCTCCCTTGTGTATTTCTCTTCAGGTGGTTCATTGTTGTGGCCTGTTGCCTTTACTATAAGCACCTCAACATCCCTTGCGATATTGCCAGAAACCTTGGCTATGCTTATGCTTGTTTGGTCTTTAACCACACCAATTGCCTTTCTGAAACTGCTTGAACCCATACAAAGAAACACGAGCTCTGGTTTCAAACCTCAAAACTGCAGAAAAGATTAATGAATAGTGTTGAAAGTAATCGATAAAAATTAAAAAATCTAATAACATATTATCATTGATTCATTTCCATCATCGAAGATTTAAAAGCGTTGGTGCACAAAATTCGGAGGGAAAATCTAAAATCACCATAATGAATTAATCGTTCTGTTGTTAACAAACTAAAATCGTTCGAGATGAAACTACGATATGCTATGAGAGCGAATATAGCGTCTATAGGAAAATTTTCTAGTTGATACAGCTGATCGTTACTATATTCGCTAAATTCAACAAAATTGATGTTGTAAAGATCGTTTTTGCTTCCAAAGTTACGATCGATCATTATAAATTGATCCAGGAAATGAAATCTGAATGATAAACACAAATCGATAGAATGCATACAGATTACAGAGACTGATGATAAACAGGCACCGATTAATTCTTGGAGAAATTTGATCGATTAAAATGGATGAAGAAGCTCCGATACATGACAACTGAAAGCAGCGATTGCGAACGCTTAGCAATTGGGATTTGGGAGAGAGTTGAAACCGCGTAGGAGAGAGAGAGAGAGAGAGAGAGAGAGAGAGAGAGAGAGACTAAAATAGACTGTTACTTGTTTACTTAAACCTCTGAAGTCTGAATCATTCTTCCATCTTTTCATTGGGTTATAATGGTTTTCTGCATCTCACAATTTACAAAACCCCCCTAAAGAGTTCTCATATCATAAAAATCCGTCTTTTAAATTAAACTTACAATAAACATGTTAGCAATTATTTTACCAATAAGATTTTAATTTGAATGGCGGAAATTACAAAATATTTTTATGAAATAAATTTTGGTCTAAAACATGTTTTAAGTGATATTTTAGTTCCCTATTTAAGAGACGTTTGGGTGTGCGTTATGGAACTGATGATTATGTGAAATCGCAATAATAGTTTGGATAGAGATTATTTAGGAGATTGGTAATCAATTTTGGGTTATTTGCAGAAATTATATTCTTTTGTCATTTTTTCATTATTAATAATTCAAAAAAAAGGAAAAGATAATTGTTGTATTATATATTATTATTCTAAATGATTTTATTAATAACATGTCTAGAAAAAAAAATATTATTATAGTTGATGAAAAAGTAAATCGTGTTATTTTAACTTCCAAGATATGTAAGTCGACTTTGACATGACTGTCAGACAGAAAGCAGTCTTTGAGTGTCTACGGGCGCCTCATGCTCAGGATTTTCTGCTAACTATCCCTATTGATGGTTTTGGCCAACATATGTCTTCTGTGGAGTACCGAACTATCCTTCGTTACCGCCTCATGATTCCCATATTCTCAATTGAGGAGATATGTCCAGTTTGTCGCAATGCATGTTTGGATACCTTTGGGGAACACGCGGTTCATTGTAGAGAACTCCCTGGTTTCAAGTATAGACATGATGTGGTTCGGGATGTTCTCTTTGATGCTTGTCGGCGTGCTGGTATTTCTGTGAAGAAAGAAGCGTCAGTGAACTTTTTGACGGACCCACAGGATGGAAGGTCCACACTTAGACCGGCTGACATTTTGGTCTTTGGATGGATAGGAGGGAAGCATGCGTGTGTGGATCTTACTGGGGTCTCTCCTCTCGTTGGTTTGGGGAGCAGGAGTTTCACAGCTGGGCATGCCACTTTGAAAGCCGCTGTGTGCAAAGTGGTAAAGCACGAGAATGCATGTATAGCAAATCAACATGTGTTTGTTCCTTTTGCATTCGATACATTTGGTTTTCTCGCACCAGAGGCGGTGGAGCTCCTTAATAGAGTCCAACGGGTCATGCATTCTAATGTCATATCTCCTATATCCACAAATGTAGTTTTCAAAAGAATTGGTTTTGCTATCCAGAAAGGTCTAGCGGTGCAGCTTGTTGCCTGTTTGCCTTCAATCGATATGTATTGAGCTTCATATAAAAAAAATGTAGAAGTTCTTTATCGTTCAATGTATACACAAAACCATGTTATTTTCGCTTCAACTTAAAAAAATAAAAAATAAAAAATAAAAAAAAAATTAATGTTTTCTTTGGTTTTATCCATTAATTCATTAAATAATGAGAATCTATAAAATACTCAAACAACTTACAACTTCAGTCTTCAAACACTGTCTCTTGAATTATATTTTATTACAACCGTTTTCTGAATTTGATTAATCAATATCACGATAAAGATAAATAGATAATATAGATTTTTTTTTGTAGAAATAAATCATGGGTGATTGATTAAACTAATGAAGAAATGAACTAGATGACACTTGAAACAAAAGAATAAATATTAATGATGAATGATACTCACATGTGAAAATGGAATTTTGTTGAAACGAAGATCATTGTGTCATCTAGGAAGGATATCTTTGTGGAATTGTTTGTTGCAATTATGATACGTAAGTAAATATCATGCTAAAAGAAGCCATTATCACACCCCAAACTTTACAAAAAGGGAGCCCTAAACACATCTTTAACATATATAAAGATAACTCGAAACTACAAGATAAATTACTAAAAACAGGAAGATTTGGCTATGATAACAAAAATTTGACAAATCCAAAAATAAAAGAGTTACCATATGGAGCAAATAAGCTTCACAATTCCTTCAAACATGAAATGAGTACGATCTTTGTGTCATTCATAAGCATGTTGGCATTTAAGGTTTCATTAATATGTACTCACGAAAATTCATAAATGTTCGAATTTATTGACATTGAAGGATTTCATTAAAAAGTATATTGGAAGAAATTGCGAGAATTGATTAAGAAAGAAGAGGATGTAATGTGATAAATTCAGTTTATGTACACATGTAACTTAGTCCGGCGAAAATATGATAAAAATATTAGTTTATTGACTTTTAAATTTACTACTAAAAGTATATCTTTGAAGACATCTTTAGGAATTGATGCAATGAAAGATGATAAATTCAGTCATTCGATTTGACTCTCAAGAATTTCACTTAAAATATATCTTCAAAGATACATCGGATTTTAAAATGATAAATAACATGATGTAAGGAAAGAAAATGATCTAACTTATCAAAGATTGTTAGACTTTCATCGATTTGATTAAAAACATATTATATATAGAAATTAAGAAACTATCAATAATTGATATCAAAATAATCAAATTCTAAAAGACATAGTGTTTTAAAAAATATAAACCATATTACTTCTCAACCATTATAATTTTGTGAATCGCAGAGACAAAACATGTTGTTGTAGCCGACTATATGATTTATTTATTTTTTAAAATGGTATATAACAAAATAAAGAAAAAAAATATGAATAGTTGGAATTCAACAAAATTACGATTTGATGATTGAAAATCATTAAATGAAACATGTCGTCCCTTTTAAGTTAGCTTACTTAATGAAATGAATTCGGATGTCCTTATTTGTCAAATAGTAATTAAATCCACACCCACATGCAATAATAAAAGGGTATGGTTTAATAAAAAAAATGATTTGAATAACATATACTCATGTAAAACAGAAAATGGAAAAGAAAAATATGTAATTACATTTATGGAGAATTTATTAAAATTCAAATAAAGTTATAATACAAATATATATTTTATTCAAATTAGTGATGAAATATATATATATATATATATATATATATATATATATATATATATATATATATATATATATATATATATATATATATATATATATATATATATATATATAACCCTCTCAGAAAAAAATTTACAAAATGAAAAAAACCACCTTCTTAAGTAACATGTTTTTATGCAAAGAAAAAGAAAAGTTAAAAAAATAAAAAATATATATATATTTATTTTATTTTTTGGTTTTCTCTTATATAAAAAGCCAATGGTGGATGATTTTCCGTTAAGCCCATTTCTTCTCCCGGTTTGCCCGCCAACAGACCCATCGATTTTGTTAGAGGAAGAATAGAATGTTCGCTCTCCGAATTCACACAGTTGATACCTCCCAACCGCCGTTTGCGACGCAGTTCGGCGGTGGTGCCGCTACATCCGGCACCAAATCCGCCGTCGCCGGAGGCTCAAACCCTAAGTCTAAGAAAAACTTGTTCAGTCCTACTGAACTCAAAGGTGTAGTCCACCTCTTCCGCAATCTACCAACCTTCAGCTCCTCCCCGACTATGACGTTGTTCAACGTCACTACACGCACCACACTTGCGTTTATCGTTGCTGTACCTAACTACCTTTCGCCTGAAGAGTTCATCACTTTCTGTGGCTCTCACGTCGAGTACTTCACCGATCTCTGTTTCATCAGGTATTGCCTCGATTACATCCGGATATTTTTCTTGTAATTTGTTTTTTGTTTTCAGTTGTGGATTGAATTTCGTGTGCGTTTTGCGATGTTTGAAGAAATGATGCGGTGGAAGAACGGTATAGCGTGCTTATTAAGCTGGTGAATCAAGCGGCTGCTGATGGATTCTGTTGTAGTTACAACGGAAAGCGGTTTGGTCCTTCTGAGGTATTCTTGATCTTGTTTTCTCTCATTTGAGAGATTATTTGATTTGAAGTACGTTCGAGTGATTTGCGTGTTAAATCATCACGTTGACTTGCCATATGTATAGAGTCTTTACATATCCATAGATGCACTTCTAATTGATTGATTTTGGATCATTTTCGTTTTGTTTAACTTTCAGACTGAGGTTTGCCATGTCTACTTCGCTCAATTAGTGGAATACACAGATTCATCAGAGATCGCTAGCATCCCTCAGCCAGGGTATACAGAATTGCCTACTTGTCCTGTTTGCTTAGGTAAGCTGCTGTTAAATCGTCACAGATTTTATTATACCTATATCTTTGTGTGTGCACATGGGATTCACTGATGATATATTTCAATTATTCTTCAAATGGTAGAGAGATTGGATCATGACACAAGTGCAATAAAGATTACAGTGTGCGACCATTCATTTCAATGTTCTTGCATTACAAAGTGGCCCTTCTGGTCTTGCCAGGTTGGCTCCATTATAATTATACCCTTGGTGATTCATTCTATTTATTGATATTTCACACAATTCTTCGGGCACATATGTTAGAACTTAGAAGTATTGATATGTTGGCTTCTAACTAGTTCATTTTCACACAATCTCCTCCACATGAATTAACCTTTGTAATGTGAAATACTCTTATTAGATTATAGGTTTTGAGTATCTTCAGCTCTAATGGTAACTCTAAAGAGTCTTGATCTGAAGAAGATATATAACAAACTCTGCAAGAATGATTAGATTATAGAAAAACATGCCTCTTATATACTTTTATCAGCTTTTCTCCTCTTCATCAAGTTAATGAAATTAACAAAAAGTTAAAATTGTGTTTGTTGTTAGGTCTGTAGACTTTGTCAACAACAGGATGGAAAACCAACTTGTGCAGTTTGTGGAACATCTAGCAATCCATGGGTTTGTCTGATATGTAGTTTTGTAGGATGTGGAAGGTAACATATTACTCCTAATTTCCTGTTATTAGAGCATTATTACACTTTGTAAAACCTTCCCAATTATAGCAATGTTATCTAAATACAAAGCATAAGTTTTCAAAATATAATGTCCTAATAAGAAACAAATTGGAAGTATAATGTCGTAATATAGTAATATGTATTAATGTGTGAAGGTATGAAAAAGGACATGCTATTGAGCATTTTCGTCATGCTCAACATAGCTATTCACTTGAACTAGAAACACAGCAGATTTGGGATTATGTTGGTGATAAATATGTTCACCGATTAAATCAATCAAAAATTGGTAGCAAATCAATTGCAACAAATCATCAATGTGAATCACTTGAAGGGGAATGTGGTGATAAAGAAGATGACGAAGTTGATGGAGCACTTTTTAGCACCAAAGTTGATGCGGTAACTTTATATAGATATATTTTTTATAAAGTTGCTAGATATTTTTCTCATTTAATTTGTTCTTTATTTGAAAAAAAAAAAAAAACAGATTGTAGATGAATACAACTTTCTTCTTGCAACCCAGATGGAGACTCAACGACAAGTAAGTCTCTTTTTTTTTTTTTTTTTTTTGTATAAAATATAAATTATGAATTAGTGAATATATAATATTTTTTTTCCAGCATTATGAAACGTTGCTTGCTGAGGCAAAAAGTCGAAAGGAGATATTGATAGGTGAAGCGATACAGAAAGCTGAAGCTGAAAAGACACATGAAATTCAACATAAACTGGAACAAGTTGCTAAAGAGACAAAATCTGTTTCACTTGTTAGTTTCTTATTATAGCATCCTACTTTCATTTCTTTTCTATTAAATCAATTAACTTTCATTTTTTTCCTTATTGGTAGATTAATGAAGATCTTGCAAAAGAGCAAGAAAATCTCAAGAGAAAATGCAAGGAAGTCCAAGACAGGTTCTTACTTGTATCTATATCTATATCTATATCTATATATATATTTGTATTTGTACTTATACCTGTGATTTGTGGTTTTAGGGAAATTGCATCATTGAAATCAAAGGAAGAGAAAATAGTTGATCTTGAAGAACAGATAAGAGACTTGAAAATTTATATAGAAGCTCAAAGAACACTGGCAACATCAAGTGATAGAGAGGAGATTAAAGGGGGAACACTTTTGCCTGTTCAACCAAATCAGTCAAGCCCCAAGACTAATAATAATAATAATTCTAGAAGAAGAGGAGGAGGAGGGCGAAAACGTAATTAGACCATTTTTTGTCTGGAGTTTTGAGTGTATATAATAAAAAAAAGTTGGAAATAAAAGGGTAAAAGAGAGAAAGAGACAGAATAAATGCCAATGGTGTTGTAGAATGTTGACTGTATTGTTAATTGCTTGCTTTTTCTTTTTTGTTTTTGTTTTTTTAAGGATGTATGGTTTGACTTTGACTAGAAAGTATAAAAGTGACATTTAGGTAGCTATTTGGTTTGATTATGACCCCTTTTTCCTCATACTTTCTCTCTCCAAAAAAGAAGATGATTTTCTGTTATTTTAGGTTGTTAAAATGACATTTAGGTTGTTAGAAAGATAACTAACTTTTTGATAAAGATAACGACTGTATGGCCAACTTTTTCATAGAATTTTCATTACCTTATTACCTGTCTATATAAACTATTATATTGAACCTACTCAGCATACTTTTATGATCTCAATTTATTAAAAAAATATCTTTTAGATTATAATGTCAAAATAATAATGCATTTTGTTTTATATTAAGAAATGCAATAATTTTGATCCACAAATGTTGCTAATCAATAATTAATATAGTAGGTGTTTGATTAAGACAATTGCTAATTGTATCCCTTTAAGTACCGTTGTTACTCATCCTCTCTCTTTTGTGTTGATAAAGGCTTGATTGACACAACACTTGCTCCTTTTCTTGGGTAATTCTAAAGCCACGAATTCAATTCCATATACACACATGACTTGATTGAATGATATATGTCATTTTAATATATTATATTAAATTTGTCTCATAAACTAATATATTATATTAAATTTATCCAAATTCTTGAAATGTTACTTTTCAATTTACATTAAATATCATTAATGATATGTCATTTTAATATATTATATTGAATTTATACAAATTCATTACTTTTCAATTTACATTAAATATCATATATTTATATTTGATTTTCAAATCAAACCTTATACTTTTTAAAACTTTAGTTTATATATATATATATATATATATATATATATATATATATATATATATATTTGATTTTCAAATCAAACCTTATACTTTTTAAAACTCCAATTTATATATATATATATATATATATATATATATATATATATATATATATATATATATATATATATATATATTACCACAAATTTTTATATAGAGATCTAAATAAGTATAAATAATAAAACATAAACTTTATTTTATTAATTATCAGATATTATAACTGTAGAATTATTACAATTACTATGTGTTGCAAATGGAGAAATGTAAGAATTCAGTCGAGCAACATAAAGAGTTTCCCATCTAGCAAATCGTGATGATCTGTTGTAATGCCAAAGTGACAAAATAGTAGGCATTAGATATGTTCCTTGTAAATCAACCTTCACATAGTGATTACCTCCAACAAAAGCAATAACAACAGCTCTATGAGTTTAGATGTCTTGGGGACCAAACCAAAGTGGAAAACATGTTGACGGACTATCATTTCTTAGAAAATGAACTATTACATCGTACTTGTTAGCAATGAGAAAACTAGTGACTAGCATAATCAACCAGCGATCTTTTGGTACGAAACGTGATCCATTGAAATTAAATGAGTGATTTATGGTGTTTAAACCGTAATAAAAAATTTGTGTACTCAGTTGGGTACGCTAACAACTCATTCTGTAACTCTAAACCAATTTGATGCCAATTATCTTCACTATAACCGAGACACACAACTATTGCACAAAATCCACAATTTCCATCTCCCATCACATTTTGTATGTTTGTGACATATGGATGAAATTCATTTAGAATTTCATTTATAAGTGGATCTAAATTATACATTATTTGTTCTTGGTTGAAGTATGAGTTACACATCGACTGTTCATGATTAAAGGTTGAGCTGAACATTGGATGTTCTCGGAACGAGTACGTGTTGTGCATATCCGATTCCTAGTTTAGATAAAAAAAAAAAATAGACCTCATATAATCATGTGTATAAGTAGAAAGGCTACATCTAGAGGGATATTGAGTTGGTGGCTCTTGAGTTGGTTGATCTTAAGTTAGTGGATCTTGAGGTGGTGGGTCCTAGTTTAAATCGATAGAGTTTTCCTGAAAAGTTTCTTCTTTAAGGAGGGGTGCTCACAAGTAGTTTTGTGAGTAGCAGGTTCACAAACCGAAGTTGTTGACGATGTGATTAAGTTTAGTAACTTCCTTGCTAAACTTAACTTAACAGGTCTTGATTGTTTTTTGACTAGAACATTAAACATATTTACCTCAACATCACAACCCAAATCGTCATCTTCTAACGATTTGCATTATAATAAATCAAGTTTTTTTCCAAAATTTATCGACTGAATGAAGCGGTATACAATGAGTTTTTTTATATAGATTGTTCATGCGCACATGGCGGCCCATAACTTGTACGTACTTGATATTCACAGTTTTCATAAACGAATCCAAACTTTGTCTCGTTCATATTCTTTGAAGATGATATCAAGTGCATAAATTGAAATGAAACGACACAATGATTTTAAATGTGGTATTTCGTAGTACATCATTCCATTACCGATTTTAGACAGTATAAAGCTGTCACACCCCAAAACCAAGAACGGCGGAAACGTTCTGGGGCGGAGGACGTCATGTACAATATCACAACAATGTAAAGTAGTAAACAAGCAACAACATCATCAATTGCATTAATAATATAATTATTATACAAGTGTGTTCTGTCAAATTTTGATAAACACTAAAGCATAAATCAAAATGAAAGATGAGTCTTGAACAAGCTCCATCTTCCTTTCTCCTTGCATCGGTACCTGTCTATGATGACCTGAGGATACAAGTAATTTTGAAAGCGAGTATCAGCTTTAAAGTTGGTGAGATCATAAGTATTTAGTGTCTTAATTTGTATGTAAGAATTTGTATGTAAAAATTTGTATATGAACTGTAAGTATAAAAATGTAGATGAACTGTAAGTATGAAAATATTTGTAAAACAACTGTAAATGTTTGAAAAACCCTAGAAATCCCTATGATTCCTACTATTATAACAGGGAGTCTTCTACCAAGAATTAACTGATATCTATGTAGTCTTCTACCAAGACTTAACTGTTCTATATGTTCATTTCTTGTAAAAGTGTGTAATTTTCCCAAGTGTAACTATCATTATCAAAATATAGTTTTTATATTTATAGTTTAAGTGAAAAGATCACTAAATATATGTACAGGGAAAATTAATGTAGTACTAAAACGTAGCGCTATAAGAACTACTGCTGTACTAACTACCTTAAACCGGATTTATATTAAGGCATCATGTGATTAATTGCACCATACTATCGACTGGTAACAACGACATACGACTGGTCGTAATAACGGAATGACGTTTGGCACCCGCAGACCTGCAGGTCCGGCTGTAGCTAGCAGCAAGGTGTAGGATAGTCAATCCAGTATAGATCTATACGCAAGCTCACGCTCTCCCTTCAAGAGACTCTGGCTACAACTCGGGCCATGACATTTAAGGCATGCTCCGATACAGTGGATCACAATTTTATGAACGTATTAATGTAAGTGTAATGTACGGAAATGTTCGACGTGTGCTAGCTGTAATGTGTGTTCTTTCTCTATCTAGCAAGTATAGTAATGTAATCGTTCTAGTATCGTCGTATATGTTCTGTTCCTAGTATCGTAGTATATGTAATGTACTGTAATGTTCTAGAAAGTATTGACTCATGAATGAACTGACTCATAGTATGATGTGGCGTTCTAGTAATAGTTCTAGTATCTTCCTAAACTACCCATATGGTAGTTTAGTAGTAATCTAACTAGTACGTATGGACATGGATGTAAACCCTTGCTACCCAAGGGCATGGGATGAACTGGAAGGACCTTTTATGACTATATATGTACACATGATATATAACTAATATTTAAACGACCTTCGGACGAGTACCCGATATCCCACCAAACCACATCTCAAGCGCGAAAAGGAAATAGGGTGGATAGCCTTCCTAAGTCTTTTAAACATTTCTTATATAACTATACATATAGAGGCATGCAATTTATAATATAAAAGCATAAATAAGTTTTGTAAAACATTTGGACATAAATATTATCTTCAGAAAAGATCGACTCGATGTCAACCTATAAAATAGTTTTGAAGGCATGGGTTTGATAAAACAGTTTAAGTATAAGGAAACATTTGTTTGAAACACAATTGTAAATAAGTTTGAAATGTGATATACAGAGTAAAATGTACGGTGTAATAAGGAGTTTAAAACATATAAAATGTTTATAAAAATCATTTGAAGGAAACTGTTTGGTAAAACGGCTAATGTGTAGTAAATCATTTGAATGCTGCATATTAATCACATGTGATTGATATAATAACTAACATAATTCTACTTGTATCCCCCCCCCCTCATAAAACATTTAAAAGTAGTTTAAAACATTAATTAAGGGGTATGCACTCACCTGTTGTGAGTGGTCCTGATGAAAATGTTGGATCAGTTGCTAAGTATCAAGTGGTGGCTTGAGTACACACGCGAATCCTATCTTGCATATATTGACACATATATGAATATAATTAGTGTTATGAACAACTAATTAATGAATTGGGACCACCTTAGGGACTAGTAAACACTTATATTGAAGTGTTACAACCATATATGATTGTATGAAGGGGTATAAGGCTTTACAAAGGAGTGTATGGCCAAAATACACACTATATGTGTGTGTGCGGCCAGGTGTGCGGCCTAGTGTGCTGCCAGCACTTGTGTGCGGCCATGTGTGCTGCCAGATGGTGTGTGCTGCCATGTGTGCGGCCAGATGGTGTTCTTGGTACCTTTTATGAAGATCTTCAAGGAGAATGGATGATACTTGAGAGGATTTTCGATTTCTATGCTTGAAAAAGTGAAAGAAGTGTTCAAAAATGACTAAGTGTGGTATATATAGGTGGAGTGTACGGTTGGGAAGGGTGTGAGGCCGCAAACACATGTGTGTGGCCACACACTCAGGTGTGTGGCCGCACACTCCATGTGTTGGAGTGTTTGGCCTCCTTTTGATTCCTACACTTTGAGTTAACCCTTTTCCACACTCCAACCTTGATTATAACATGTTTAGAACGCTCCAATAGACCCTAAATGGTACTACAAGATAGCAAAACGAGTCTATTATTGATAAGAAATGAAGAATGCAAGTTAGAAATTTTCGGGTTGTCACAAAAGCACAAACACAGTTGGACTGTTTTTCTTCATGCATGTACACAAACGCAATGGAAAATGTCATATTTGTTGGAGTTACACCAACAATCTCTGATAGAGGCATCCCGTACTTGTTTGACTTATATGTTGCATCTATTAATAAGACATGTGGAAATGCACGCCATATTTCTAATGACCTTAGATGAGCAAAGAATAAATCTCCTAACTCCTTTGTCAAAACATTTTCACGACTATAATAAATATATCCATTTTGATCTAGATATTCCATAGCACCTTGCATTTGAGTTTTACCTTCTCTCTCTCTATGTTAAAGTTTTTCGTCTGCATTGTAGTTTTGAGAGTAGATACACTTTTTGGATTTATGTTTTTTTACTGCAGATAATATATCTTTTGGTTTGACATTTTTTTCAACAAATCTTCCACTATTAGACATTCATTTTCAGTTAGTCGTCATTGATAAGGATAACATTTCGAATAGAATGACGGCTCATGGTTATGAAGTTCACATATCATTTTTATCTTCAAAGAATTAACCACTGACAAATATTTACCTTGTAGGCTAAATGGACAATTAATTTTTTTGTCACTATTTTTTTTTTTGAGATTTGTGTACTTTTATATGCACCTCCACGGTCACAATGAAATACAACATTAAAGTTGTGCTGAAATTTTTTTATGACGATGATATAACCTAAAGTATTTGCTACATTTTGCACCAAATCCATCAATTATTGACGAGAATTGAACACCTAGAGATTATATTATTATCAATAACTAACAAATCCACTCGATGATAACATTATTGTAACAATATGCTAATGAATTTATACCTTATCCGTTTGGAATGGCGACGTGTCGTCGATGAAATAATTACTTTCATTCAAATTTTCATTTTCATTTACTTTATGTGTGTCCATTGGATGAATATTTGTTTCGAATGACACTGTGTCATCGACGAAATAGTTACTTTCATTCAAGCTATTATTTTCATCCACTTCATTTGTCTCCATTGGATGCATATCATCCCTCTAAACATAACACACAGAAAAACATACATTTAATAAAAAAAACAATAAAAACAAAGAAAAATTAAGTACAAATACCTCAAAATATGTTTTACCTATCAATTCTTGCCAACTTGTCATTTAATAAAATTTATATTTATAACCAATATCGTACGTCTGCTTTTAATGTTTTTAATGAGAGTTACTTAAAAATTGACCTTGTAAGTCGCTTCTAGTTTAAGAAATTAGAAATATTGATCATCTGTATAGAAAGAAATTAAAACCAAAATTTCATTTTTATCCTTTCTATTTTTGTTAATGTTTCATAGTTTATATTTTTTATTTAACAAATTAACTTTTTTTATTAATACTTACCAGTATTAAATAATATTCATTATTAGTCTTCTTGTAAATGTATTCATGAGATTTTTTTAATTATACAACTTTTATGGTTAAATAATAAGTTTCTATTTGATAGTTTTCAAAATTAATAAAGTTTTAAGGGTTTAAGATATAAATTAAAAAAAATCTAGAATCTTTTTTAACTACAACTTAAACTGGAGATGTAAAATTGTAATATTACATTTCATTTATTAAATTAATTGGCACACATATATTGACATGATGATTGACCATTATTAACTTGATGATTAACATTATAACGAAACCCTTTTCATCATTTGGTGATAAGGTTTCAAAGCAAAATGACTGAAAAGTTAAATGTATAATACATATACTATTATTATAAGTTGTTGGCAAAAAAATAATTGACAAGTTAATGACACATTATAATAGAACCCTTATCAACATTTGACGATATAATATGTTCATAAATTAGTGTGTACTCGACGGGATGCGCTAACAACACATTGTATAAATCTGAACGGACTTGACGTCAAATATATTAATTTTAATTGAGCCTAGAAAATAAGATATGATGACGCTAAAAAAACCTTTTTGGATGATACAAACTGCATATTAATGAACATGAATGGAATTTTTTTCATCAATATTAACCGAGACTAACACATAAAACAAGGTTTGTGATGGTGTTTTAACGACATATTATTTTGTGTTATTAATTCAACAAAAAATTTGCCAAGGTTTGTTAGAAGAAAAAATGTCACTCTTTATTTGGAATGTTAACGAGATCTTAATGAGTAGTTAATTATTAAGAACATAAATATATTTTTTATCTATATATTTCAAATCAATAATTAATTATTAGAGTTTAATATAAAAATTAGTAAAAAGAGTATCTTTTAAAATTTACATTTAAGTTGAAGGTAGTAAAATAAAATAAAAATAAAAAACATAAAGGAAATTGAAAATCTTGCAGATGATGGCATGGGGACTTTATCGAAATCCTTCAAACCACGACTCTGATACCAAATTGTAACACCTCAAATTTTAGACCAAAATTTTCATTTTTAAAACTTCCAAAAACATAGTTTCACAACCAGATCAATTAAAAGTCATCTCAAAACCATAATTATCATAGTTATCAGAGTACATAAAGGATTATGTCCCAGTAGTAAATTCTCAGTGCGTATGTACAATCAGACTTTCGCCTTCCTGCGGTCCTGCGAAGTACCTGCCACATACAAATCAATAATTGTAAGCACAAAGCTTAGTGAGTTCCCCAAGATACCACATATAACACAACATAAGTAAACAACTATGGGTTATTTGCAACCCTAGGACTATCAGCAGTCCCGATGAGCTAACAACACGCTCATAAGGTTATCTACAACCCTCGGTTGGCTATCAGCATCCCCAATCACAAACAAATATCATATCAGCACATAACATAACATAACAGCTAGACCTAGTTGGTCATGATATTACAGCTAGCTTACCATACGGGTAAGAGTAATTGAGGAGACTTACCTCATACTGATGACACGATAACCTAACACCTAAGCTTCCATATCTAGACTCCGCCTAATTAAGAAAATAGTTAACCTTAATTAAAATTAAGGTTCAAACCACTCATGAGTCCAAGGTCCAGGTTAGACCTACTAAAGGAAAAAAGGACCATTTTCCCCTCCTTAGGTCCAAAACCCTAAACTTTGACCAAAAGTCAAAATCAGCAAAACTCAACAAAAAGTCAACACCCAGCGAGTACGATGGGCGTACTACCCCTAACGTTGGGCATACAACCTAGATAAGCATACGACGGGGCATCTTCAGATTACGCTGCGCGTAATTGGGAGTACGCATGGTGTACTCCACGGACTTCCATTTCCTTACTTTCTTGGTCTTAATCTGTTAAGACAACCACTCCATCCATATATTTGACTAACTAAAACCTATTAATCCATAAAGCCATGGGCTTTAAGCCTTTGCATGGCTAGGAGAGGCTAAAACATCATTTCATCCATTCCAAGGTACATAACTCATTCATGGAGCCAAAGGAAAGATCATGCAAACATTTTTATTAACTTAAAAGCCCAAAGATGCATGAAAGGATAGCTTAAACTCTCTGGAAAGTCTCAAACTCAAAAAGGGTAAAACTTTGGGGACTTAAGCACATAAATCTTACACTAAAGAGATCTTGAAGAATACTAGCCAAGGTATAAGCTTTATACCTGAAATTGATGTGCAAAGGTGGGAGGTTTCTGGATCTCTATGCTTAATGGCACCTTCTTCTTATTCTTCTCTAACCTTCTTCTTCAACTACAAGAGCCAAGAATCATTCAAAACTTGTAAAATCACACTCACAAGCCACACCCACGAGATTAGGATTTTAAAGAGGGATGGAGGCTGATAAGGGTTGCTAGAAATGAGACCATCATGTTCTATTTAAAGGGGGGAAATGAATATTAGGGTTTGCATTTGAGCCTAGTACGCCCAACGTACTAGGTGGCCTCCTCGATTCTGCATGATGCATGAGTACGTTGCACATACTCATGTGTACGCCCCGCGTACTGACTTGCCAACCTTTTACATTTAGGGACTAATTTTGACATAATAAGGAAAGATTCAATAATGATAATTGTACCTCATTTCAGAATGTTACACTAAAACCACAAACCACCAATCCACCATCGTCCCTCCCCTTCCTTCCTGTCATCTTCTTCGGTGACCTACAATACTACTGTTCCATCTAAATCCCTTCAAGAAGGTCCCTCAATTAGTGATTATGTTGATCTGGATAACAAAGCACTGCTTCCTGCGGATGGTGATAGTGAGAAGGACCTTAGTTTAGAACATGTTAAGAGTAAAGAGGTTGAAGATGATTGTAGAAAATAAAATGTTGAATTGGGTGCTCTTTCAAAGGAGCAGTTGGTGGTGGATAATTCCTGACTTACACTTAAGCCAATCTTCTAAACATCTTGGCTCGCGTTGATTCGAATATGATATGCACATAATCAACAATATATTATTTTGTAGAACGACATATTTTATTAGAACCAAAAGCCAGTCGGAAGTTGATAAAAAAACCAAGATAAATAACAATGAAAGCTATCACAACAAGGGTTGATGGCAAAGAGCAACGTTAGAATGGTTGAAACAAAGATGACAACCAACAGAGTCGAATAGCGGATAAAAAACCAATGAGTATGTCTGAATGATAGCACCAAACAATACAGAGCAGCTTGAAACGAAGATTACAGCCAAAAGATGCAACATAAGCAAACCATTTCATAGTAAAAGAATGAAACAAAATGATATTATACAGTTTCATGAGCTTTCATTATGGCTAGTGACATATCATATGAAGCCTAGAGACCAAGCATATATACAAATCAACGGTACACCAAAGAAGTGGAGAACCAACTAGATGCTAACATATGAATGATTCACGATACACTAGATTCAAAACCATCATTGAGGGAGAAATGTTATGATCAATATTCTGATATTCGTACTAAACAAGTCATCCCAAAATCAAGTCAATCACAACAATCAAACAACCTCTAATTGGGGTCTCTCAAATGGAAGGAATCACCAATGCACCACAAAAATCGCCTACATCCATGGTTGCGGTGACAGAAAAGTGCGACAATACGTACATACGATTACAAGCGGTGGCAGCACTGTGATACACCGATGTGATGACAACTGATGGTGGTGGTGTTGTCGTGTAGAGAAAGAGGAGAAAAGAGAGATGAATGAAGGGGTCAAACAGTGATGCGATTTCCTTTCAATTTTGAAGTTGATTTTTGGACTGAGTCAGTGGTGGCTTGATGATGGGTAGGAAAGAGGTTCGTCGGACTTGAATGTGGAGATTGGAGTGGGACGATGGCTTAAAATTTAGGGTTTTATTCTTTTAATTGTTTATTACATAATTGATCCCTATACTTTGTAAAATTAAAAAAATAAAAATAAATAAATAAGGGTATGTTGGTCTTTTACTCAAACTTAACGCCTGATTCTTAACGGCGTCAGCTAAGAGGGGCCAATAGTGTAATTTTTGTAAACCATAGGGACCCAACCTATTAAATTTTCAAAGATTGGACTAAACCTATGAATTCAATCAAACCATAGGGACCATTTCTATAATTTTATCTAGCGTTAATGTTATTAAAAAATAGTCAAAGTTTAGGTTTGTTGCATCTTAGATACCTCAACTATTTTGGAAAAAACTTTAAAAAATGTTAATGATTAAAACTCTTTTAATAAGTTTTAATCATTATAATTTGTTAAGTTTCTTCCAATATATATATATATATATATATATATATATATATATATATATATATATATATATATATATATATATATATATATATATATATATATATATATATATATATATATATATATATATATATATATATATATATCATTTAATAAAACGATTATTTATAAAATTATATTAATTAGTAAATTATTTTTTAAAGTTTCTTTACTATAAATATATTGGTGGATGTTTAGGATTTGCTTAGATATTCATTCTCTTTATTTTGCTTTTTGGATCGTGAATGTAAAATTGTAGCAACTCTTCCGTAAAAGCAACAAATCTTCTTTTGTTTATATACTAGATTATGACCCGCGTTAAATGTGGGGAGCGCATAAACAAAATATAATTGTATATAGATATTGCAAAATAATTATAAAAAAATCAGGGTTATTGGTATTATTGAAATGTATAGAAAGTATACTGAAGTTGGTAAATATATATAGTCGTTGAAGGACCTCTTCGTAGATAATATTTTTTGTTTTATTAGTTGAATGACATTGCTCGTCACAAAGTACCTTCAAACATTTTTAACTTGTGGCATGGGAAACAACTATATATAGCTAACCATGCGCGAAAACGAGTCTACGCAAGTATAATCTAACATTGACAATGTACTTTCAAAATACATTGTTATTTCATGGTTATATTGCAAAATAGAATTGTTTATTTCAAAAAATATCAATTTATTTATGTTTATTCAAAAAGAACCACATAAACCCCCTACAATATTAAATATAAAGAAACTCTAACAAATAAATATAAAAACTGTTATGTTTGCTCGATTTAGATATTGCCCGTGACTCATTGAAAATGTCAAAATACATAATTGGCACACAACTTACTTGTTATTATGATACAAATTAAACAATTTAAACACATGATGATGTCTTTTTTTATGATGATAATAAAATAATGGACAAATGAATGCTTACTTCAAGACGTATGCGGACGTTTGAGTAAAGTCGATGGTCTTAACTGCTGAGTATTTATATCTTTTACATATAGCTATTAAATGGTTATTCAAGATAAATTAAAAGTTCATAATTGTTATTTCTTACCGATTTAGAAGTATATTTCGACCATTTTTGCATCAGATAAAAAACATATAGGTTCTTTTAGTATTACTACAATCCTACTTTCATATAAAATTACTTTTTTCACATGAGACCAAACTTAGTGTTTTTCTAACATTATTATCATCCTATATTATACATTCTTGATAGTTTTGAAAAGTTCTGCAATTTCTCATTTCTTTTTGAAATCGTTGTTATTTCTTGTTGCTTTTAGAAATAAGTTTTAGACTACTTTTTTGTATCAGACCAAATTTGAAGGTTATTTTTGCATTATTACCATTGTATATGTTCCATTTCATTTTTATTATTTGAATATAGTTTTTGTAGTTCAAAAACGATACAAATATAAAAATACTGACTATATATTAACCGACTCTCTATAATGTATAATTAAAAATCAAGACACTTTAATCATAATTTATTGATGTTAGTTAAAATGTAATTTATTTAGGGGTGATGTTAGTTTTTGGTTATTTATTTGGGAAATATAATATGTATTCTGCATTACAAGTGCTTATCTATTAAATTTAACATTTGTTACTTTAGAATTTTATTTTGGATTGGCATAGCCATGATCATCCCATATTTAATACCTAGCACCTTTACTTACTTGCATTCATTAAATCAAGATTTAACATTTTTTTAAAAACAAATATAGACAAGAAACTATTGAGTTACTATTAAACTCAATGGATATGCTAAAAGATACATGACACTTGCCTTTTGTGAGATCAATAATACCAAATTGGACCACTTTCTACAAAATAATTTAAGAACTGAAGAAAACTTGATTGCCCAAATATATAATATCATTATTTAAGTCATAACCTGTTATATGCAGACAAAATTGAAAATTTTGGCCAAAACTCTGTTACATGCCAAAAGTTAGATGAGGGTATTAATTTAAAAAATCGTCTTTCACTTTTCGTTGGATGTATTTTTTGATGACAGGAACAATTATCAGTCCAAACATAATCTGTAAAAACCATCATAGCCAAATCATAGATCGCTTAATCAACAAAATAGAATACCACAGTAGTAGATGATAATCCAGTTAGAACATATTTTTCTAAAAGATCAAGAAATTGACAATTTATTAGAATCTTATCACACTGATAAAAGTCATAACAAAGTGCAATAGATTGAATTGATAGTTTACAGTAATAATAATAATAAAATGAAGCTCTATCAGAGATAGAAAAACCTAAGGACGAGACAAAAAAAACATGTAACACTACAAAGTTGCAAACATCAAAAACACATGATGTTAAAAATCTAGAAAAAAAAAACAAAAACATGTATTTAGAATGTAACATGACAAAAAATCAAATATTACAGGAAAGTATATGAAATGAACTAAACTAACATGTATTTAGATTATCCAAATTATTTTGAACAATGTTTCTTCAAAAATATACTTATTATTGTTTCATACATACATAGAAAGTTTAATAAAAAAAAATGTTAATTATAATTATGCAATTTGATTCTAACATATAAAAACGACCACATAGAAAATTTAAGAATCAAATAAAAAATTTGTCTATAATACCGTAAATCTTATATTTAAGGAAATAAGATCATTCTTAATTTAGATTCTAAATTCTTAGCCTACTTTTGATGTAGTTCATGTAGTAATATGTAGGCAAGAATGTTGATATTAAGTGTTGTATATTGTTGTTACTGATAAAAAAAACTAAGTTGTAGTTTAAATTAAAAGTTCTTTTTTCATGGTAAGTATGTTGCTATAATTTGTAAAAAATAACATAGATGTTGCAGTTTATAGAGGCTGTTGAGGATCGAGTACAAGTTATTAGGTTAAGCATTTAATATGAAAAATTATACATTGTTGTTTTGTTTGACTTAATGATGTGATATGTTAAGCCAAAAAACCTTATGCAATGTTTTATGAGATTTCAAAAATAGAAACATAACTTTCTTAGTCATAGAAAACAATATTTGAAAGGTTGTATTTACTATACAGAAACATATACAAATTAGAATAATTATAGTTTAACCCTTTCTGGATTAAATTGTTTATAAAATCCATCACCTTAATAGTGAATAAAAAATAAATTAAAAGACATTTACAACACGAAAAAATCACAACGGGTTACTGTTAAAAATGTTATAACAATGTACTTTACACGTACATTCCTAAAAATGGTTTAATATGAAGTTATTATATTCGACAATAAAGTCAGAAACAGTAACCAAGTTGAGATAGTCAAACAAACAAAAATAGTAACAACAACCAATTTGATCCATTTTTAAATTAAATTACTGATTTATCCTTCTGATGAACATAGTCCATACTAAATTAATGATTTAGCCTTCAGATAAAAAATAAAAGTATCATGCTAAAAAATCATTTTAGTATACGTGTCATATCAATATCTATTGTTGATTTTTTTTCCGGCCCAATGTTTTTCGAGTTTCCTAAGTCAAATTACTCTTTTGCCCTTATGTGTCCTTACTTAAAGGTTTCTTGCATCTAATTTGCAATCAAATTAAAATAAATCACATAAATTTAGGAGTTTATTGATACCTTCAAAAGGAAAATTCGAATCTTCCTTCTTTATTCTATCACAAATAAAATTACCTTTTTGCCCTAAACCTTAAAATCGTACTTAACATTTAAAAAAAAATTATCTAACAGTATCAATAACATTTAGCTATGATTTCAATTTAAAGTTAGAAATGTTGTAATTCAACCATCATATTAGGATATTAATTTACATTCAAACACTAAAAAATATCTCTTTATTCCTATTATACCCTTATCCTCTATTTTCTATTCGGTATTACCACATATTTATCTTAACAAATTATTTAAGTTCTATATCAAGATTGCAATCCCTGTAATTCAACCAACAATTTAAGATATTATATAAAATCAAAATCAGTAACCAGGTTGAGATAATCAAACAAACATAAATAGTAGCGGCTTACGATTTGATCAATGTTTAAATTAAATTATTGATTTACACTTCTGATGAACATTATACATACTAAATTAATGATTTACCCTTCGGATAAAAAAATGGAAGTATCATGGTAAATGAATACACAAAAAATTGATTACCATGAATAGGAAAATGGGTAGGGTGCATTTGTCATTCTATCAAAGTACTTTGCTATATTATGTTTTAACTGGTTTCTATCAAAGTACATTTTTTTTGGATTAAAGGTACGTAATAGTTTTTCCTATTTATTTGAAAAGTTTCAGAAAAGTTGTTAATCGATTTCATGTAAGTTGTGACAAAGAAAATCGAAATATATGAATACATATATTTGATACAGGAACAAAAAAATAATCGAAAAAAATATAAAAAAGCTAAAGAAGATACCGACCTTCTAGTGCACGACAACGAAGGTTTGAAGCAGAGAATAATGATCAAAGTTATAAGCAATAAGAATGATGTTGTAGGAGAATGTTTGAAGAAAAACAATGATTGAAAATAAGTGTGAGCCGCGGATTTAAGGATGAATCGTATATGTATGTGATAATTTGAATCTGATTTTTTGGTATTAATGGTTTCCTAATAAAAATGGATTTTATATTAATGATTTGCTAATATAAATGGATTTATATTGATGGTTGATATTTAATGTCTTAACTGAAATGATTTTAGTATTATGTTTTTAAAGTTGACCATTTTCAAATCTTTATAACTGGAAATTCAAGATTTAAAATATAAGAAGTTTTTATTATAATTAGATACATTCCATTTCAATGGATTTAAGTTAATTTTTCCATTTGGGAAGATGATGTCAGCAATTTGATCTAAAGGTGGAAAACATAGGATTGAAATACAATCAATGACCCAAATTGTTTAAGATGATATCATAAGATTTTTGTTTTAATATATATTAAAGATAACATAATTATTGATATGCTTATTTAATAAGCTTTTTAAAAAGAAAAAAACTAAACAAGTTTGAATTTTGAAGCCAAAAACTATAAATAAGGGAGTTAAATTATGAACAATATTAATTAGGGTTAATGATGACATATATTTTCAAAAGATGTCTTGAAGGAGATGTTTGCTTCATTTTGTAGAGATTTGTGTGAAGCCAAAACAGAGGTGTGATAATTGGAGATGCAAGGAAGAGGCAACACGCAAATTCTAAGAATACATGACCAAAAAGGAATCACCTTATAGTGCTACATTCTGTTAAAGGTTCTTTTTTAATAATATTTAGAGATAATGCAAACATTATTAACAATTACAGTATTAAAAGTTTTTTTTTAAATTAAACGAAACTAAAAATATTGGTTTCATGATGATAAATTGAAGATTCAACTTTAAAATCTAAAGATGTTAAATGTTTTTGTTCTAAAAAAATTATAAAATCCTAAACCGAATACAATATATGAATTAAAATATTATCACAATGTAGATTAGTATATAAACTAAACAATTATAACATTCAAATTATGAACAAAAGTATATCTTAAGCCAAATTATGAATAAAATATATGAATTAAAATATTATCCGTTGACCTTATACGCACCGATGTTTTTGGACTGTTCAAATCAGCCACAATACATGGTTACCATATAGAGATACGTTGTTACATTTACTAATGACTTCAATAGATAAGGATATGTTTATTTGATTAAACATAAGTTTGAAACATCTAAGATGCATTCCAGAACCAAGTAGAGAATCAACAAAGGAAAAAAGGATTATGATCCTCCAATCTAGCAGGAGTTGAGACTATCTTAGTCAAGAATTTGACGACCATCTAAGGAACTATAAAAATGTTTCATAGTTGACTCTTCTTGGAACGCAGCAACCTAATGGTGTGGTCAATTGACATCTTCTTCTCCAAACAACCACCATCTCATATTGACGTCACCAACACATTCAACCACTAAAACCATTTCCATCTTCATCGTACATCACCATCGGCATGCAATCATATTCATCTATATCTCGCATCACCATATTCAACCATTGTATTACTATTTTTCTTTTGTCTTTCGAATTCCTATACTGCATAAAGGGGATAGCATAGAAGAACATACAACCTAGTTTGTTTTATCAATTTTGTTTTTTAATGTCTTTACTTTTTTGCAGGGCCCTTCTTCTTCTTTCTTTAAATTTGATTTGCAGGTCGTGTTTTCTGTTGATGATGAACATTAGTTTTTGTATTTTTTAAGAATGAAAGACTGAAAGTAGTGTATGATAAATGTATTCTTCAAGAAGGAAATACTAAAACCAACATATTTTTTAACAATGAAAGGCTGAAAAAAAAATTGATGGTTCAAGAATGGTGCAAATAGTGTTGGTTGATCGAGACCAAAGGTGATAAGAAATGATGATCAATGGAGAAGAATGTATGATTTTCATATTTCAGTTTGGCCTGACAAACCGATTCTTAAATATATTATAACTATTTTGTATATTCTTCAAGAATGTTAGATTATACAGAGAATGTAGTATATATTACAAATATATTCTTAAAGAATGTAGTATAGAAGGTTGTGTATATAATTCAACATGTTGTATATATTATTGTTTTATGTTATAAATGGTTGTTTTATGAGAATGCTTCTTATTTTTATAGTATATATTCTTGAATATATTGCAATACATTTTTCTTAAGGAATAGTATGTTAATGTTATTGTCTAATATATATATATATATATATATATATATATATATATATATATATATATATATATATATCCTAATAAATAAGAATGATTTTGCCACATGTCATCTTCTTATTTATTTTGACACTTGTTATTTTCTAGATTTTTTGAATTAGTTAATATCTACTTGTCATTTTTATAGAATTTTTCATTTTTAGTCAAATTTCACCTATTAAATACCATCTCATATTAATTAATTTTATTAATTAATTAATTAATGTACATAATAACTTCCTATTTGTGAATTTCTCTTTTTATTAATATATTAATTAATGTATAATTATATTAATGTAGATAATACATTCTATTTGTGAATTCATATTAATTAATTTTATTAGTATAAGTTAATTAAGATTAAATTACATAAAGGGTCCATGTGATTTACCAAAGGTCACGAACTCAGTTGTTACTTATTTTATTATGAACATGGTCCTTGTGGTTACCAAAACTTGCATGAATGGTCTTTTTTTTGCTCACACCTTTTACTTTTGGAACTTTTAATAAACCCGTGTAATACACGGATCACACACCTAGTATATATATATATATATATATATATATATATATATATATATATATATATATATATATGTGTGTGTGTGTGTGTGTGTGTGTGTATTCTTTAAGAATGTTATATGAGAATGAACTAGAAAACAAATTTGAACGTGTTGAATGAGATTGCATTCTAAAAAAATTGATTTAATTTGAATGTGTTGAATAAAATGCGAAATATGATTTGTTTTTTATTAGTTAATTTGACTTAACTGCCTAAAATATATGTACTTTTTATCTCTTAATAAAATATCATATTTTTTTCCTAAGACATCCACATGCATTGAACTACATAGAGTTCAATGGATTGTTACATCATTTTTTTTACATTTCATACAACTCCCTTAATGTTTTCTTACAATGCATTGAACTCTATAAAATTCAACAGAAAATTAAAAAAAAAACAAATTTATAATCTATATTTAAGAATTAAAAACTTTCTTTTTTTCCATTGAAGAGTTCAATAGTCATTGAACTCCAAATCTATTTAATGTCAATGTGATATCTCACTATGATAGAGTTTAATCCATTGAATGACAAATAGACTTGTCACCTCATTCAACTCTCTCATTGAACTCACCTGATAAAGATCCACCATTAAAAGTGTACTCAAGAAGGAAAGATCGAGTCACAACTACAAAAATGGGATAGTTGTATTCTGTCTTTGGAAACGGGCTGAATCCTCTTGGTCAAAGCACCAGATGATTTTAGGAAATCAGTTTAATTAATGATTATCCAAGAAATTAGGGTGTAGAATCTTGCCCTTGATTTCTTAATTTCTAGTATAAATAAATGGCTAGTTTGTCATAATTGTTATTCAAAATTATCTTTTGATTTCCTTGTTCTTGTAATCGGAGACCGTGCCCCTCTCGAATCAGACTACTATCCTTTATTTCTAATAAAATTCAACCAATTTTCATCTTCATCAGTTTTGTACTTAGCATTTGGTTCCATTGCCGGAAAACGAAATGGTGCAAACCTGGAATAACTCAAACGATGGCAGTAATCAACCCGGAGCAATTTCCATTGGCTATACCCGCAAAGTTGGAGTTAGTTGATACGTTGAAAGCAGATATAGCAGCTCAGAGGGAGGAGATTGCAACTTTAAAGGTAAGAAATTGTTCCCAAGGAAGAAAGAGTGATGAAGGGGAAAGTTCCTGGAGGGGCCGACACGACAACCATATAGGCCCTAAAAGAGAATCGAGTTCCCGACTTTTAGCGGAGGAGATCCTCACGAGTAGGTGCTGAAAGCTAAAAAATACTTCAAGTATTATCAAATACCTGATGAGGAGAAGGTTGAAGTGGCCTCAATGCATCTAGAGGTTGATGACTTGGACCTTTACTCTTGGCTCTCTAACGACCAACCCATCACTTTTTGGGAGGAATTAACCCAATCGTTTACAAAACCCAGATGAATTCTT
The DNA here is from genome assembly GCF_002870075.4 of Lactuca sativa. NCBI lineage: Eukaryota > Viridiplantae > Streptophyta > Magnoliopsida > Asterales > Asteraceae > Lactuca > Lactuca sativa. The sequence continues at coordinate 91,045,943 of NC_056630.2, forward strand.
GTGTAACATCAAACAAACTAGTTCAGCTCAAGAATACCAACAGGAGTTCGGTAGGAGATCCTCTAGGGTCTCAAATTGGCCTGATCATTGTCTCTTAGTGGTGTTCTTGAATGGTCTTAAAGATGAGTTGAAATCCGATGTAAGGATCCACCATTAAAAGTGTACTCAAGAAGGAAAGATCAAGTCACAGCTATGAAAGTGGAACAACTGTATTCTATCTTTGGAAACCGGCTCAATCCTCTTGGTCAAATCACTGGATGATTTTAGACAATCAATTTAATTAATGATTATCCAGGAAATTAGGCTGTAGAATCATGTCCTTGATTTCTTAATTTCTAGCATAAATAAAAGGCTAGTTTGTCATAGTTGTTATTCATAATTATCTTTTGATTTCCTTGTTCTCGTACCCCTCTTGAATCGTGCCACTAACCTTTATTTCTAATAAAATTCAACCAATTTTCATCTTCATCAGTTATGTACTTATCATCACCATTGTGGATGCTCTTATGATTTATGATGTGGCCAAAGTGATATTGTCTCTTATTCACCTCAAAGTTAATTGTAACATATATATATATATATATAAGAATAAGAGGTCAAAAACCACAGGAAAATTGAGATGAAAATGTAGTGACTTACGATTAAAAGGAGAAGACAGAAGAGGGCATGAGAATGGGATTTGCCCAAAACCAGCCCTTGTAGTTGTTAAAACTTTACAAACGAAACTCTTCCTACTACTAATTCTAAAGGTAATAAAACACCAACATCTCTGACTACAGACAGATGTTGATATTGTGTCTATTCTATAAACTCTATAACACTATCTTTCCGGGATAACCACCTACCTCTAAACCTTTCATCTTGCTCAAATAAAAAAAAAAAAAGTCAGAAACACCCTTCGGCTCTACCTCTGAGTTTGATTCCATCAGTTAGTTGCATTTGCACCACCACCACCAGCACTACCTCCGCCAGCAGCGGCACTTGGCCCCACACCACCTTCAACCACCGGCGAGCCGCCCCATTTCCCTTCAGACTCAAGCGGCTCGATTATACACACACCACCATCAGTAAGTCCCAAAGCAAACTGGTTGGGTTCGGATGGATGTGCAGCAATAACAAGTGGATACACCCTTGAACTGAGAAAACATTTATTATTATTAGAATTTAGAAAGTCTACTGGATGAATGCAAGAAAGAAATATGAAGGTAATGAAGGAAAGTAGGTTGGTTTGGTATTACTGACTTTGGATTTGTAGGGAGGTAAGCGGTGGAACTGATCCGACAACGTAATCTGAGTGTTGATGCTGTTAAAATATCGATGCTTCCATCTTCAAAAGTTACATATATCGATTGACTATCGCATGAGTAGGTAGCATGTGTGATTGCACCACTTGCCTCACGTGGACCCCACTATATTTGTAAGAAAAAAAAGACAATGTAATTCAAGTTCAATCATTGGAAGAAATGTAAGTAGATTGGTAGGTATTATTATGAGTAAAAACACCTGCTTTAGGCAATCTAGTTTAGGTGCTTCGAAAATGGCAATTTGGGATTCATGAACAACTAGCAAGTGAGTTTGATCTTGGTGGAACTGGACATGTGTATCAGCATGGGCAGCAGGGACACGTCCTCCTGGAATTTGTAATTGTTTGATTGTTTGCTTCTCCCATCCGTCCGTGCTCCACACACACAACTACAAAAATATAAATGCAACATTATAATTTTTTTTTTTTGTAAATTCATAAACATTTATAAAGCCTCCAGTTTCACATACCTGAGAATCAGCACCAGAAGATACCAACACATTAAGGACATTAGAGAAGGCCAGGCCTGTTATTCGTTTATGATGGCCTTTAAGTTTGGTTTTCACCTGCTCAAATAAACAATTAAAAAAAAAAAAGAATTAAACGTCACTTCGATTAGAAACAGACCCTACACAAGATTTAGGTTTCAATAAAAAAACTAAAAAACGACCTCATCCACTCGGACATTGTATATTTGGATTGAAGAGTCCTCCATGCCTATGGCAATAATATTGTTATCTTGTGGATGGAAAGCCAGAAAGGTTGCTGCAGGTGGAGGGGGCATGAATGTAGTCATTGTCTGCATTTTACCAGATGTGTCAGAGATTAAAATACAAAAAAGAAGCTGAATGTACCTTTCATTAATTATATCAATTTACCAATTAAATAATGATCATAAAAATATAATAGCTAATATTCAAAGTATGCTGCGCTTTTCTGCAATTTAACCTTTTTCAGAACTGGGTAACCAATATTTTTTTAAACTGTTAAAAAAGTACCCTAAAGCAAATGGTTTTGTAGGTGTCCAAAAAAAAAAAAAAAAAACAGTAAAGTGGGTAACCTTTTTCAGAACTGAGTAACAAATATGTTTTCAGAACGTTGTGCATTGTGTTTTCTGTATTTTAACCTTTTTCAATACCGAGGAAAAATATATAATGGTTTAATCAGTAAAGTGGCTACATCGATAAAATGGTGGAAGCATGTTGTGTTTTTCTGTATATGATATAAAATAAACAGCTTTTGTAGGTGTTGAGTTGTTACCTTGAAGGTCATCATATTGAACAAAGAAATCTTTCCACCAGAAGCAGACATAACATAGGAGTCGTTCTTTGATAATGCAAAGCATGCGGTGGCATCTTCAGGGTTTGTTTCACTGATATCATTTGTCATCAATATACCACTCACTGGTTGCCATAATTGAGGCAGTACACTAGCAGTTGCCTAAAACAAAACAAAGCATGTTTTTTACCAAAAAAACAGTCTTTCTTCATATACTTCATACAGCACTTATCCAGACACCAATGCAAAAAAATTCTTGAGCACAATAAATAGGTTGAGTATGTTACAAAGGGTAAATTCGTCATTTACTCTTCTTGTTCATACACAGTTAAATATAAATAGGTTAAATATGTTGAAGAGGGTAAAATGGTCATTTACTGTTGTTATCCAATGAAAAGAAACTTAGGAAATACCTTCCCAGTTGAATTGCGGTCATTTCTCTGCCATTTCCACAATTTATGGACAGCATTGGCTGCTAGAGCTAAGACTGCAACTCCTGAATTAGTGTAAATCAATCTTGTAACCTACAAATGCACAGAGAGAGAGAGAGAGAGAGAGAGAGAGAGAGAGAGTGAGAGAAAAAAAAAATGAGGGGAGGAGTCACTTGACTTTGATAGATTCACTGAAAGAGCAACGAACTTCTATTCATTTCTTTACTTCAAAAAATCTACCCAAATACAAACCAGTTATCACTGCTAAAAGTGGATAGATTTTTCAAATCGTAATGTCCTATTCAGAAAATAATTCAAAGTGTATTTATTGCTATAATTGGGTAGTTTTTTCAAAGTACAATGCCTTAATTTTGAAATTACAAGGATGCTGTAATAATTTAAGAATAAATGAAAGTAGGTTGCTATTTCTTGAATAACAATACCCGCATTGCAGAGGATGTATCATCTGGAAGCCTTGAGGATCGACACTGTGATGGTTCAGAGATTTCTGTCACTTTCAAATTTCTAGATTTTTCCATGGCCTCATCTCCAATTCTTTGCCTATCTACCAGATTCCGACTCTCACCACTCTATACACATCATTAAACATTTAACATCATTAACAAAAATATTTATATATAAAATCACAACACATAGTGAAAGCAAAAAACACTCACCATCATGACCATGGAGGGCATTGGGGGAACTCTTTCCATCATGCTTGGTCCACCGGGTGCATTAGCATTAGCACCACCAAATGTTGGCATCATTGCAGTCAGTCCCTGTAAAGAGTGTTTACTACTTTACTATATATGGCATTGTAGAACCAAGGGCAAAAAAGGAAAAGAGTAGAACTTGAATTAGAATCTGGTGTGAGAATTTTTTTACCTTCATGGAAGATGCGGATGCGACTCTGGAGGCATCAAAAGAACGATTCTCCATTGTTCTTAGTAACCTAACCCCATCTTGATTTGCTAGAATTTTGATTCCATTCTCGCTTGTTGAAACAGCTAACAGAATTCCTTCCTTGTTAAACCGTATAAAAGGAGAAGCCTGCAGGTAAAAGTTATGAGCCGTTATTATTAATAATAAAGCACATTAAAGAAACACCATGGAATGGAATCTCCAATTCCAATTCCGGTGAATTTCAAAAAACAAAAACACGGGATGATTACCGGTAAACCACCCTCGGCATCAATTGTTGTCAACAAGTTAACATTGTCCATATCCCAAAACTTAACCACACCCTCATCACCAGCAGCAATAAATCGGTTTTTTGTAGTATCAAACTGCACAAATCCCATAGCTCGTTTTCCAAGCCCATTATATGTACGTTTTACAGCACCTTCACTTTCATTCCATTCCACAATAAAAGATTCTCCTTCTTTATTTGTCCCACATGAAAATAACCTTGTCCCATCACAACTGTATCCCATTCTGGTGGATGAATGACCTGGCGCATCATAGTCTACCCTTGAACCAATATTGTCATACAGCCATGCCTTTATGTTGCCATCTGTTGCTGTTGAGAAAATAAACTGGTGCAAACAGAAAATAAGGTTAAAACTGGAAGAATTTTTGTAATAGTTGAGATGTTAAAAGTTTGAGAGAATTGGTTTTACCTGAATGTTTTCCTTAAAATGTGGACATACAGAATATACAGGTGCTTCATGACCCTCAAATGTATACTGTTTAGCCCCTGTTACTGCATCCCACACCTGTAAAAAAAACTTCATCTTTATAAGGAGGAAATGTAGGGAATTGAATTCCAATAGTATGTAAAAGTAATCTTAACGATACAAACCTTTATCAACCTGTCATCTCCACAAGTTACAATGCAAAGTTGCTTGTTTGGATAAGAGAAAGCAAGATCATTAACATTGCCACCATGAGCCTCAATCTGTATAACCAAATCCAATAAACTTGTGATGATGATATGAATCATAAACATCAAACATATTTTTAAAAAAAAAAAAAAAAAAAAAAAAAAAAAAAAAAAAAAAAACTGCATTATCATTTATCACCACCTAAAAAGGAAAGCAAACAAAAACTAAAAAAATAATAAATATACAAACCTCCAAGTGGTTTCGTAGATCATCACCACCATGATAAGAGTATATATGTACAATATTCCTCGAGTATGCAACACCTATAAGAAATTTAATAATGATAATGTGGCTACATTAAAGCGACACACTCCTCTGATCTCCTTTAAATAACCCTTTTTGTTGTTTGAATTATAATTGCAAGATTAAAGTAGCCCTCGAAATAGAAAAATTCAAACATTTCCAAATTATGAAATTAAAAGGGTTGTTAATTTAAAAATCAAATGGCAAAAAGGGATACCTAAAGTGGAAAGGAGGGAGTGCATGATATTATGTGTTTTTTAAAAATAGTAATAACTCTTAGTTTACCAAAAAGGGTTCCATCAGGGCTCCAAGTTACACGATTGACTGATGCAGTATTCTCATTGTTCAAAGATGCCTAATACATATGCAAAGTGTAAAGTGTAAACTAGAGTCAACAGTCAAACGTCAAACAAAAAGGGTTTTCAGTATTATTTACCTGCAGGGGCATTGAACAAACACCAATATCCCAAACCTTGAAATCCTTCTGAACAAGCTTCTCCCTGCTACCTAAGTCCCATATCATAATTTCTCCAGATATTGTTCCAACTTTGTATTTGGTCAACATAGAACAAAAAAAAAAGTCAACATAATATAAACTACCAACAACAGAGGTTAGATTTCTTGAGTATATAAAACTAACCAAGAAGCAGAATTTGCTGAACAGGATGAAAATCCATACTCATGACCATTGACCCCTGATTTAAGTTCATCACCACAGCTTTAGGTAGATCATCAGACGAATAGGAGCTTGAGCTTTGACCATGACTTTGACCACCATAAGCAATGGGTAAGATATTTCCATGCATATGATTAACCTGTGCTAAGATCAAAGATATGTTAGCATTTACTATCCACCAACAATCAATCTTTAAGAATGTCAAATTTACATGTTCATACTTCATCAGATATGCCAAATGCTCTTGTTCTCTTGAATGCATGTTCAGAGTCAGCAGTTTGATAGTCTACAGCTGGATTGTTGGCAGGAGGAGTCCTGGGTCGCTTTAACATAGCTTCCATGTGGAACAGAAAAGGGATGCAAATAAACAACCGAATTAACAATCATGAACAAAAATTACAATAAATGATCATGAGTCATGACCAAATTACATACCAGCATTATTAGGTGGAGCAAAACCAATAGGGCCTGCAGAAGCTGAAGGATGAGGCACAGCAGCTGGATTTGTCATCCAACCAGTCATGGAAGTTGCCATAGGTGGTGGTGCAGCCTGAAAAGGCTTGAAAAAAGAACAAAATTGTCAAAATTAAGATGTGTTACCCATGATTTTTGATTGTTTAAACCAAGTAAACATAAAAGAAAATCAGGTTTTTTTTTCACTTACACCATGAGCACCCAAAGGTGGAAACCCTGCAGGCTTTGGTACGCTGGTCATTAATGGATTGGTAACAGGGGATGGGGCTCTTGCACCATTTGGCTGTGATTGACCACAAGAATGATCAATAAAAAGAGTTTTTATATCTGGATTCGGCTTCGGGTTTTTGCATAGCTGATGTTGCCAGTTTAAACTACAACACGTGAAAAACGATTAAAACTTAAAAGCATGTACGAAAATTGAACAAGCGTAATTACGAAATTACCCCTAGTATAATATCATTATCAACAAGATACAAACCTCTGATTGATGAGTGTCCTAAGTCTTGAATTCTTTAAACTTGGAAAGGTTAACTTTTCACGAAAAAGAGGATTTGCTTCAATCAACTTTTTAAGCTCACCCAACATTATACCCCTCGCAGACTTTGTGTCTCCATATTTGGATAACTGTTCGTTGTCTCTGAACACGTGTTACATCAGTATTTAATGATCAACAAAATTTGGGTAAGTATAGATAATTAATGTCATAAATGAGAAACTTGTCATGACTATCTTCCCTCACCTGAAGTTCTCTAGAGTCAAAAGTTGTGTTATTTCTTTAAAAAGGTCTTCGTTAAAGGCTGAGAACACTTTCAAGTCCTTGACTAGAATTTCAACAGCTTTAGAACGATCCTTCCTGTAAATTGAAAGCACATTCATAAGTTATCACAGTCGGTCATCAATGATGGCATTAATAAAGTGCATTTAAACATACTTATCTAGAGCTTCTAGGTACTTCTGCTTTTGTATCTCAAAGAAGATCTTCATTGAGTATCTGTTATCATCAACCTTTGTAAATCCAGAGAGGTATTTTTCCACCACATCCCATTCACCATTTGTCACCATTTCCTCAAAGTAGCGCATATTGAAGAAGAATCCAGACTCGTGCTCCAATCTCCACAACAGAACCAAAATTAAATAATGTGTCATTTACGTATAAACTCAAAACAACAAAAGAAACAGACAGATACACGATTTATTAAACCCTACCTGTGAACGGTTTCTTTAAATTTCTCTTCATCTAGAAATTGAAGTATTAAAAACACAAGCTCTCTGCTGAGAGACGACATAACTTTCCCTTTTTCCCCAAAACTGCAAGCAATTAAATCAGAAATTAACAAATAAATTACTCATATTCAACAATAACAATCTCTAAATTCTCAAAAATAAATAACAACGGTTTAACATTCATTCCCAAAAAAATCCAGCTAACGAATTCAAAGCAAGAATACTGTTTCATTATGTTCACTCAACGAGAAACCTAAATTTCCAAAACATAGACGCACATATAAACGAAAAAACGCCTATACTTATCTGCATAATCGATGTATAATCATGCATAAATACAACAAAATCCATATGTATAACAAGTAAACATGTCTAATTCTATGTGGAAATCAGGAAATCAAAACATCCGTTACCTTTGAAATTGGATGATGAGATATTTCGAAAACAGATCGGAGGGTTTCAGTAATACTATTTTCTCTCTCCTCTTTCGAGAGAGATTTGTAGAGAGAGAGAAAGTGGGGAGTTTGAGCGAGAGAGGTGCGAATAGAAGAACCACGAGACGGTATAAATAGTAGTGAAAGTTACGAGATAATAAGGTTGGAAATCAGGGATATTATAACAGCATATGATTATCATAGGCTTTGATAAGCACAATGTCTTATCAACTGATAGGTTATTACAAGGAAAAGAACTTCAATTAGGTATGGCATTTATAGTCTGGCTAAATTTTCGGACTTTATTTTACATTTAATTGTTTTTCATTCTAATAATTAACAAATATATTATTTAATTTGTTATATCTTATAAATGCACATTTATGAATTAGGTACAACATGAACAATATGCTTTAAGACTTTATTTTTTGGTCAACTCTAAATCTCTGATATATATAATCTGAATACGATCACGTATATGATATATCAAATTACATGATCTCTCAAGATTTGGGAAATTGTATAATGATGATATGAAATTAATGCTTTACACTTTCTTTAGAAGAAAACCTTAAAAAATCATATTATTATATATGTCAATTAACAACTAATTAAACAAACACGTATAATTAAATCGGGTAATTGAGAAGGTTATCATTTGTTGACTAAAATTAAAGAAAAATTAAATATTCTCCACATTTTTTCCTATATAAATTTCTATCAATATGATATGATGACAAGTGTTATATTTGAATAATGAGAAATTAAATATTCTTCTATTTTTATTTCTACACATCGTTATCCAATTAAATAATGACATATGTCATATTAGTATATTAAAATATCATTAAAATTCATTAAATGAGTATTGTTACACATGTTACTATTTAATTTGGTAGAATGATTTGTAGGAACAAAAAATATGAAATATTTAATTTCTCGAAATGTTAATTTATATTTTATAGACTTGTTATCATTTCAAATGGATATGAAATAAACAAGAAGAAAGCAGGAGGATATTTAATTTATCCCAAAATTATGATTGAGCATGTAATTGTGGTTTATAGTGTTTTATACCGGATACTTAAAACCTAAGACTTAAGTTAAGGGACAAAGAGATTTATGGTTGAGAGTCTTTTCGACCAATAAAATACATTTTCTATATATAGTTAAATATTTATATTTTGCAAAGTGATCATTGCATATAAGAATGTTATCAGTGTTCTTGAGTTTTAATTTTAAAGAGGGTGAGGAAGGGATGAGAGGGGGGAGAAAGGGAAGTAGATGGAAGGAGAGAAAGGAGGGGATAGATGCGTTCTCGAGTTGAAGGGGAGGGAAAAATTTACAGTTAAATGACGTTTTTACCCCTTTTTAGGGTTCATCGGTGGAAGAAGAGGAACGAGAGAAGATAATACACAGGGACAGTGTGAAGATGAAGATGTTGTGAGAATGAAGATGATGAACAGTGATTCGTTCATCAGTGGAAGAAGAGGGAAGAAGATAAGACCGATTCATTCATCAGCTTCACCATGTTAGTTGTAGTGGGAAGGAATATGCTTTGAGAAGGAAGATGAAGAACATGACTAGGACAAAATCGGTCATTATTTGCTTTCCCTCCCAATACTCCCAAAATTAGGAAGATGATTTGGTGCGTAAAATAGCCTAGACCCCCCCCCCCCCACCCCACCCCTTTCTCAAACACTTTCCTTTTTTTCCTTTTCTCCTTAAAAAAAACTAGAGATCACCATTTTCCCTCTCATTCCTCTCCTTTTCTTCCCCTTTTTCTCCAAAAAATAACTTGAGAACATAACGTATGTGTAAACATGTTTAGTTGAAATTTATTTCTGGTTTATGAATGTAGATGCACGACAAGTAGATTTGCTCTTAAAAAATTAGAGTGTTGCAAGGGTTACGTGTTCTGAAAAATTACTCGTTTATAGTGTTTTATATTGGATACTGGAAACTTAAGACTTGAGTTTAGGGATAAAAATGTATTTATGGCTTAGGGTTTTTTCAACCGATAAAATACATCTTCATTAAATATGTATATTTTGCAAGGTAATTGCCAACATATAAGAACATGTGTAGATGTGTTTAGTTAAATTTATTTCTCATCGGTGCATATAGATGTACGATAACTATATTCACTCTCTTTAAAAATGTAGATTGTTACAAGGGTTTCGTGTTCTAAAAAGTTACTCATTTATAGTGTTTTATATTGGATACCGAAAACTTAAGACTTTAATTAAGGGACAAGGAGGTATTTATGATTCAGAGTCTTTTCAACCGATAAAATAAATCTTCATATTTAATTAAATATGTATTTTTCCAATGTAATCACATATACACGCATTTAGTTGAAATTTATTTTTTGTCGATGCATGTAGATGCAATAAGTACATTCGCTCTCTTTAAAAATATAAATTTTTGCAGGGGTTTCATGTTTTAAAAAGTTACTCGTTTATTTATTAATTGAACTCCAAGTGGTTGTCTTAGTTGTCATTCTTCTCAACTTTGTGTTCAATATGGTGGGAAATGTCACATCTAGCTAGTTGTTGTAAGATGTCATTACTTTCTTTTTTGGGCACATCCTTAGACCGAAAGACCTAAAATTTAATCAGTATATTATAAAGGGTGAAGTTTTATGTACATTGATGATTGTTGTTAGATGTTATCGTACGCTTTAGTGGTTTGGAGTTTTATGTATACTCAATCATTTATTGTTAAAAAATTGCAACTAGATAATACTTTATGTATGCAATACTAGAAGGAGGAAAAACATGTGACATATTATCAAATAAAAAGAAGATGTTATATGCTCACTCATCAATAATAAGAGATTTTTAAGGTCCTTGGTTTCTGTAACTCAACCTTTCTTGGATATCAATATATATATATATATATATATATATATATATATATATCCAATAAAAATGACACTTTATATCATAATATGTTGGTTTGAGAAGTTATATCAAGGAAGTATGCTAAACACAAACTTATAGCTTTAGAAGTGAGATGCATAGCTTATTTAAAACCATCGAATTATGAAATCTTTATAAGAAAATTTACCAAGGAATTATGAATAGTATATCTAACTAGCAAGTCATTAGATATTTCTCATGACAAAAATGCAACCACTTTTTTCCAACAATAATAGTAGCTCAAAGAAGTTGTAATTAATCGACATCAAGTTTCTAGTTGTCAATGAGAGTTTAGGATAGACATTTACTATAAAACACACAAATTTTGATTTAGTGTTTGCATAACCACCAACTAAATATTCAATGCACAAGGTGTTTCATGAGCATACTACTTGTACGAGCGTTCTTATAGATAATAGACGAGTTTAGTGGGAGTACTTATGTATTATGTGTATTATATCCATACATTGTGTTATAATAATTTTCATTATAGAGTTGATGGTATTTTTATCATTGTGTTGAATGTAATAACCTACACTACTTATGTTTCATGAGTATATTGTTTGTTTGGGCTTACTAAAGATTATAATTGGACCAACTGAAAATTGACATGTGCAGGGTTACATTATACGTCATGTTCATCCATATTCGATATATGTCATTGAGTGTGTAGGTATAGTGATAATGGTGGTTTAGTCACCTTTTAAAAATATGAAAAAAGTTGTGTTTGTTCGATACTTATGCATAAGATAGATTAGATTGTTTTAAAGAAAATAAAGTTAATTATTTAATAGCAACACATCTAAAGAAGTTTGTAATACAACATATAACACCCAAATGAGAGATTGTTATAAGATTTTAATAATAAATATATAATATTTAAATTTATTAGTCATTAAGATGAGTATTTATGAATATGAGTTAGATATTGTTATTCATTAACAAATTAATTGTCAATAGTATGACATAATTATAGTTGAATGGGCACTTGGGTATTTTGAGGGTGGTCCTAACATACAAAGGAATACAAACACTTTATATTATAGTCTTGATCCACAGTCATCAAAGATTGCTTAAAGGGAAAATAAGGGTCTAAGAAAGACCATCACGCATTGTTTGAATATGCCATTGAAATCCAACACGATACGTTTGATAAATGGGAAAAGTATGAATTTCTTTTATATATTGGTGATTCAGTAATATGGTTCGATCTATGGTTTAATATTTTTCATAACACCAAATACTAAAATTATTTACAAATCAAAATAAGATGTTAGCGTAAATAAGTCCAAAGCTTATAGCATAATCATCATATTTCATATAATACATGGAATCCAATATAATATATTGTGTTGAGTTCAAAAATGAACTTTCCAATACATATAACTTTCTAGAGATGCATCTAGAATGGTGATGTATTTAGAATCTTATGCAGATTGCCCTATCAAGTTTTTTCACGAGCAACTATAGGAAACCAAGTTTATATTTATGATGAAGACATAGTCTGATCGATATATCGTCTTGATTAATTCAGAACCTCATATTAAAAAGTAACACTTTACATTAATATGACTATCTAAATATCTTTAAACTAAGAATACGCATCTATTCGTTTGTAAGTACTTAAGAGTACTTAAGAATATTCTTGCAAAAATTTAGTGACATTCACTAGAATTCTATTGATATCTACTTAAACATCCATTATATGATTTATTTAAAATAGTTTTTAAAAGAAATTTTATAAAATAAAGATCATTTAAGAAGTCAGCTTATGTAAAAAGGTCACAAATGTTCAAGTCTATAATATTTAAAAATGTTTAAACTGTCAATACATGAACATTGTGACAAAATAATCAATAGACAGAGGTAAAGTAAACAACCTTAAATACATATTTAAATTTTAAATACAATATTTTATAAATATTTAAAATTTATATCCATATTCGATATTCAATTAAAGTATATAATATGAACACATGTCAAAATACATAAGTTACGTCTGGGAAGCCTATTGAGCATTTTGGGGTTACACATTCTTGAGTATAAGGAAATTATACATTCTAAATACAAGGTCAACCCAAAAACATATTTGAAAACACCAAAATATTTGTTACATGTTACATATATAGAAATAATCATTTCAACAATAGAAACATAGAAAAAACATCATCAAAGCTAATTAAGATCAAATAATCAACTTCAAAGTAAATACGATGCAACATGCTTCTACATCTTAATTTCCAAGTCAACACATCTTAATGATAGCTAAAACAAGGCATGTGTAGAGTTATCATGATACACATTTATACCCATGGGGCATGTGTAAAGCTAGCATATAGCACACTAAACATTGTTCTCCTCATCAAACTAGGTTCAAATGAGTTATCACACGAGGGGTAGAAAACCCATTGTGAAAAATGAGTCCATGTGTGTGTCATAAAACCTTATTTTCTCATTTATTTGTAGGCACCTAAGTCTAAAGTGACCACACAAGTCTCAACTCATCATAAAATAGTTGCAAGTAGTCAAAATTCCTTTATTATGTGATATCCATATAAATGTGAGACATGGAAGTATCTTTATCCAACATTCGATCAACAACAAACTACACTATTGATCCATTATCAACTTATCAAGGGGTCTAATGATATCGATTCTCCTATTAGGGTAGAATGAACAAATAAACTCTTAGTGCATAGATCTCGCCCACTCATCATGTCATACATGGATATTCCCTATATGGTTGCTAATTATGGACAACATTGGAGAACACCAAAGCACAAAAAACTGCAAAACTAAGAAGTCCATGCATATCCATTTGAAGGATATATGATATTATTATCTTTTAATTACTCGTGATAGTTTCCATGAAGTAATATTCAAGTACGGATTACTCCAATACTTAATCTCCATTAAGTACACATGAGTATTAGTCGCATCTCTATGTTATGCCCATCAACATGCATAATCTACTAATGCCTCATGATAGTTTTAAATCATTACTTACTTCCAAAAGTATGTATGATTGTGGAGGCTTTGAATAAAATAATATTATGGAAGTTGGTTAAACATGAAAATGGAACACGGTAAGAAACTAATGGAATAACTACTATCTAGGATATATTAAATCTTCACTTAATAATCATAGAATCAGATAAATAATTGCGCTATATAAGTTCAGAGAAGATCAAACTAGATTAAACACACTCAAGCTAATTTATTTGTAAATCTAATGCTTTTTGACCTAGCATGACAACCATGCTTAGTCTATGAGAGTGGCTTAGTGAATGGATCGACAAGATACTTGTTGAGTATATTTATTGTATGGTTGTGTTATCTTGAATCCTTAGTCGAAGTGATTGCACCATTATAGTCATGAAGATCTCAAGAGAAACATCAATGCTTGTAACAACGCCGAGATATCTGATGAACCTCTTTTGCCAAATAACATTCAATGCAGCCTTACTATCTACAACATATTTTACTTCTGTTGTCAAGTCCACTATAGTGTCTTGCTTGTCACTCCTCCAAGTCTCTGCTCCACCATTTGGTAAGAACACAAATCCCAATTATGAACGAAAAATGTCTATGTCAACATGGAAGTGCCATCATTATAACTCTTTAGACCAAGCTCTTCCATAAATCAATAACATACCATTTATCATCCTTAGATACAAGACATCGAGCCTTGTACATATCATGACATACATGATCGATCCCACGGCCAAATCTTATGGAAATAAACCCATTCTTCTTAGCTCATCACTAGAACTTGGAGATTTAGCATTACTCAATGTCACACCATGCTACATAGACACGAACCCTTTTCATAATGTTCTACATCTTGAATTTCTTTAATACATTATCTATATATGCACTTCGGTTCAATCCAATGAGTCAATTAGATATATCTCTATATATCTTTACACTTAGTATGTTGCTACTTCTCTAAACTATTTCATAAAGAAACAATTCCCAAGCCAAGTTTTCTCACTTTATAAAGTTGGGACATCATTTCTTATGAGCAATATGTTATCTACATACAACATAAGGAGCACTACACTCCCACTAGCTATGTACTCATGGCTCATCTTCACTCATAAAAACCAAACTGCTTGACTTTCACATCGAAAGTAGAGATTGTTTCTTTTTAAAAATGTCAAAATCAAAAGATCGTGGTTATTTCTAAATTGTCAAAAAATGGATTGAAATAAATCAAGTCCATAAGTAGAAATAATAAAGGTTAATGTAAAGAAAATCCCTTTTAAATTTTCAATTTTAACGGTATTATCTTTTTCTGGTCGGTTTACTCCATACCTTTCATTCATCTTTCTAGGTTTACTTTTTAGGTAATTACTAGAGATTAATTTCCAGGTTATCTTAAAGTGAATATTGCAACATCACCCTTAATTACAACCTTTTTACGGTTTTACTCTAATTACTTTTTTTTTAATTTACATCAATAATAATTTATATGCAACTTGTTAATTTCACTTAGGTTTTTTCCGGTTTATGTTGGTCGGACATTTTACGTTGACGGGTTGGTCAATGTTTTAAAAAAAATGGAACAATTATGAAAACGAGTCTCAAATTCAAGACCTTTCAGACGTAATAAATGTGCCTTACAACAAATCAAGCAATATTGTTGTAATAAAAGCTAGTTTTTTTCAAACGACAAACTAGGTAACTTACTCCTAAATATCACATAAGTCACATATGAGAGAGTTACTCATTACCATTAGGCTAAAGACCCCTTGGACGTAATAAAAGCTATATATATATATATATATATATATATATATATATATATATATATATATATATATATATATATGGAAATGTTCAATAAAGAACCAAGGAACCAATCAAAAGCGTAGAAATTTAAAGCGATCAACGGCAAAAGGAATGGTTGTCGACTTTTACAATTGACGCACATGCACCAGATTATAACAAAACTCACTTCTTTTTTTTTTCGTTTAAAATTTGTTTTAGGCCATGTCTTTTATCGAAAAAAAAACTGAGTATACCGTTGTTCACGATTTTCCGTCATCTTTCCAAAGAGATCAATGATGATATAGAAAAAGAATTTATTTTTCGAAAAAAAGTTTACTTCATTTTCTTTGTTGAAAATTTTAAGGTCTATTTTTTTATAGAAAAAATTAATAAATATATCAAAATTCATGTTTTTTTGTACTTTTTAAACAGAGATTCATATTCATTAAAAAAACGATATTTCAGTTCAGATTCACATTGTGAACCTGTTCAGATTCACATTGTGAACCTTCTCAGATTCACAGTGTGCATAATAATAAGTCAGATTCACAGTGTGAATCTGAACTGATCGGAGCTTTTTCACAGTGTGAATGTTGAAAATTAAAATATTTATAGTTTAGATTCACAATGTGAATCTACACTGACCGTAATTTTTTTTTTTTTTGTAAACCTTCTCAGATTCTCAGTGTGCAAAATAGTAAGTCAGATTCACAATATGAATTTGAACTGTTCGAGCTTTTTCACATTTTGAATGTTATAAATTGAAATATTTACAGTTTAGATTCACAGTGTGAATCTATACTGTTCGAGGTTTTTTTTTAAATCGGAGTTAATGTTTATTAATAAAGTACAAAAAATTAATATTTTTGGTATAATTATTTTTTTTATAAAAATAAAATTAAATATTGAAAAAATTAACAAAATGAAGTGAGTTTTTTTCGAAAACAAAAAGTTCGTTTTTTATATATCATCATGGATCACTTTGGAAAGAAGACGAAAAATCGAGAACAATGGTATATTCGGTTTTTTTTTATAAAAAATGTGGTCTAAAAAAATTTTAAACGAAAAAAATAGGTGGATTTATGATAAGGAGGTGAATTTTTTGGTATAATCCGGTATATGTACATCTAATGTAAAAGTGTATATTTATTTCCTTTGCCGATGATCATTATGATTTCCGACGCTCACGATTGATTTCGTGGTTCTTTGTCAATTATGGTTCTCTATTGAATTTCAATATATATATATATATATATATATATATATATATATATATATATATATATATATATATATATATATCTTTTTATGACATTTTTTTTTAACTAATGTCATGCTGTGTATAAATATCCATATAGAAATATAACATTAATTATATACATTTGATATAAAACATATATTTAATTAATGCAACATATATGTCAATATATACATTGGATTCATTACAATATATATATATATATATATATATATATATATATATATATATATATATATATATATATTACTTTTTTTAACTCATGCAGTGTATAAATATCCATATAGAAATATAACATTAATTATATACATTTGATATAAAACATATATTTAATTAATGCAACATATATGTTGATATATATATATATATATATATATATATATATATATATATATATATATATTCTATTCTAATAAAAGAATAGGTTTAATCTCATATTGACAAATGTCATGCAATTAGAACCCCTCATTAATGTTATATATCATACTAGTTGTGAAACCCGTATATTATACGGATTGATTAAAACAAAATGTTAAATAAAAACGATTAAATGAGAAGTTTATTTGAATTTGAAATTTGAAATAAATAAAAATTATGAGAAAAAAAACATGCAAAAAGTAAATAAATTAAAATTATTGTTTAGTTATCAGACCCGTATACTAAACAGGTTAATTATAACAAAATGTTAAACACAAAGGTTTAAACTGTAAATTTGTTTGAAATTGAAATTGAAATTTAAAATTTAAAATTTGAAATTAATATTTAATTTATGGAAACTAATTAATAACATATTAGAAATGGAAAATGAAATAAATGACAAGTGGAAAATAAATATATCTCTAAATTATGACAAAATGACATGTGACAAATTGAATGAGAGAAGGACATGTGGCAAAATCATTCTTATTTATTAGGGTAGATAAAATATAAGATAAATTTATAATAATCTATTAAATACTAGTTGTGAAACCCGTATATTATACGGGTTGATTAAAACAAAATGTTAAATAAAAATGATTAAATGAGAAGTTTATTTTAATTTGAAATTTGAAATAAATAAAAATTATGAGAAAAAAACATGCAAAAAATAAATAATCTAAAATTATTGTTTAGTTATCAGACCCGTATACTAAACAGGGTAATTATAACAAAATGTTAAACACAAAGGTTTAAACTGTAAATTTATTTGAAATTGAAATTGAAATTTAAAATTTAAAATTTGAAATTAATATTTAATTTATGGAAACTAATTAATAATATATTAGAAATGGAAAATGAAATAAATGACAAGTGGAAAATAAATATATCTTTAAATTATGACAAAATGACATGTGGCAAATTGAATGAGAGAAGGACATGTGGCAAAATCATTCTTATTTATTAGGGTAAAAAATGGAAAATGAAATAAATGACAAGTGGAAAATAAATATATCTCTAAATTATGACAAAATGACATGTGGCAAATTAAATGAGAGAAGGACATGTGGCGAAATCAGTCTTATTTATTAGGGTAGATAAAATATAAGATAAATTTATAATAATCTATTAAATACTAGTTGTGAAACCCGTATATTATACGGGTTGATTAAAACAAAATATTAAATAAAAACAATTAAATGAGAAGTTTATTTGAATTTGAAATTTGAAATAAATAAAAATTATGAGAAAAAAACATGCAAAAAATAAATAAATTAAAATTATTGTTTAGTTATCAAACCCGTATACTAAACAGGTTAATTATAACAAAATGTTAAACACAAAGGTTTAAACTGTAAATTTATTTGAAATTGAAATTGAAATTTAAAATTTAAAAATTGAAATTAATATTTAATTTTTGGAAACTAAATAATGATATATTAGAAATGGAAAATGAAATAAATGACAAGTGGAAAATAAATATATCTCTAAATTATGACAAAATGACATGTGACAAATTGAATGAGAGAAGGACATGTAGTAAAATCATTCTTATTTATTAGGGTAGATATCATGTCACTTGTCAACCTATTAATTATTCAAATTTTAAATTTTAAATTTCTCACTCTAATTTTATTAAATTAATAATTGATTCTTCATTTTAAATTTCAAATTTTAAAATTTCTCCCTTTAATTATATTAAATTAATAACGTTAGATTAAAAAATAAAATAAAATAAATATAATTTATAAAATGATATAACTCCACGTATTTATTTAAATCAACGATTATAATTTTATATAACTAAAAAAATATCTCTTAACTAATAATTTATTTAAAATAATTTATTATTGATTTTGATTTTTTAATATGAAAGTTTAATTAATTTTATAACCGTAGTTATCACGGGTTATAAACTAGTATATATATATATATATATATATATATATATATATATATATATATATATATATATATATATATAATATATATATAGGGTTACGTTATTTTGTTTTCACTATCTATTGTGTGCCCGTATGACTGATTTTGGACCAATCATTTTAGTTATTTTAAGAAAGTAATTAATGCATATTACATGTTGAAGATATAATAGGTATTAATTACATCTTCAGCATTTAATATGCATTAATTACTTTTTAAAATAACTAAAATGATTGGTCCAGAATCAATCATACGAGCACACAATAGATAGTGAAAACATTTGAACCTAACTCTCTCTCTGTCTCTCTTTCTCTCTCTCTCTCTCTCTCTCTCTCTCTCTATATATATATATATATATATATATATATATATATATATATATATATATATATATATATATATATATATATCAATCATTTTGTATTTTCCGGAATAAATTAATTTAATAATTAAAATAATTAACTAATCATTTGTAATTAATATGGAGGAGTAAATAACCATCCTTAATTAATTCGGAATGCTAGATTATTCAAAAGGATAATCACAATTTATGGTAACTGTCATTTTTAAAAACCATAATTACGGAATATTCTAATATTTTAGTTAGAGAAATTAAATATCATCCTACTTTTCTTTCTAAATATCTTCTACCCATTTTAAATGATGACAATTGTCCTAAAATACAATTAATTTTATCAAAATACGACATTTTTCACTATTTTACATTGGTAGAAAGATAAATAGGAAAAAAAAGTAAAAGATAATTTAATTTCTTTTTTAGTTATTTGGAGTAACTAAAAGTTTTATTTGTCATTTCAAAATGATTAACTAGAATTCATTATCACATTTACACGAGAATTGTGTTTATGTGAGAAATGAATTAACTAATTAATTACTACAATCATGATATATATATATATATATATATATATATATATATATATATATATATATATATATATATATATATATATATATATATATATATATATATATATGGAAAATATTAAATATATTTTTTAGTTAACAAAGTTAATATAAGCCAATTTTTAAAGTGTACTAGAGGTGTTAAAGGTTTGGTTTTAAGGTAAAACCGAAGTTAAACTGTGTCTAACATTTTTTGTGGATCGAAAACCGAATCCACACCGTTGAAAATTAAACTTGAACCAAACTTAACCGTTACTAAAGGTTTGACTCCGGTTTAAGCTTTTTAAGCCCATTTGAGTTGTGCCTATTAGACTAATTTTGAAAAATAAAACTACCAAATAAAATATGTCAATGATTGTGTCAAAGATTATGCTTCACAACACAAAGATTAGATTGTGTATGTTTTGTTTATAAGAATTAATACATAAGTTACGTGAGTTTTAAACTTTTATTATTGATATATAAAAACTAATATATAATAAAAATATATACATTTATGATATATATATATATATATATATATATATATATATATATATATATATATATATATATATATATATATATATATATATATATATATATATATGAAATCGCATGTATATGATCAGTAGTTTAGCACTATTTACTTATATCTACATTTATATATTATTATATATTATGTTAATTATATATATACAAGACATTAATTGTAAAAATATAAAAAGTAGCATTAATTATATGTATTTTTGTAATTGAAGTAGTGTTAAATGCATAAATATTGGTTGATTCATCGATAATGTTTATACATTACACCGAAAGGTTTTAGTTAGAGCCTACTTGTCATAATTTTTCATTTTTTAATATAACACTAACGTGATATGATTATAAAAAAAAAAAAAAAAAAAAAAAAAGACTCCACCAATATACCCTGGAAAAAAAATAAGAACAACAAAATAAACAAGTTACATAAAAATTATGGAGTATAATGAAAAAAACATACATTAGATAAAATCATAAATATATAAATAACATACAAAAAAGGTTTTGTTACGAATTTTATTTTAAATTAATATAAGAAACTATGACAACAGATTTATATATATATATATATATATATATATATATATATATATATATATATATATATATATATATATATATATATATATATATATATATATATGACAAAAAAGATTAAAACTCTAAGAACCTCCATTTTATAGTTATTAAACATATGAATGCTTATTAAACATTTAAAAATCATTTTTTTTTCTTGTCTTTTTTGATAAGAAAATGACAAATTCATAATTTTACAGTTTAATATTTTCATTCGCATTGTAACACAAAATATATATATATTACATAATTTTATATAGTTCATTTACAGTTTAATACACAAAATTCACAACTTACTACAATTAATTTTATAATTCAAAATTTCAAAGAAGTCAAACACAAATTCTACTATCACCAACCACTACAACACACTGTCACCAAACACTTGTTTCACTGTTGTAACCATCCTTTTCTTCCAAATCCGATCTGTATACAAAATCATGTATTAATAACTTAAATAGTATATTCACAGTTTAATAAACTTATTAATTCACTAATTTAGAGTTTAATGCAAAACAATTATAAAAACTGTTACATTCTTACATATTTATACAAGAAAATTAATACAACCATTCATACATAAATAATTTATATATTAACGAAAAAAAATAAATAAAAAGTTCACAACTTATTATAGTCAATTCAGAGTTTAATACAATCAGTTCACAGTTTAATACACAAAATTCATAGATTAATACAATAAATTTATAGTTTAATCTACAGAAATGTTATATTTTAACTTAAAACTTATATGTATACCTTTAAATATGAAGGCTAGTGTTTTTTTTAAAGTTTAATTTATACAATATTAATAGTTTATATTTTATACAATTTATTTAAATTTAGAGAAAATCATATATGTGTATAATGATTCTTTTTTTTAAACACAAATTTTTTTTAAAAAAAAATCATTGCTTAATATAGTTAATTCACAGTTTAATATTCTGAATTCACAATTTAATATACAAAATTCACCATTTAATATAATAAATTCACAGTTTAATACAGAAAATTCATAACTTAATACAATTAATTAATAACTTAATACAGTCAATTGTCTTTATAAAAAAAAAAAAACTTACTACAATCAATTCATAGTTTAATACAATTAATTCACAGCTTAATACATAAAACTAGTAGTTTAATACAATAAATTCACAGTGTAATACAGTTTAATACACAAAACTTATATATTTACAACAATATTCTCAACTTAAAACTTATATTTATACATTCATATCCGGAGGCATTTGTGTATATTAAAATGTGAATTTATTATATTAAGTTCTGAATAAAATTCACAGATTAATACACTAATTTCACAACTCATTTACACATAAAATTTAGATTTGGATAAAAAAAAAATCAGAATTTACAGTTTGATGAAACATTTCAGACACTAATTCATAGCTTAATTCCATATTTCAAACACTAAAATGTACAACTTATTGCAAAAAAAAAAAAAAAAAAAAACAAAAAAACAAAAAAACAAAATTCATAACATAATACACGCTTCAGACACTAATTCAAAGCTTAAAACAAAATTTTAAACACTTATTCATAACTTAAAAATTTACAGATCTCGTTGAGGCATTTCATCAAACACCTTGTGTGCATATTATTTCCTGATGTGATTTACAGATCTAAGATTGTCATATTCCTTAGAGTCTTCGGATATTCAAGATCTGGTCTTATTACCGTATAGATCATTATCGAAGTAGATCTGAAGCAACATGAAGACGATGTTTAGAAGAGAAAACTGAAGACATCGTATGAGATGTGGAACGTGAAATGGGGGATAATATATGACCTTTACAAAACAACCGTGAAAAACCAGGCGAAGAATAACTGGAGCAGCACTTGATA
Source organism: Lactuca sativa (assembly GCF_002870075.4). Classification (NCBI taxonomy): domain Eukaryota; kingdom Viridiplantae; phylum Streptophyta; class Magnoliopsida; order Asterales; family Asteraceae; genus Lactuca; species Lactuca sativa. The sequence goes on from NC_056630.2 coordinate 91,069,099, forward strand.
TGAGCATATTTAGTTATAAAATTCATGCATTATCTTAATACTTTATGTTGTTTTTGTCTCATTTAATGAACAAAAGGTCTTTAATTAGCTTAAATATTTCATTTTCAGCAACAAAGACATGCTCGAAAGGAAAATGAAGCGGAACTAGCGATTGGAAGCTTGGATCTTGGATTTTGAAGAAAGAAGGATGTTGTTGGACAGCTTGACCCCTCGTCAGTGTTTTGGCCATATCTCATGAACCGTAACTCTGATTGACGAGATTCAAAATGTTCTGAAAAGTAGACACAATTTCGGACGACTTTCGTGTTTTGAGAAAATGCTGATTCGAAACGTACTCGGCGAGTAGGGTAGATTACTCGCCGAGTTGGTCAGAAGTTTCGCGATTCTGGACGCGCTGACTTGCCGTGCACGGGTTTTAAGTGACGGACTCGCCGAGTAGGTCACTGGACTTGCCGAGTAGCCTCTGTTTTGTGAAAATCTATATAAAGGGACTTTCAGATCGATATCAGAGCATGGAGAGAAACCCTAGGAGGCTGAGAAACGATTAGAAGTGCTGCTAGGTCGTGAGGGACTGAAGAATCAACCCTACATTCAATTGTGAAGAGAATCAAGACAATTTTGGTTTATTCTTAGTAACTTTTTGATTTGAATCATGTTTACATACTTTGATTTCGTTTTTGAGTTTATGTTTACTGCAATCATGAGCTAAAAGCTTATTCTTCTGTTAGGGTAGACAATTTTGTGAACATGGATTGATTATTTGAGTAGGATTATTTTTAATTGGTAATTATGTTTTGTTAAGCTTGTTAAAGAACCTTATGTGTTGACAATAACTATTCTTCTGTTAATAAATCAGTAATTAAGTTGTATGAACATCTCTTAGTTATTAATTTCATATGATTTATTGTGACCACATAGTTGTATGTCTAGGAATAACGAATGTGAAACTAGAATTAACTAGAAGATAGGTAAGTTAATGTGTGAGCTTGCTTGATGACCATCAACAAGAGGTTAATTGAATCACCAATTTGATTAACTATTACAAGTCTTATTTAACCCGAATCAATAACTAGGAAATCCGTTAATTTAGACAACTGGCCACTGCTTGAGTTAATTTGTTTCCTAAGGATTAGTAATATCGAACGTGAAACTAATCATCTTAGTCGGTAGCCAATGAAGAATTAATCTGATACATTAAAATCATCCATGGGAACAAATGAGTCGTACCTAAACAGAAGTCCTCTTTACTATTGAATTTAGTTGGTAATTAATTGTTTTAGTTGCTAGTTAGTTAATTTGTGTGTTGGTTATTCTAATTAAGTTTCTAGTCTTGTAAAACTAGAGAAAACCCCTTTTTGTTATTTGTTTTATTTAGATAATATTAGCATTTATTTTAATTGTTTACCGTTCCCTGTGTTCGATACCCTACTTGCTTGAACTATATTACTAATCGATAGGTACACTGCCTTTCGTGTGTTTATTTTGTGTCTAAGTTAGTAGGATTAAAACTAGTTTGTTTCACACACATCAAGTTTTTGGCGCCGTTGCCAGGGAACGGTTCAAATAGTTAATTTTATTTGCTAATTGTTATCGGTTTTATTTTATTGATTATTTTTTTATTTAGTTTAATTTTTATCTTTATTTTTTATTATGTATTTTCCAAATCTCGATGCTTTTGATGCTTTTCTTGAGGAAGTAGTGCAGGAAGATGAGGATTATGACTCGGATGAAGATTTGAAAAAATTTGATAGATGGTTAGATATCATCTTGTCTTACGATCAAGAACAATCTGAGTCACAAGAGCTAGATTTACAAGATGATGAATTTAATCCAGAAAGAGACTTGGAGGAGCTGCAAAGGTTGCTAGCAGAGAGGTCAGACGAAGAACAAGAACAAGCTGAATTGCAGGAACCAAGTTGTGGTTTGACCATTACCACGACATGGTCCCATGTTCTTCCGTTTTGTGTTTCGAAGCATGGGGTGACGACTCCAACTTTGGAGAAAGTTCTGAGGCATGATCCATTTTTTATTAGTATCCAACCGGTTCCAACCCTTGTCAAGATTGTTGGGTTTCATGAATTCGAGCTTGTTTGGCCAATTTTAGAAGAAACGAGCCAAATTTTACACATTGGTCAAAAGAAAATATTTAATGCAATGGATGGAATGACATTGATTTTATTGGAAGTCTATTAAGTTGGGAGTCCAGCTAAAGACTCGCACAAAAAGAAGCGCTTGCGGGAGGCAACCCGTCATTAGAGTTTTCTTTTCTTTTTCTTTCTAAACTTCTAGTGTTTAAGGATAATTTAGGATTTTTTTATTTTAATGTTTTTTTTATTACTTGGTTTTTGTTTTTGATCTTTTCAGTTTGAGTGTAAGGATGCATGTGAGGGTCTAAAGTCAAGGCTAAATGAAGCGAGAAATCGAGTCTAGGCGAGAGAGGAAACAAAGTTTTGAGTCAAGCTATGAGTCTAATTGATAGAAGGGTTATAGAGTGTTTATTCCCTGAAGAAAAATGAGGGAAATTATTCGTTTATATAACCCCCATGCATCAGAAACGAACTTGGGCAGAATAAAATTTTTGTCACACAGCGGTCTACTCGCCGAGTGCATCTTATGGACTCGCCGAGTCCATGTGAAAATTCACGATTCTTCTGCTATTTACGCTTCAACTCAGCGAGTGCACTTACCTACTCGACGAGTCCCAGTATAAAAACTCGACTTCTGCCAGTATTACGCTACAACTCGGCGAGCCACCCTACAGACTCGACGAGTTGATCCTTATTTTGTCTCTCAAGTTGATGATTTGATACGACAATTGGCTACACCTTTGAAGAACATTTTCCGAGCATTTCCGAGAGTTTTTTTTCGTCTACATTTGGAGCTATACCACACGATACTTGACACCCAAGGCATGGAAGAGTTGTTCCTATGGCTAAAGTCAGCCGAAGATGAAGCTTTAAATGAAGAAGTTCAACCTTGCAACTACTATCCCAGGGGAGTTTGTTCCAATTCCCTCTTTATTTTATTGTTCTTTATCATGCATAATATGCAATGGGGACATTGCATAAATTAAGTGTGGCGTAGGGGGTTGGTTATATTAGTTAAAAATTTAGTTAATTTATGATAAAATTTGAAAATTTTTTTCATTAAAATTGCTAGGGCTAATTTAGAAAATTTTGGTAAAGCAAATAGGGATCATGCTAGTATTATATTTGATGATTGCATAAAGACCCAAATGTTTAGTTGAGCCTATATACGTTCTAGTGCATTTGTGGCTTCCTTATTCTAGTGAAATCATGGGACAAAAACACGACCTCGCTAAGTTTGAAGGATGCAATATGTTTAGCCTCGTGTACCAGAAATGTATCCAGGAAAACTATTATCGCTAACCAATAAGGGTTGAAGTTGAGCGCCCCTGCTTAAGCATGTAGGATTTTGAGTGAAAAAAGTGAGTTACATGTTTAAAAAAAAAGAGAGAGAGAATTACAAGAAAATTTGTAAGAATTTTGGAGCAATCAAAGTAAAGATCAAAAGATCAAAATTCCAAAGATTCAAAAAGTTGAAGATACCAAAAATCAAACAATAAAGGTGGTGAATTCAAAGAGATCAAAGATCAAATTATCAAGGAAGTGAAGAATTCAAAAGGGCTCCATAGTGGTATCGAAAAGTTGTAATTCTAGATTATGTATGCTTGGGTTGCTCAACCAAAAATACCTTGAGGTTAAGAGGTTTTCTGAGGATGGATTCGGAGGGATGCATAAAATGAGCATTGTTCGGAAAAAAGTGGGCGAATGTTTATGAGGATTGTGAGTATTTGGAGTATGGGGGGTTATTAGGAAAATTATAGACACAAATGCATGCGTTGCGGTCTTGGCATAATGGTTGGGTTCGATTGGGATTGTCTTATGTAATATTAGTGTACTAAAATTCAGTTTTGCTTGGGGGCAAACAAAAGTCAAGTGTGGGGTATTTTCGAATTTCGATCGTAGATCCATCGTATAGTTGATTTAATAATATGGTTCGCTTCGAGGCAAGATTGTCGATAATAGTCATACTAAAGCGATGAATCAGATGAAGCAATCAAAGAGAGAAGAAGATAAAATCCAAATATAAGAAGAAGGTTCGTTTTGCCATCGATTTCCATGGCAGATCTATGGTTATAATCTAGCCCTAGCTTGTACAATATGAATACACTGTTGATTTTGTTTAGACAAGAGAAAAGAGCAAGAAAGTAAAAAGTAACTGTGTGTTTATGTGTGTTCCATTTGAGGAGGAAGGGGATTTTAAAATAAAGTTTGTTTAATCGACTGTGTTTAAATTTACTGTAAGTGCTTCTCCATTATTACGACCGCTTTTACACGAAGGAGTGGTTTCGTAATATTGTATGGTTCTTAGGTTCTTAATCTTTAGTGGTTCTCATTTGAACCTTTATATATATATATATATATATATATATATATATATATATATATATATATATATATATATATATATATATATATATATAATCGACCCTAATGGTGGCAATGATGAAATACCCAAAGTTCAAGCACCTACTCGTCAATGGGTTGTGATAGAGTGAAAAGAAAGAAAATGATAATATCTTCAAATTCGTCGAGTGGTAACAATGTGGAGGAAATTCAAGGGATATGACAATAATTTACAAATTTAAATACTACTTTAAATGATGATATGTTATACTCAATAGACCATATGTTATACTCAAAGGTAAGGGCACAAGAAAGAGTATGACCCACAGAAATAAAAATGTTAATACAAAACATGAGTCACATTTCCAGTGATTATTACATAACGATTATAACAGGAAAAGACGTCATAAAAATATAATTTGTAGTTAGGTTATTTTAATATTAGGTAACTTTCTATTTACCTTCTAAAAATGTTAAGGTAAATGACTTAAAAAGTTAATAACGTTTCAAAAACGTACAAAAACCACCATTATTACTTTTTTAGTGAAAAAAATACCATTTTACCGGTGATTGTAGGTTAGTCGGTTAAAAGATTTATCGGTATATATGTGGCCTTCCCCTTCGTTATTTCCCCCAAAATTTGGGGTTCCTTTCCTTCTCCTTCTCCTTCGTTCGTTCATCCTTTCCAGAGAATCGCCACAATGGATTCCAACTTGACAATCAAAGTCAATCATACAGGTTCTTTTGTCCTCAAACCGATTGTGTATTTCAATACATTAAAAGTGGTTGTTAGCAATGTTGATTTCAGAAGCATGAGTTTCATGGAGTTCATCTCATATGTAAAGAAGTTGGTCAAGGATGGAGGAATCAATGTCTCTTATTGTCTTCCACAACGTTCACTGAAAGATGGGTTGAGAGCCTTGGATGATGAAAATGATTATGTATGTTTTCTTGATGCTGGATATGAGAATGGGGTAATGATCAATTTATACATTGATCATAGTCAGTAGACAATTATGGAGTGGATTGAAGAAGATATAGTTGAAGATGGATCGATAGATAGTAATACGGATGATGATGATGATGTAGACTCTAGGCCTTCAGATAATGAGTTTGTGTACCATGAAGTTGACGATGAAGTGATACAAATACAACCATCTGATGATCCTTTCATTAGAAGAAAATTTGTCGGGCCTCCAAGAGTTGTAGATGATAAGAAAGATGTCAAGAAAGATCTTCATAAGTATCGAATTCATGATCCTAACCAAAAATGGTATACAATGGTTCTAGTCTTAGGTATGAAATTTTATGATCGTTATGACCTTAAGCATTTGGTAAGAAGTTATTGTTGGGTTTTGAGCAATATAACACTCCTATGGTGTACATGCAACCCTAAATACCCTGGATCTATGTTTTCTCTATTATACATGCAAATATCAATTTTCAAGGTATTTATCCTAACTAGCATATTATGAAGTACAAATAATATAAAATCTAGTAGAATGACATACCTCTTTGTTGGTGCTTGATTCCATGTAGCTTGAGAGCCTAGTGCGCCAAGTGTGACACCTCAAATGGTTCATACAACATCAAATGCATTTGGAATAACTTAGAGAGAAATTAGAACACTTCAAAAATCAGTTTGCCCTCACTCCTTCACTTAGTGGCCGATTTCTTCAATCATAAGATCATCATATAGTTAGTCACAATTAGGGTAAAACCTAATTGTCATGGCTTTCCATTTCCTTGGATCCATGGGTTCAAATACACCATGGAGAATCCATGGAGCATCCTATGGGTTTTAGCCCAACTTGATAATACATGGAGCATTAGCCCACTATATAAGTATAGATGATTTACACAATCAACCCATATATTTAATTAGTCTTCTTTTGATCACTTAATTAATTCTAGATTAATTCTGGATCAAAAACTAATTAAATAATCTTATTAATATATTAGAACTTATAATATATCAATAAACCTTAAGTGTTATTTCTCTCATTTTAGTCTATCCAAATGCATGATGCCTTGCAACCCAAATGGACCATGCTGGGTCGGGTCAAGTATATACCAATTATAGTTGTGGACTTAGACACTAATCCAACAGTCTCCCACTTGGATAAGTCTAAAACTATTATTGCAAGTACGACTTCATAACCCGACTAGCAATCGTAGCTCTCAAAAGCCATTGTCGAACTCTGAACAACTCAATGACGCGTCCATTAGATTAGTGATCATATATTCCTCCATTCTAGATATCATATGGACTGAGACATGGATTATGATCATTCTCTCTGTCCATTTGTTGTTTCCCTATTTTAGATTTATGACGACTGACTAATTGAACAAATCAAATCAGTCCAGGCTCGACCGAGCACTTACATTTCGTCATCACTAAATGATCGAGGGGCCCACAGATATCACTTTTATCCCTTTAAGGGTAAATGGAATGCATAAACTTCGACTCATATGCTTGTTGTACTACTTGTTGAATCATACACAAAGGCACGTTTTATAACATCGAGTTACCAATGCGTTTTCGTGCAATCAATGTATAACCAACTCATAGTCAACAACTCATATCTCTAGGTTTTAAGAATATAAGATATTATCGTCTCAATATTCACTCGTGATAAAATCCATGAAGTGATTCAAATGAGCATGGGTTGAATCCAATACTCAGAACTTATGAGTACTCATGAATGTTGCAGCAATCATTGCTATGTTTAATGCACATTAGACAAATCATACAAGCCAAATTCACGATAGTCTTGAATCATATCTACTTCCAACATATGACCGACCGTGGATGGTTTGAATAACTTAATCATTCGGGAAGAATGATCTAATTATTCTGGAAGTCAAAACATGCAAAGTGAAACACAGAAATAATACTAATCTTGTATGGCCTCAACACTTTGAGTGTAAATAAAACCCTTTTATCTAAGCACCATATTGATTACTCATTATTCATGTTTCGATTAATCAACTTAATACTTGAATTGAAACAATGGTCATGCCATGCTCCAAGCATGCACACTATGTTCGTCCAAAAATATAGCTATGCCATACTCCAAGGATGCACACTATGTTTACATGTGGTCCTTTCTTTGTGAAACATATTGATTAACAACATTTCAACGATGCTCAGTTCACAATCCCAAATCCTTTACAATAAATATAAAAACACCAAATTCTTGTCATTTATCGTAATCTTGATAGATTCTAAACTTATATGCAATGATCCTCTTGTAGTGAATATGCATACAAGTCACAAAGACTTGGCAACAGACATTACAAAGTATTCCAATGGAAAGCAATTCCATGGAAATGAAGTATCAAATTCAAAGTACATTCCTTTGAACATCCTCATTTGCATTACGTTCTTTTAATCTTCCACCTATAGAAATAATTCCATATTCCCATTTTGACCATCACCTTTTGAACAAGAGTTGCCTCTCAAAATATGTTAATATGGTCCTTACTATATACTTCCAATTTTCCATGAGTAACCAATCTTTAGTAGACCTCAATTTGTCATCGACAATTGCTTAATCATTTTAGTCATATCCAGTTCTAACCCCTTTCCCCTCTTAATGCCCTAAGCATTAGGAAAATTTAGAATGGAAAAATATTATAGCACATGCAATCGATCCTATATCCGAAGCATATGGGACACGATTCATGCTATAAAAATATTTATTTGCCATGTTCTCATAATTCGAATTTTGGGAATGCAACATATATAGAATTTCCTTATGTTGAACCATTCCAACATAACATTCTTATATATCCTTGACTAAAGTAGATTAAAATCTCAATCTAAGCTTGTATATTGTAATGAAGTATAAAATCCTCTCCCTTAATTATAGCAAAACAACTTTTTCAAGGCGAATTGAAACTTTTGTTTTCTATAATTAATATTTCTAACTTGCAACACTTAACATAATAATCTTGCTCCCACTAGCATAATGATTATTTTCTTATTAGCATAACACTTATGCTCCCACTAGCTTTGACATGTATCCAGAGATCAGTTGGACTTCTTGAAATCAACACTATATTGACTTTCTTACCAAAGTTCAGATTTCTGATACGAGATTGCTTTGATAAGACTTTATCAAAATCATACACCTTTCCTTAGATAGCTCACATGTGTGTCTAAACAATTTTCGAACTATGAAAAAGGATGCCATAATCATAGTCTCAATTGTTTAGACCTTTTCCATTTCTCACAAGTCTATGTTAGTGTGCCGATTAACCACACGCGCTCCACTAACGACTTTGAGAATGCAAAGATTACAACTGCTATCTACTTAAAATCTTCTTAGTGAAAGCGTTTCCTCACCATCATTTTCATGAATCGAAGAGAAACCTTATGAGACTTAGATTTTATGGTGTAAGTGTTCCTATCCATGTGAATTTTTCATAACCATACTCACAAGACAATGTTAGTGGCAAATCCAAACACATATGGACTAAACTTGTTCAATTTGAGTTTCTTGCCACCCGGCAGCACAAGGTCCTACCATTGCTTCCAGGTTGTTATGCAAACAATTGAGAACTCATAAAACTCACAAGCATAGTCAACTTTTACTGGAATGGCACAGAAACAAGAATAAGTCAACACGATAGGTTATAAACCTTAACTCGTGGGCTAGTGATTAACAATACTCTTGATCAGTTCTCAAAACTATCTCAAGACTCCCACTGTCCTCTTGACATATAAGATTCTCTTTGTCAAGAACCAAATTTTGACAAAACAAATATTTAAGATTTCGTGCGAATTCTTATCAAGGAAAAACATTTCTCACAATTGGTCTTAGTTGGTCTTTATTTTATCCAAAACATCACAACTTACCAATTTCAAATGTACAAGAGTAAGAAAACATTTTACTCTACATTTGACAAGTGTTTTAGACCTTTCTTAAGATTATGTCACTCAAGGCTCAATCTTGGAGTATGACTCTAAGATTTGATTTTGGAATGAAGTATGATTTATCTTTTGATTTAACCATTTCAACAATTCACGATTCCTCTCATTAGGCAGACAAATGCACTAAGGTGTCCTTAGACGATCAATTGTGATTTGGTTCCATAATCACTAAGATAATCATAAACAAAATACACAAGTACTCTCCCGTCTCTTTAGATTAGAGAAACTTTTATCTTTCTGCCTTATTTGATTCTTCTTATTCATTCTGCCATACATTGAAACTTTTCCAATGTTTCAAAATTACACTTAAACTTGTAAGCATAACCATATTTACTAAACTTTAGTAAATCATGACGAATAGTCTTATTGATCCTTTGTGGTGGACTTTGACTAGTGCACAAGAATGTGTACTTGATCCCTTAGTCCTTCACTTGAGTCACAAATACATGTGAACAAGGACTTAGTCTTAATTTCCCAAAGATGAAAAATTATCATTCATCACACAATACAACTTGCATAATTCCAAGTATCTATCCAACTGAAACTTGGGTGATGAGAATATTTCCTTATTTGGTAAATTATAACACCGCCACAAATGAAAGAATCAAATCCATTTACCAATATTGCTTATCAATGGAAACATATAAACAACAATTCTTTCACAAATGCCATTGTAAGGATACTTAAAAAAATAAATAAATAAAAACAAAGTTTTCTTTTATTTTAAAACTTGCGGAAAAAACTTATCCTTACAATGCAAATACATATGAAAACTTGTTGTTATCTATTCCTAAGCAATATCTCATAACTCTTATGCAGTGGCTCAAAATTCTGGTCATCGAACCATGCGATCAGAATCAACACACTCTTTCTTTAAGCTTCCTTTGATTATTCCAAAACATCAAAATGTAGTTACATTACATCATGTATTAAGAATCTCAAAAAGGAGACTTAATAGAGTTAGATAGTGGACTTTACTTGAAGCAAAGTCAAACTTTTGACTTTTACCAACCTTATGAAATTTTAGGTAAATTGGGCAGCTTCGCAACCAATGTCCCTTTTATTGGCAAAAGAAATATATGGACTCTTTGGAAATGGTGTACGGGACTATCATAGACTTAGCCATTCTCTTTACCATTAGGTCAAGTGACTTGTGTTGGATTAATGTCTAAGTCCATAACTATAATTGGTAAGACTTGACCCGACCCGGCATGGTCCATTTGGGTTGCATGGCATCGGGACAATTGGATAGACAAGATGAGGAAAAAGGATACTAGTGATTTATATTAATATATTATAAGTTCTAATATATTGATATAATCATATTATTTAATTAATATTGATCAAGAATTAATTTATAATTAATTATGTGATCAAAAGGAACTAATTAAATATGGGCTCTAAGATATATGTGTGTGATGGGCCAAATTCATTTAGGTTGGGCTAAGCTTTCATGGATAGTCCATGGAGTGTTTAACCCATGGAACATATGAAATGAAAGGTCATGGGTATTAGGGTTTAACCCTAATCTCCACACTATATAAAGATGTCCTTGGTTGGTGAAATTGGCACTAGTGTGTGTACACAAAAGGGGCAAGGCCAATTTCACTAGAGAGAACCAGAGTATCCTTATTCTCAAGGTTATTCCAATTGTTCATGGAGTTGTGTGAACCATATGAGGTGTCACACTTGGGGCACTAGGCACTCAAGCTTCATGAAGACAAGTTACATCAAAAAGGTATGTGTTTTATCTATGTTATTACCCAAGTATCAAAGATTGTATGCTAGATAGGGTAATACCTTGGAATAATCATATTTGCATGTATAATAGAGAAAACATAGATCCAAGGTATTTAGGGTTGCATGTACACTTAGGAGTGTTAGAATGCTCATAACCCAACAGTGGTATCAGAGCCATGAGTTGTTTTCTGTTATATTCATGCAAATGTTTGATTTTCAAAGTAGAAAAAAAAACATGAAGTTTGTCAAATTTTAAGCTAATTACTTGTTTTGTGAAAAACTAATTATTTGTAAAATTTGAATCATTTGCTTTATGAGTTGAATTAGGTCAAATTTAGTAAAAGATAAAATGATATGATTATTTTATTAGTTTTAAAAGTTTGATCTAAATGTTTAAGGAGTTACAAATTTTGTCATAAAATTTTGGAACTCAAAAGTTTTTTTTAAGTTGTGATCTTAAGTGTTTTGAAACCTCCATAAGTTATGGATATGAAAAGGTTTTAAAAAAAATTGATTCAAATTTTTTATGGAGTTATAAAATTTGGTATTAATGTTTTAAAGAATTCCATAACTTATTCTTAAGTTATGGAACATGAAAATTTTCATCATAAAACAAGCATTTAACTCCATATATTATGGATTACCAAAAGTTTTATGTTTCCTTGATTTATGAGTTAGTTTAGATTAATGGAAAAAAATGTGTTTTTTGTTGTTTTTCAATCCTAATTAATCTAGAGATAGTTCATAAAATGTGTTTTTGTAACTTGTCCTCAAGTTACATAAAAGGTCACATTTATGAATCTTAAAACTCATAAAAGTGCCGTAGGTTACATAAAAAAAATGAAGAGTCTTTTTCATTAAATAGTATTATGACTCCATAACTTGTCTTCAAGTTATGAATGTTTAAGAGTCACTTCTTTAAAAGTGTTATTAAAGAATAAGAGGTTACATAAAAAATGAAGAGACTTCATTTTAATAAACCATTAAACTCATAAGTTAGGAAATGAATAGTTTTGAATAGTTTCAAAAACTTGCCCTCAAGTTTTGGAATTTGTAAAGTTTTCACTTATGAATACTTTAATTCCAAGTTAACCCCTTAGAATTTTAAAAGTTAAAATTCAACCCTTATACTTTATAATATTATAAGTTAATATATATATATATATATATATATATATATATATATATATATATATATATATGTATGTATAAGAGTAAAGTCGTCTTACCATTAGTAGGCCTCATTCACGAAGTCGGTCTATAAGGGGGGTATAAGGTTACAGCCTATAAAATGGTAGTTTAATGGGTGTCCACTCTCACCCACCGCTTCCTTGACCGGTGGAGGGTCGTTAGCCGAACGGGTAGGACAAGGACTGTAATTCTCCCTTCATTAAAAGTATTAATGATAAATACTAAGTAACTAAACTCTTATTAATACCCAATCTTAGTTACTTAGGAAAATGTGAATTTGGTGCTAACCCATGAAATTACACTTTGCACTTTGATTAAGTTAGTTAGTGGAGCGTGTGTGGTTAACCGGCACACTAGCTTGATTTAACAAGGTAGGCAAAGGGTAACTTAATGTTTATCATAGTATTGGTGGAGCGTGTGTGGTTAACTGGCACATCGATTGAGGGGTAAATATTAAGGGTGCCAAGTATATTTGCATGGTTATTCACACCTTGTTTTGTGATCCTCGGCATCCCAGTCACAAAACCTAAAGGGCACACTCGAGATTGAAACATGCCTTTGAAAAGTTCAATGAATCTCAAAAGAATCTACGAGTTTCAAAACCAATTAAAACGTAATAATACATTTTGTTTATCTTGGTGGAAATTGGTGAATCGTCATTCACCTACCTTCAAATATTTTATAGCTTGGATTACGGCATCCCTCTTCCAAGTTATAAAATAGTTTGTTGGGTACTAGCCTTAATATTTCATTTTGGGTGTTATATTAAGGACTTTAGATCAACTATCTTGAATATCTCCCAAAAAGATGTCTGGTTCAGACATCTATGATCCTCCCAAATCTCTTGGAACTTCACTTCCTCCACCTCCTCCAATTATTCTCCCTAACCCACAAGTTCAAGGTCACTCAAGCGGTATTGGCAAGCAAGGCCTATGTGTGATTGCATCTTGGAGATGAAGTAACATATTGACAAGCCGGGAGAGTTAGGTGTCAAAGTCTTGAGAAAGTTGGATGTTCAATCACTTTCTATGTCACATAGTAAGTTCCTTTGGGACTACTATGGAACAGATTATGACATGACCCTTAATGACCTTATCTATTTGCTTGGTGCTTCTAAATCAGCAATGATTAGGAGGACTAGTAAATCAAATTTGATTAGAATATCAACTTCCAAAACTTCCATGGACATTGACAATGGTACATGGTAAGGGGCATTGGTTACGAAGCTGCCATATTTACTTGAAAGATCTTCAGGTAAAGTCCACTATCAAACTCTGTTAAGTTTCTATTACGAGATTCTTGTTACATGATGTGACTGGGTCACATGTTGATGTTTTAAGAATCAAAGAAAAGTGAAGAAACTTAAAGGAAGTGTATGCTGATTCTGATCGCGAAGATGGATCTCGATCGCATGGTTCTGTGATCAGAATTTTGAGCTGTTGCTTAGGAGTTATGATATATTGCATAGGAATAGATAACAACAAAGTTTTTCATGTGCTTTTGCACTATAAGGATAGTTTTTCCGCAAAGTTTTTAAAATAAAAGGAAAAAATTTGATTTTATTTATTTTAAAATATCCTTATAATGGCATTTGTGAAAAGGAAAAAAATGTTGCTTATATGATTCCATTAATAGCAAGAGTGGAAATATAAATTTGATTCTTTCATTTATGGTAGTGTCTAAATTTTCCAAATAAGGAAAGATTCTCATCACCCAAGTTTCAGTTGGATAGAAACTTTGGAATCATGCAAGTTGTATAGTATGATAAATGAGAACTTTCAAGCATTGGAAAATTAAGACTAATTACTTGTTCACATGGATGTGTGAGTCAAGTAACGGACTAAGGGATCGAGTACACATTCTTGTGCACTGATCAAGCCCACTACAAATAATCGTTAAGACTATTCGTCATAAGTTACTAAAGTTTAGTAAATATGATTATACTTACAGGCTTAAGTGTAATTCTGATACATTGGAAAATTTTCGATGTATGGTAGAACGAATGAGAAGAATCAAATTAGGCACAAGGATAAAAGTTTCTCAAATCTGAAAAGATGGGAGAGTACTTTAGTATCATGTTATATGATCATCTTAATGATTAAGAGACCTTATCACAATTCATCCTCTAAGTGAATTCTGATAGCTAAGTAGAGGAGTTATGAATTGTTGAAGTGGTCAAATCAAGAAGATGATTCATACTTCGTTCCAGAAACAATTCTTAGAGTTATACTCCAAGATTGTAATTTGAGTGACACGTCTTAAAGAAGGTTTTTAGCACTTGTCAAATGTAAGAGTAAAAGTGTCCTGCTCTTGTACATTTGAAATTGGTAAGTTGTGATGTTTTGGATAAAACAAAGACCAACTTAGGTCAACTGTGTGAAGTATTTGTCTTGATAAAGAATCCGCACTATCTCTTGAATATTTGACAAGATAGTCTTATATGTCACGAGGACAGTGGGAGTCTTAAAAGGTCTTGAAAGTCTCAAGAACTAATCAAGAATAAACCCTGAAGTTCTTCACTAGCACAGAACTTGAGGTTTACAACCTGTGACATCCCCAAAATCTCGGCCAGAAAAGACCGGTTTCATTTAAGCTTTTTAAACATTTTCAGAGTAAATCCTTTTGATTTTAAAAGAGATGCGGAATTTGTTCCCAAAAACAAAACATGATAAAATAGATTTTTATCAGAACATTTCATAAAGAAATATAATTTCATTTCATAATCAAAAATCGGGATGTCATGTTCCGATATAGACCATAAAGCATAAACGATAACATTACAAGTCATTCAACAAAGATATACATATACAGACTTGTAAACAAAATAACTTGATGATCCATCCATCTTATGCCCTTGCGCCACTTCCTGTAATACAAAGAAACTGAGTGGGTCAGGCTTGGGGGCCTGGTGAGCATATAGGGTTTTCAACCCACAATAAATAATTATATTTAATTTCAACAATCAACAATAACCCGATTACTCATTCCCGTTATCCTCACTTTATGTCCCTAAAACAACATCTATTATAAGGGACCTAATCTAGGATTATCATCGGGACGGACATTACTGCAAAGGGGCTTCCTTAGCAATAAATATCCTAAAGGCAACCATGAGGGGGATAGAGTACACCGGTGAACACGTCGTTCACAACACCTACAGGTTATGAGCCTGCTAGTGTTCCACAGGACTGTCTAGAATAGTCTGTGGTCGTCATCCATACTCTGCTGAATGACTAGAATAACATTAACAACATCAAGGCCTCTCATCTATTTATTACACCAACTATCTACCCATGTTCTATCCAACATATTAGTAGATAAAAATATACATTTTTATACATAGTTTAAAACCTGTATAGCATGCTCGATCAATACATTTTTCCACATAACAGATGAGGCACACACACATAACACGTATTTTATAGAGAATAAATCAGATCTATGAGATAGAAGAAAGTGAATATACATTCACGCATATAATCAACAAAGTATACACGTAACACGTATTTCGTACAAAATAGTTCATAATAATGTGTTAGAAGAAAATGACTACACACTCGCTTGATCAGAAGATGACCGGGCAACACTACGGCTTGTAGAAGTAGTGTTTCTCCGTAGATCTGGAAGATCTTCACAAAAACCGGGCTCCTCGCGGGCAGGGCTTCGGCTCGGAAATCTTACTTCTCGGGATCCTCGGGGCTTCGGATCTTGCTTCGGGGCTCGGGAATGATACCAGGGCTTCGGTATATGATTGGCACGCAAATCGAGGCAAAAACTAGAGAGAAGAAAGAGTTTGAACAAGAGAACATGGCTGATCTCGGTTTCTATTTATAGGCTGTTGGGTCTGGGATTACGCTGGGCGTAATTTCCAGGTACGCTGGGCGTAGTTAGGTAACGCTGGGCATACTTTGACGTCACTGCATGTGTCAATTGGTGGCACTCGAGTATTGGTCAGACAAGTTGCATCCCTCTGAGTACGCTGGGCGTACTTAAGCGTAATTTGACTCGTCAAACTTCTAAATTGTGTAACTTTCGCATACGAGCTCCGTTTTCGACGTTCTTTATATCCATGCGTAGGTCAGACCATACTCTACAACTTTCATTTAGACTCCGTCGGCTGATTTTGACTTTTATTTTTATTATTTATTTTTAGAAGGCCGGGACAGAAAAACTTCGTTATAAATTCATAACTTCTTCGTCCGACGTCCGTTCTCGCCTAACTTTTCATCGTTTCGCTACTAACAATGAGATCTTCGATTCTCGTTTAGATTGTTTCGGCTAAAAACCGCTCGATCTCAAATCGAGTATTCAGGCTGCATACTGCTAAGTCGAAACTTCAGAAAATCATAACTTCCTCATACGAAGTCAGATTTGGGCGTTCTATATATATTCGGAAACCTCGTTTCAGCCACTACAACTTTATCCATAAATATCGACTTTATCTAATATTTCATTTTGACACTTATTTTTATTCTTAATTCAATTAAATTATAATAATTAAGAAAACACACACATAATTCACATAATTCACAAATATATTTCAAATTGGGTTACAAAGGTTAAACTAGACTATTACATTGCTAAAAATGGCAAGCCCAGAAACACAGGCGTTACACAACCTATCGCGTTGACATATTTTGTGCCCATTCCAGTTAAAGTTGGCTTTGCATAGGAGTTCTGAGAGTTCTCAATTGGTTGCATAACAATTTGGAAGCAATGGCAGGCCCTTGAGCTGCCAAGTGGCAAGAAATTAAGATTGTAACATCCCGAGTTCAGGAGTGCAAGTTCAGGTTTCAAAGTGAAAATGTGGATGGTCAACTCGGCGAGTCCATGGGTAGAATCGGCGAGTAGGGTCGCGATTCTGGTCGCATGTTAAGTGGCCAACTTGGCGAGTAGGTGGTTAGACTCGGTGAGTTGGTGCTGTGTGGAGAAAACCCTAATTCCGGGGGTTGAGCCCTATATAAAGGACATAATACCCTCTCCCCAGCCTCTTTACCCTCCCTTAAAGTCCATAAACCCTAATATTCGTTTGTGAGAGAATTAGAGAGCATTTGGATCTTGAAGGAGTGTTGTTGAAGAGATCTTTGAAGATTAAGAGGCTTGGAGCAAGGGGCTTTGCAAGGCTTTGGCTTATTCTTCTGTTGGAGTCTTCTCTTGAGGTAATGATTCGTTGTTTGAGCTGTTATCCGTATAGATCTATCATTTGTGGGATTTTTGGGAGTATATCTAGTGTTATCTTGAGTTTGGAGGTTGGATCTGAGGTTGCTACCTCAGATCTAGTGTAATGATGATCCAAAAGAGCATAAAGTCCCTGTCAAGAGTTGTTGATGAAGCCTTTTAGTCCCAAACCCTAGCCCTAGAGTGTATTATGCTTAGATCTCCTTGGATTCACGTAAACTTTGCCACTTTACATGATGGATGGCTTGTATAAGAGTAGATCTATGGATTGGAGACTCTGCATGGTTTGGAAAGCCTCTGTATGGGTTAAGAGCTAATGGTACTTGGCGAGTCACATGGGTGTACTCGGTGAGTTGCTTGAAGATAGGCAGCAACTCGACGAGCTGGAAGAACAACTCGACGAGTTGGTTGAAGATATCCTTGGACTCGGCGAGTCTGTTCTTGAACTCGACGAGTCTGGTCGTGAGGTCCTGACATTTCCTGGTTGAGCTGTGAATCGGTGAGTCAAGGGATGACTCAGTGAGTTGAGTACGATTAGACTCAGAGTTGTGGGACTCGGTGGGTCTTGGGGCGACTCGGCGAATTGAGTCATGTTATGGGAGTTTCAGAGCATAGGGACTCGACGAGTCAACGGGGTGACTTGACGAGTACAGATAGTCTTGTGTTGACTAGTTGTCTTCCAGGGGTATTTTGGTATTTATTGAGTTCAGTGTTTTGGTTATTGATCAGTGGTGAAGTTCGCGTCAGAGGTTGGAGCAACGTGATCTTATCTCTTCAGTCGGCAGTTACGAGGTGAGTTATCCTCACTATATCGACAGGCTCTACGGCACCAAGGCCGACCCTTTATCGGATTGTAATCCGGGTATCGTTGTTATGTTTTGCTTGATATATTTGCATCCTAGTAGTTAGGCTGGTATATGTTAGAGACCTGGTTAAGGTCGGTATCCTGGTATATAGGATGATGATATGTTCGTGACTGGTTAGGTCGGTATCCTGGTTAGGATGATGTTATGTTATGTGATCTGCTAGATCGGTTTTAGTGGATGTGAAGTATTATATGATTGAATGTTTATGTGCACATGGTTGTTGCACTGGGGTTGGGTTGAGGCGGGTCCTGCTTTGTGTTGTAGGCCAATATACCCAGGGCAGAGTGGATATTCCGAAGGCCCAACGAGCGGCCCGGATAGGCTGTAGGCCCCACGAGGGCGGGCCAGTAAGTAAACCCAAAATACCATACAAGATAATTGTTTTTGAGATATGATAGAACGACATGCTAGTACTAGGCTAGGGATCTTCAGGAATTGCATGATAGAGTTGCCTAATTTATGATGCCTGCTAGCCTAGGGTTTCTCTCTATTTGAGATTTCCAGTGTTCCTTTAGGAGTGAGGATTGAGTGCTTGTTATGTATGATCATCGCTACAGTGTTGTGGTGATACTTGATATAAATATGGGTAGGTGTGGAAGGTAGACAGTGGTCGCGACAGCCGCAACGGTTGTGGCAGCAGCAGGGGGAGGAGCCGGTCGAGGTTTCTAGTATCGGTACTTCAATAATACAAAGCCCCTACATTCAATGGAGTTCAGGACCTGATTGTTGCTATAAGATGGTTGTCAGATGTGGAAGGGTGTTTCTTCACGTGTTCATGACCTACTGATCAAAGGGTGAGGTGTGATGTGAACCTTTTGAGGCTCGGGGAGAAGGATTGGTGGAGGTTAACCACGGGATCATATTCTGATGCGCAGCGAGCTGCGGTTTCATGGGATCAGTTCAGAGAGATGTTCAGTACTCGCTATGTTCCGTGAGTTGAAAGGGAGAGATTAGCTCAGGAGTTCCTGGAGCTGAAGCAGGATTCAGAGTCGGTGACGAAGATCACCAAGATGTTCACTGAGAGGGCGATGTTTTGTCCTAAGTTTGCTTCAGAGCAGGCTCAGATGTCCTGATATTTGAATATGCTCAAGAGGGATATCGGGCAGTTTGTGTCTATGCAGAGGTACGAGACGTTGTTAGAGTTGCAGGAGGCCGCCATGCGGCGTGAGTTGGAGATTGAGTTGCAGTTGCGAGAGCAGAGGCAGGCTCCAGTGCAGTCGCAGCCAGCGCCGAAATGGTCCAAGACCGTTGATTCTAGATTGGGATATCAGAACAGCCGCACTTGTGGGAAGTGTGGGAAGGGTCACACCAGAGTTTGTAGGTCCGGTGGTGCAAGCTGCAAGTGTAGAAAGGAGGGACATTATGCGAGGGATTGTCGGTAGACAGCCCCGGTTCAGGATTTGAGGATTTGTTATCACTGCCATCAGGTTGGACACTTGAGGGTCAACTGTCCACAACTTGCTGCTGGACCGGTGCAGGCTCCAGCACCGACCACTTTGAGGATTACGAATGGAGGTCAAGGTGGAGCGGAGCCCCCGAGGGCTCAGGGTCGTGCTTTTCAGCTTACAGCAGAGGAGGTCAGGGCAGTGCCGGATGCAGCTGCGGGTATGTTTCCTTCATGATATTTTGTTATCTTGTGATTATTATGGAGTATTGTATATCTGCTAGACTCGTTGTGTGATTTTTTTTGGTATTGTATTCGCTTGTTCCTTGAGGGTTATGGTATGGTTAAGGGTTTTAGTATTGGGAGTTTCGTTGGTTATCATCCATGGGGATTGTTAGTGGGAAATCAGGCTTTTGGTCTGAATGTCGGGTAGCATCTGCAGTCTGAGGAGTGGTTAGCTGAAGGTCGGGCTTCTTTCGAGTCCGAGATGATCAGTGTTTATATGCAATTTTGTGAAGGTTGCTCATTCTGGTAGGAATCAGTTCGCGTGTAATGGAATGTGTTGTGTAGGGTTGTTAAGGGAGGTCGGTTAGGGAGACCGGTGGTTGATAGTCAGTGCTATAAGTGGGGAGAATTGGAAAATTCTTCGGAAGATCGACAAGCATGAGAGGTTGATTAGCTGTTTGGGATTCAACAGCGGTTCTGTCAGCCAAGAGCGTAGGCTGGTATGAGCAAATGACAGGCAAACGGGGCGGGATACAGACCAAGGGTTTAGTAAAAATGGTGATTGATTGTGGAAGGCCTAAGATAAGGCCGAGATTGAGTATGTAGGATGGAGTTAGAGTTCGGAAACCATAAAGGGCTAGAACAGTATGCATGGGAGAGTTTTCCTGGAGGGATAATTTGGGATGATGAATGCTAGTTGAGCGGTCCGGATAGACTGGAGGCCGATGGGCGTACCAGTCAGGCCGAAGGCTCGGAGGACGGTCCAGACAAGCTGAAGGCCCTGGAGGGCAGTCCAGACATGTTGAAGGTTCCGAGAGTGGTCCAGATTGGCTGAAGGCCTGGTAAGGCGGTCCAGTCATGGTGAAGACTCTGCATGTGTTGATAGATCTGTATGAGGAGATGGAATGAGTATGTTGCGATGTGATAGCATCTGAAGTTTTGGCCCCGGGTATTAATGATCATGATTAGTGGAAGGTAGTGCATGGACTCGAGAGTTCTTGCGAGCAGATTCAGAGCATGTGTGGTGCATGGGATAGCGGTTATGCTATAAGGGAATGGTGTAGCGTTGAGCGAGCACCGTGGCACTTGTTGTAGTGACAAGGCGGCCAAGTAGATTTCCTTGGATAAGGAAAGGGAAAGGTGTGTTGCTCCGAGAGGGAGTGTAAGTTCATGGAAGTGAAAGCAATGTGTTTGCGCCAGTGGTATGGAATCACATCCGCGTTGGATGTCTGCTGAGGTCATGGAAGGAGTTCCGAGAGTGTAGAGCTGAAGAGGCTCAGAAGGGATGCAAGGATGGATCCTTGGATTCTCAGTTTGGTGTGAACAAGAAATTATGCATGTAGTGGTAAATCATCCTGGGGGATGTTTGGAGGTGTCGTCAGTGTGTCGGGTTTTCCTAACCCGAGGATGCTAGAGCCAGTTCAGCATGTCTATGTGATCGCGAAGGAGAACTCATGGGAGTTGCTCTGAAGCTGAAGGATGTGTCATCCTGTCAGCATGGAAGGGATAGAGTTGGACTCAGAAAGGGAGCAGGTTAAGTCTCAGCAGTGAATTCGGTGAAGGATATGTCTGACGAGGAAAATGATAGCAGTGTGGTACTGGGTCGGGATCCCGATGGTTCAGGGTTATATCTAGCTCGTAAGAGTCAAGTGATTGTTGCGATCTGGAACGAGTGAAGTATCATGGAGTGGTACTCGGTTGATAAGTGTGGTTATCAGAGGATGAAGCCGGTGGTCAGGACACCGCAGGGGAAGAGTTGGGTTTCGGGTTTTGGTGGTAGTGTTTTGAGGAACTTGGTTTGGTTAATGCCAGGTGGTGCATTGCTAGAGCAGTTTCTGGAGTTGTGTTGCCACATGCTTCGAGGGTGAAGCCTAATTTAAGTGGGGGAGAATTGTAACATACCGAGTTCAGGAGTGCAAGTTCAGGGTTCAAAGTGAAAATGTAGATGGTCAACTCGGTGAGTCCATGGGTAGACTCGACGAGTATGGTCGCGATTCTGGTTGCGTGTTAAGTGGCCAACTCGGCGAATCGGTGGTTGGACTCGGCGAGTTGGTGCTGTGTGGATAAAACCCTAATTCCGGGGGTTGAGCCCTATATAAAGGACATAATACCCTCTCCCCAGCCTCTTTAACCTCCCTTGAAGACTAAAAACCCTAATATTCGTTTGTGAGAGAATTAGAGAGTATTTGGATCTTGAAGGAGTGTTGTTGAAGAGATCTTTGAACATTAAGAGGCTTGGAGTAGGGGATTTGCAAGACTTTGGCTTATTCTTCTGTTGGAGTCTTCTCTTGAGGTAATGATTCGTTGTTTGAGCTATTATCCATCTTGATCTATCATTTGTGGGATTTTTGGGAGTATATTGATATGTGCATATTTAGTTCATATTAAGTATAGATTTTTATTCATTTATTAGCTAAGTTATTGCATTTTATGGACAAAAGGTACTTAAAAGTGTTTGAATTATATTTTCAGTCCAAAAATGAAGCTCAGAAGCAGAAGGAAGCAGGAGAAGCGGTTGAGAGATCGAGAATGGAACAAAGAAGAAAAACACCAAAAATAACACCTACTCGGCGAGTCCAAGCGAAGATTCGAGAAGATAAAGACTCGGGATCCTAGAGACTTATCACAATACGGGGACTGAGAGATGGACTCGACGAGTCGCCACCTGACTCGACGAGTCAATTCGTATATATAAAGATAACTCCTCATAACGATGGAGAAATTTTTTTGGAACAATTCAGAAGAGTTTAGCTGTGATTAAGAAGGCAGAAAAACCCTAGGAGACGATGAGAGAAGCTAGAATTCAATCCCGAAGGAGAATTGAGGCAAAATTTCATCATTCCACTTAATCTTTTGTTTTGTCATTATGGTTAAACAATTAGACTTTATTTGTTTGCTGTTATTTACTTCAATTATGAGCTAAAACCTTTAGACTTCTGTTTGGGGATACAAAATTGATACTATGGTTTGATTAATTGGTAGGATTAATTCTAAGTTGGTGATTATGTTATTTTAGCTTGCTAAAGAACCTTGTGTGTGAATAATAATTAATTTTCTGTTAATAGGAAGATAATTGATTAGCATGAACATCTATTGATTATTAACCTCATATGCTATGTGATCACTATGCCATATGTCTAGGATTAATGAATATGAAACTAGAGTTAATAAGAGAATTGAGTAAATTCATGTGCAAGCTTGTGTGATGACCATCAACAAGAAGTTAATTAAAAGATTAAATTAGTTAACTATTGCAAGTCTAAATTAACCCGAATAATTAATCTAGTAAATCTAATTAGATTAGACAACTGGCCACTGTTTAAGTTAGTTTATTTGCTAAGGATTAGTGTAGTGAATGCGAATCTAATCACTTGGATCGGTAACCAACAAAAGAATTAATCCATTGCACCATTACCTTGAAATCAACCATAGGATCAATTGAGTTGAACTAAACAGAAGTTCCTTCCTAATTATTGAATATAGTTAATTCTTTGTTTTCTAGTTTTTAAATTAGTAATAGTTAGCAAGTTTCTAGTCTTGTAAAACTAGAGAAACCCCCTTCTTAATAATTAATTTAGATAGAATTAGTTTTTAGTTTTAATTTGCCGTTCCCTGTGTTCGATATCCTACTTATCCAACTATACCACAGTTGATAGGTTCACTGCCTTTGTGTGTTATTTTATAATTGAAAGTAGGTTTAAAACTAAGTGAGTTTGCACACATCAAGTTTTTGGCGCCGTTGCCGGGGAACGGTTCTAAAATTAATATTAAATTCTAATTTAATCGATCCTTTGTGTGGGATTCATCTCACACAAAGTTATTTAAAAGATAATTCAGTAAGTAGAATTAGTTTTAATAAAATTCCGTTTTTAGAGTCACTAATTTTTTTTCTGTTTTTGCCTTGAACTCGCCGAGTGCACTCGTGCCGACTCGGCGAGTACATCGCTGTTTCAGCTTTAACTTTTTATTTTATTTGTGTTCTTTTTACACGTTTTCTGTTTTGTTTACAGTTGTTTCATGAACCGAGGATCTGATACACCTCTGGTGCCCCCCTCTTGAAGACCTGAAATCCGCACTAAGGAGGAGCAAAGGCAAAGCCATTGGAGAATCCGCATCCTCAAAGAACTCGCCACTCAAAAACCTCAAGTCCGTTTTCAGCAAGAAGAGGAGCCGCAAATCCGGAGCATCCAGTGCCTCTTTGACAATCGAAGACCCAATTCAAGAAGATATCAAATACGAGACCGAGGAAGAAGAAGAGCCCACATACGAGCACGACTCTGAGTTTGAAGATGATTTAGCTATCACTATGGCTAATATCGATGAAGTCCCCATGGGGGACTGGAAGAAGAGGATGCGCGATGACACCGGCCCGGGACTTGGGCAGCCTGCAATTCCCGCGACCGCTACTTTCGAACTAAAAGGCCATATTCTCGCTCAACTCAAGGAGATTCCTTTTTATGGGAAGGATCACGAAGACGCCTACAAGCACTTAGACGAAGTGAATGATGTGGCCGACTACTTGAATGTACCGAATGTCCCCCGCGAGACCCAGCTTCTTCGCATGCTTCCAGTCATGTTCAAAGGAGCTGCAAAAGATTGGCTAAAGTCACTTCCTCCCGGATCGGTCACCACATGGGCCAAGATGAAAGAGGAGTTCATAGACACTTTTGTCCGCCCTCCAAAATAGCCAAGCTAAAGAAAGCCATTGCCAACTTCGAGCAACAACCCGGAGAATCTCTTTATGAAGCATGGGAAAGGTACAAGAGTTTGCTTAGAAATTGCCCACATCACGACCTTAATAGCCAACAAGAGGTCTCCATTTTCTATGATGGAGTCATTGTCACCACAAGGCAATTACTCGATTCTCAAGGCCCACTCACGAAGAAGGCGCCCCCGGTAATCAAGGAGCTAATTAAAGAATTCTCTAAGCATTCTAGAGAATACCACAATCCAAGAAACGAAGTAAGTCGGGGGTAGTGAACTCGGCAAACGATAGCATGGCGGCGGTGATAGCTAAGCTTGATAGTCTTGATAGGAGGATGACAAAAATGGATTAAACAATCCATGCTATTCGGGTAGGATGTGAGAATTGTAGAGGGCCCCATCTCACAAAAGATTGTGATTTGGATGAGAATGGAAATAAAAAGGCTCAAGTATTCTATTCAACTGGCGATCGATATGACGAAAATTGGCGGAAACCGAAGAAGGAATGGCTCCCATACGAAGAATACAAGAAAGCTAAGGAGGAGAAATACAAGAAGAAGGAGAGGGGATAATATCAAAAGGAAGAACCAGTGATAGAAAAGAAAGCTGATTTGGAAGAAATGTTCACTAGATTCATAGTCGCGTCCGAAAAGAGACACAATGATCACGATGCTGCAATACATGAGACCGGAAACATGCTAAGGAATCAGTACGCATCCATTCTCAACATTGAGAAACAGCTGGGACAGCTTGCACACCAAGTGAACGAAAGAAGGCTGGGTCAACTTCCAAGTAATACCGAAGCCAATCCGAGAATGGAGAATGTGAGTGCAGTGACTTCCAGCAATGAAGAAATTTTCACACATGCACAGAGGATCTCCAAGAGGAAGACAGAACAGGCAGAAGAGTCGGCTCCAGCAAAATCCGACCAGACTCGCCGAGTCCCTCTAATGGACTCGACGAGTCCATGCGTAAATATCAAAATTGTCGTTCCCTTAAAGCCATATAATCCCCCTCTGCCATTCCCAATCAAAGTCATGCCTGTGGAAAAAGTTGAAACCTATAGAGCCTTTATGAAGCATGTTAAAGCCCTCCAAGTCAATGTGCCATTTGTAGAAACGATGCTCACAACACCCAAGTACTTCAACTTACTGAAAGGTCTCTTTGTTGCTAGGAAAGACTTGGTTGAAGAAGCGGAAATAATATTGAGTGAGCTACCCGAAAAGAAGGGAGATCTGGGGAGTATTATAATTCCGTGCCAGTTTGGAAATGCATTTGTCACTCAAGCGTTGACCGACTCGGGTGCAAGCATCAATTTGATGCCTTTCTCTTTCTTTAAGAAGTTGAATTTACCGGAGCCAAGACCGGTAAACATGAAGATCGATTTGGCGGACAAATCGACAATTCATCCACGAGGCGTTTGTGAGGATCTTCTCATTAAAGTCGACAAGTTCATCTTTCCAGTAGACTTTGTGGTGGTTGACATGGAAAAAGACCCCAAAATTCCGATTATTTTGGGGAGATCATTTTTAAACACCGCATGTGCTTTAACTGATGTATGTGAGTCTACACTAACATTGAGGGTAGGTGACGAGTACGCAATGTTTAGAGCCATACCAGAAGCCAAGCAAGAAGAGAAAAGAAAAGAAGAAATTTTATTTATCCATTTGGATGATGAGATACTACAAAAAGAACTTGAACTTTTGCAAGAAAAAGATCCAAACAAGTTTTTGCTACCTTCTGGAGAAGATGGAGATGTTAACACGGACCTGGAGGAGATAGAAAAGTTACTGGAAGGAGCCTACTTGGAAAACACAAGTGGAATACGATCCGACTCGCCGAGTCACTCTCCTGGACTTGATGAGTCCAATCAAAATTGCTAACAACTTGGACGACTTAGATCTGCTTGTTGCTAGTTCTATGCATATTCTGGACTTGGATATTCTTCATGATTCTATAGAAGAACAAACAGCAGAAGGAGAAATGGATACGAAAGTTCAACACGCCCATATAGCATGTATTGATGCAATTCTGCTTGAAGATGGGGTAAGCACAGAAAAAGAGGAGAAGGAAAAGGATAGGAGAGTGGAGGCTGATCAACCATTCATTACCAAACCTAGAGCACGCACTTTCACAAAATACAAAGTAATTAAGTTTGAAGAAAAGGAGGTGCAAGAGAAGGTGAAAAAGAATGGGGGAAAGAAGAAAAAGAGAAAAATGGAAGCCCAAGCAGTTGGAGATGATGCTGTAAAAAAAAAGAGAGAGGAATCAAAACGGGCTTACAAAAAGAAGATTCACGCTTACAAAACGAAGTACAAACCACAAAAGACTAGGCGTGCATTCCCGGTGCTGGAAGATGACGAGACATAGACGGGAAGGAGTCCAGCTAACGACTCCTTAAAAAGAAGTGCTTGGCGGGAGGCAACCCGTTGTTTAGAGTTTGCTTTCTTTTACCTTTTTAGTTTTGTTTGAATTTTTTTTCGTTTTTAGAATTTTAATTCTCCAAATCATCGGACATGTCTGCTTGAGAGTGCGTATGGACTAAGTGTGGGGTGGAATAAATTTCCTTTTCTAAATAATTGACAAAAATTTTATAAATTTTGAATTGTTTGCAAGAGACTCGCCGAGTCTGACCATGACTCGACGAGTCCATTTAGATTTCAGAAAAGAAATAAGATTGCGACCAGACTCGCCGAGTCTAACCTGACTCGATGAGTCGGTATTATTTACAGAAAAAAATAATAATGAAATTACTTTTACAACCGGTAACTAGGGTTTTAACCCTAATAAAATCAGTTTCTTTTTCACAACACACTCGTCGTGCGCCTCCCTCCAACAAATTCTCTCAAGCATTCATCTTCTTCAAACCTTCTTCCATTGTTCTTCAAGTTTTTCAAGTTCTATCACAAAAGGTAACTAATTTCTTCTTATTTTCTGTTAGAAGCATGATTTTAAGATGATCTAGGGTAGTAATTGCATAGAAAACCTGATTTTGAAGAATAGTGAAATTCTAGGGTTTCGATTTTTCATGAATTATGTTGTTTTGCATGACTATTCTTGCCCTAATACCTTATAGACATGCCCCTGGACAAAACCCTTGAAGTAATTTTGAGATTTCATGGTTCAATTTAGACCGACTCGCCGACTGACTCGCACAGTTCTTGCGACTCGACGAGTCGAGTCGGGGACACAGGAGTGAGTTATTTTAATGATTTTCTGTGTTTGCTTGGTTTTATGTTCTGTGTTGTGCAAGAAAATGTTTCACAGGGGCAAGGTTCAAGTGGACGCCAAGGAGATTTTCCTTGGCTAAATTTCCCTCAACTCAAGTCCGCTTCTACTATGACGAGGTGGAAGAAGAAATTGGCTGAAGTAAAGAAGAAGGAAATTTATGTGACCAACAGAATTGATTGGGGTTGGTTGCAAAGCGTTCGCTATGAAGAGGAGTTGGCTCCTTATCTTTTAAAGGAGTTTGTTTATGAGGGAGAGACGATGGTATGCGATGGGTGGAGTCGGGTCTTCCGTATTCAAGAGCCGGTGTATCGGGAGCTTTGCCTGGAATTCTTCTCCACAGTATCTTTTCGTGGGGGGGGGGGAAGGATGACTGCTATCACCCGACGAGTGTTAGTTTCTGTCTTGGGGGTGAGTTTCATCAGTGCTCCGTTGTTGACTTGGCTTGTCGGATGGGTATTTATGATCGGTCATTGGTGTCGACCGCTATTTTCCGTGCATTTATGGAACACTCTCACAAAGTGTTCCCCAATGGAGTGACGAGCATGGGTTGGTGGAATACGATTGCCAACAAAGTGTACATTCCGAAATCAGCCCAGGAGGGAAGCATTAGGTCACCTACATACTGCCTTATCCACCGCCTTATTTCCACCACCATTAACCAAAGGAAGGATGATGACAAGGTTTCTAACCTTGATGTTTTCTACTTATGGAGCATTATCACACCCGATATTTTCTGCAATATTCCTTGGTGTTTAGCTTCATACTTGGCGGAGGGTGCGGTCAAAGACTACAAGACATCGAAGATTAATGGTGGAATGTTTGTCACACGGCTCTCTAATTCATTTGGGTTGATGACCCGTGGCACGTGGAACTTGATGACTATGATTCCTACCCCTCCATTCAATCCTATTCTTTTTAGGAGGGCTAGGATCATTGAGGATTATGGTGGAGGTCATTATGCTATCTCGCATGATGATCCTGTTGTTGGTCCCGTGGCGCCGGGAAGGAGGGTCCGGTCAAGGCGAGAGTGTGATGTCGAGGAGGAACCGTCGGTGATTCCGGTAGACAATGATGAAGTACCAATGGATTGGTACAATGTTGAGATGAGGCGGTTACAAGATCAAATGGCGCGGGGTATCAACTTTAGCAATCAATCCCATATTCGGTTATTTGACCATTTCAACATACCGCATATTGATGGTGGTAACTTCCAGTATATTCCATCGTGTGAAGAGGTGATCAATGCGAGAAGGAGCGGTGCGAGTGGAAGTGGAGCGGTGCCGGATCATGATGATGATGAGGAGGATTAGTCTTTTTGTGTTTTTATTGAACAATTTCAATTTTTATTTTTATTTTCGTTCTTATTTTGTGTGTTTGGAATTTGTTAAGATTTTTTACTGTTTTGCTTAATGTGTGATTGCCTTGATTATTTTTCAGAATTGAATTAGGAGTGCTTGCATAGAAGGGTTAGAGTTATAGAGTCAAGAGGGTTATAAGAGTGAAAGAGAGTCAAGAAAGGGAAGCGTTAGAGTCAAAGTATCGAGTCCGGTCCTTAGGGACATGAGAGAGTGAGTCCAGAAGTGAGGAGAAATTTTGAAGATTTATTAGAGGCTGGAACAAATGCAGAATGCCGTTTTTTTTCGTCCAGCGGTCCACTCGTTGAGTGCACTAAACTGACTCGATGAGTCGCCCAATATTCTCACACATTCGAAGATGTCCGCGCTTATACTCGACGAGTCTACATACTTACTCGACGAGTCATTTATTTTCATACCGAGAGGACTGCTGATTTGATGCTGATGAGTGTACCACTTGACAACTTATTCTTCCATATCGATTCTTGAAGATCTTACATTGTTTCCCCTGCATATTTGGAGCTGTCACACGAGATTTTGATACCCAAGTCATGGGTGAGTTGTTCCCATGGCTAAAGTCAAGAGAAGAATGAGCTGAAGAAGAGAGTATCAACCTATCGACTGCTACCCTAGGGGAGTTTGTTCCAATTCCCTCTATATATTTGCATTTTTAGTTTTTGCATAATATGCAATGAGGGCATTGCATAAAATAAGTGTGGGGTAGGGGGTTGGTCATATATTAGAAAATTTAGAATCTTAATTTAGGCTAATTTAAAAAAAAATTATACCAAAAATATTACTTAGGACTTAATTTAGAAAATTTTGGTAAAGCAATTAGGATTCTATGTTAAAATTATGTTGATAATTGCATGAAGACCCAAATTTTTAGTTGAGCCTATACACGTTCTAGTGCATTTGTAGCTTCCTTATTCCAGTGAAATCATGGGACAAAAACACGACCCCGCTCAGCTTGAGTGATGCAATATGTTTAGCAGCCTAAACCTGAAATGTATCCAGGAAAATTATTATCGTTAGCCAATAAAGGTTGAGATTGAGCGCCCCTGCTTAAGCATGTAGGTTTATTGAGTGAAAAAAGTGAGGTACATGTAAAAAAAAGAGAGAGAATTACAAGAAAAGTTGTAAGAATTTTGGAGCGAATAAAGTGAAGATTAAAAGATCAAAATTCCAAGAAATTCAAAAAGCTGAAGATACCAAAAATCAATCAATAAAGGTGGTGAATTCAAAGAGATCAAAGATCAAATTATCAAGGAAGTGAAGAATTCGGAACAGCTCCATAGTGGTATCAAAAAGTTGTAATTCTAGATTATGTATGCTTGGGTTGCTCAATTAAAAATACCTTGAGGGTAAGAGGTTTTATGCGGATGGATTCGAAGGGTTGCATAAAATGAGCATAGTTCGGGGTGAGTGGGCGAATGTTTATGAGGATTGTGAGTATTTGGAGTATGGGGAGTACTTAGGACAAATTTAGACACAAATGTACGCGTTGCGGTCTTGACATAATGGTTGGGTTAGATTGGAGTTGTCATATGTGATTCTAATGTTTAAAATTTAGTTTTGCTTGGGGGCAAGCAAAAGTCAAGTGTGGGGTATTTTGATATGTGCATATTTAGTTCATATTAAGTATAGATTTTTATTCATTTGTTAGCTAAATTATTGCATTTTATGGACAAAAGGTACTTAAAAGTGTTTGAATTATATTTTCAGTCCAAAAATGAAGCTCGGAAGCAGAAGGAAGCAGGAGAAGCGGTTGAGAGATCGAGAATGGAACAAAGAAGAAAAACACCAAAAATAACACCTACTCGGCGAGTAGGGTCAACTACTCGGCGAGTCCAAGCGAAGATTCGAGAAGATAAAGACTCGGGATCCCAGAGACTTATCACAATACGGGGACTGAGAGATGGACTCGACGAGTCGCCACCTGACTCGACGAGTCAATTCGTATATATAAAGATAACTCCTCAGAACGATGGAGAAAAAATTCTGGAACGATTCAGAATTGAGTAATAAGAGAATTGATTATTAACCTCATATGCTATGTGATCACTATGCCATATGTCTAGGATTAATGAATATGAAACTAGAGTTAATAAGAGAATTGAGTAAATTCATGTGCAAGCTTGTGTGATGACCATCAACAAGAAGTTAATTAAAAGATTAAATTAGTTAACTATTGCAAGTCTAAATTAACCCGAATAATTAATCTAGTAAATCTAATTAGATTAGACAACTGGCCACTGTTTAAGTTAGTTTATTTGCTAAGGATTAGTGTAGTGAATGCGAATCTAATCACTTGGATCGGTAACCAACAAAAGAATTAATCCATTGCACCATTACCTTGAAATCAACCATATGATCAATTGAGTTGAACTAAACAGAAGTTCCTTCCTAATTATTGAATCTAGTTAATTCTTTGTTTTCTAGTTTTTAAATTAGTAATAGTTAGCAAGTTTCTAGTCTTGTAAAACTAGAGAAACCCCCTTCTTAATAATTAATTTAGATAGAATTAGTTTTTAGTTTTAATTTGCCGTTCCCTGTGTTCGATATCCTACTTATCCAACTATACCACAGTTGATAAGTTCACTGCCTTTGTGTGTTATTTTACAATTGAAAGTAGGTTTAAAACTAAGTGAGTTTGCACACATCATATATCTAGTGCTATCTTGAGTTTGGAGGTTGGATCTGAGGTTGCTACCTTAGATCTAGTGTAATGATGATCCAAAAGAGCATAAAGTCCCTGTTCAAGAGTTGTTGATGAAGCCTTCTAGTCCCAAACCCTATCCCTAGAGTGTATTATGCTTAGATCTCCTTGGATTCATGTAAAGTTTGCCACTTTATATAATGGATGGCTTGTATAAGAGTAGATCTATGGATTGGAGACTCTGCATGGCTTGGAAAGCCTCTGTATGGGTTAAGAGCTAGTGGTACTCGGCGAGTCACATGGGTGTACTCGGTGAGTTGCTTGAAGATAGGCAGCAACTCGGCGAGTTGGTTGAAGATATCCTTGGACTCGGCGAGTCTGGTCGTGAGGTCCTGACCTTTCCTGGTTGATCTGTGAATCGGTGAGTCAAGGGATGACTCAATGAGTTGAGTGCGATTAGACTCAGAGTTGTGGGACTCGGTGGGTCTTGGGGTGACTCGGCGAGTTGAGTCGTGTTATGGGAGTTTCAGAGCATAGGGACTCGACGAGTCAACAGGGTGACTCGACGAGTAGAGATAGGCTTGTGTTGACTAGTTGTCTTCCAGGGGTATTTTGGTATTTATTGAGTTTAGTGTTTTGGTTATTGATCAGTGGTGAAGTTCGTGTCAGAGGTTGGAGCAACGTGATCTTATCTCTTCAGTCGGCCATTGTGAGGTGAGTTATCCTCACTATATCCACAGGCTCTACGGCACCAAGGCCGGCCCTTTATCGTATTGTAATCCGGGTATCGTTGTTATGTTTTGCTTGATATGTTTGCATCCTTGTAGTTAGGATAGTATATGTTAGAGACCTGGTTAAGGTCGGTATCCTG
Organism: Lactuca sativa; assembly: GCF_002870075.4. Taxonomy (NCBI): domain Eukaryota; kingdom Viridiplantae; phylum Streptophyta; class Magnoliopsida; order Asterales; family Asteraceae; genus Lactuca; species Lactuca sativa. Next base: position 91,101,872 of record NC_056630.2, read on the forward strand.
GTATATAGGATGCTGATATGTTCGTGACCGGTTAGGTCGGTATCCTGGTTAGGATGATGTTATGTTATGTGATCTGCTAGATCAGTTTTAGTGGATGTGAATTGTTATATGATTAAATGTTTATGTGCATATGGTTGTTGAACTAGGGTTGGGTTGAGGCGGGTCCTGCTTTGTGCTGTAGGCCAATATTCCCAGGGCGGACCGGATATTCCGAAGGCCTAGCGAGTGGTCCAGATAGGCTGTAGGCCCCACGAGGGCGGACCAGACGTGCCGAGGCTCGGAGAGTGGACCAGGCCGTCTAAAGGCCCGGTTTGAGCGGAACAGTCATACTATACACTCAGAGAGTGGACCAGGTGGGTTGAAGGCCCCGTGCGGGCGGACCAACCACACTGCAGACTCGATGGATATGGCTAGACTCGGAGGGTAAACCAGGTGGACTGAAGGCCCGGTGCGACGGACCAGTCACACAGTAGACCCGATGTGCATGGCTGTTCTGTGTTCTGTTATGATATTGAATGTTATGTGTATGGTATATGTGGTTGGTATTTTGGGGGTATCTCACTAAGCTTTAGGGCTTACAGTTGTGGTTTAATGTTTTTCAGGTACTTTAGGAGACCGTGGCAAGGCAAAGGCGTGATCGTACCGCTCCTCAAGATTATGTTTTATGATATGATTCTGGGAAGACTCTGATAATAATTATACTAAAAACCTTTTTGTAATAACTTAAAGAAACTGGGTTGTTTTTGAAAAGTTTAAATTGCTTGGAATTTTTAGAGCGTTACAAAGATTGAGTTCAGTCCATATGTGTTTGGATTTGTCATTATCCTTGTCTTGTGCCTATGGTTTTGGCAATTCACATGGATAAGAACACATACACCATAAAATCTAAGGGTCATAAGGTTTCTCTCTGATTCATGAAAATGATTATGAGGAAACACTTCCACCAAGTAGATTTGAAGCAGATAGAAAAGGTCTAAACAATCGAGACTATGATTACGACATCCCTTTTCATAGTTCTAAAATTGTTTAGACACACTTGTGAGATATCTAAGGAAAGGTGTATGATTTTGATAAAGTTTTATCAAAGCATCTCGTATCAGAAGTCTGAACTTTGGTAAGAAAGTCAATAAAGTATTGATTTCTAGAAGTCCGACTGATTTCTGAGTACATGTCAAAGCTAGTGGGAGCATAAGTGTTATGCTAGTAATCATCATGTTAGTGGGAGCATGATAATTATGGTAAAGGTTGCAAGTTAGCAATATTAATTATAGAAAACAAACGTTTCAATTCGTGGAGTTTCAGGGGGTGAAAAGTTGTTTTGCTATAATTAAGGGAGAGGAAATTATACTTCATTTCAATTCTAAAAAGCTTAGATTGAGTTTATAATCATTCTAAAGAGCTTATATTGAGATTTTAGTCACCTTTAGTCAAAAATATACATATGAATTTCATGTTGGATTGGTTCAACTTAAGAAAATTCTATATATTGCGTTCTCAAAATTTGATTATGATTACAACATCCCTTTTCATAGTCAAATTTTGCGAATATGGCAAACAAAAAATTATTATGGCAAAAGACTGGTCTAGAACCATGTCTTTATGTGAAACATTATGAATCATGTCCCATTTACTTTGGGTACAAGATCGATTACATGTGCTATAATATTTATCCTTTCTGAATTTTCCAATGCCTTAGGGCATTAAGGGGAACAATGTCTAGAATTGGATATGACTAAAGTGATTAAGCAATTGTCGAGGACAATCTAAGGTTTACCAAAGATTGGTTGCTCAAGGACAGTTGGAAGTATACTGTTAATATTGGAAGGACCATATTGACATACTCTGAAAAGAGGCAACTCTTGTTCAGAAGTGGTAGTCAAAATGGGTAGATGGAAGCAATCTGTGTAAGATTAGAAAAAACTTAGGGCAAGAAGCATGTTCAAAGAAATGCATACTTTTAACATAAGGCTTTGTGTCCATGGAGTAGGTCTTCATTGGAATACTCTGTAATGGTTGTTGACAAGTCTTTGTGAGTTTGTACACATTCATTGCAAGAGGGTAGTGCATTTAAGTTTAAAATCTAACAGATTTCGATTTGGAAGTGTGAAATTAGAATCATTGAAAGTTTGGTCAATTGGTTTATTTCACAAAAGTAAGGATCATAGACAAACATAGAGTGCATACTTGGTGTATGGCAAAGCTATTGTTTAGAAAACATAGTGTACATCCTTGGAGCACGGGAAACCTAGTGTTTTAATTCAAGTATAAAGTTGATAAAACCGAAACAATGAATAATGAGTAATCAGTATGGTGATAAATAGAAAGTGTTTTATTTATATTCATAGGTTTTGATACCATATTAGATTCATTTATTCTTGTGTTTCACTTTGCATGTTTTGACTTCCATAATAACTAGGTTATTCTTCCGAAATGACTAAGTTATTCAAAACCATCCACAGTCGGTCATATTTTGGAAGTAGATATGAATCAAGATTGTCATGGGTTGGCTTGTAGAGGTCCAAGTTGGTGGACAAAGTTGTGCTACAACACTCATGAGTGCTCATAAGTTCTGAGTACTGGATTCAACCCACGCTCATTGGAATCACTTCATGGATTTTATCACGAGTGATCATGAGACGATAATATCTTATATTCTTCAAACCTAGAGATATGAGTTGTTACTATGAGTTGGTTGCACGAAAACGCATTCGGTAACTCGATGTTATAAAACGTGCCTTTGTGTATGATTCAACAAGTAGTAGAACAAGCCATATGAGTCGAAGTTTATCCATTCCTTTTTCCTTTAGGATAAAAGCGATATATGTGGGCCCCTCGATGATTTAGTGATGACATATGTGAGTGCTTGGCTAAGCCAGTACTAATTTGATTTGTTCAATTAGTCAGTCATCATAAATCGGAAATCAGGAAACAACAAATGGACAGAGAGAATGATTGATAATCCATGTCTCAGTCCATATGATATCTAGAATTGAGGAATATATGATCCCTTATCTAATGGACAAGTCATTGACAAAGGTCAGAGTTTATCGGCAAGGTCAGAGTTCGACAGAAGCTTTTGAGAGCTACGATTGCTATTCGGGGCTTGAAGTCATACTCAATAATAGTTTTAGACTTATCCAAGTGGGAGACTGTTGGATTAATGTCTAGATCCATAACTATAATTGGTAAGACTTGACCTGACCCGACATGGTCCATTTGGGTTGCATGGCATCGGGACAATTGGATAGACAAGATGAGGAAAAAGGATACTAGTGATTTATATTAATATATTATAAGTTCTAATATATTAATATATAATCATATTATTTAATTAGTATTGATCAAGAATTAATTTATAATTAATTAAGTGATCCAAAGGAACTAATTAAATATGGATTCTAAGATATATGTGTGTGATGGGCCAAGTTCATTTAGGTTGGGCTAAGATTTAATGGATAGTCCATGGAGTGTTTAACCCATGGATCATATGAAGTGAAATGTCATGGGTATTAGGGTTTAACCCTAATCTCCACACTATATAAAGATGTCCTTGGTTGGTGAAATTTGCACTGGTGTGTGTACACAAAAGGGGCAAGGCCAATTTCATTAGAGAGAACCATAGTATCCTTATTCTCAAGGTTATTCCAAGTGTTCATGGTGTTGTGTGAACCATTTGAGGTGTCAAACTTGAGGCACTAGGCACTCAAGCTTCATGAAGACAAGTTACATCAAAAAGTTATGTATTCGGTGTTAAATTTAACATCGGGTCAAGAATTAGCCATCATGATCTATACACCGAAAAAGGTGAATTTAGATCTTTATTTAGGATAGATGTTTAAATCGTCCTTATCACTCTGAAATGTTTACATGCTAGTTCTAATATCGTAGTCATACGTTTAGAATCCTAAACACATAAGGTTTCCAGATCCGGTCGGCAACAGACCATAGATCCGAACAAATAACAACATATCATGCACAAAGCATTTAGCACATAAAAGCATTTTAGGTACAATTCCTAAAATAAGCTAGTGCTCACATCTCACAATCATCGCTTAGCATTCTAAGTTTAAGTCTAGAAATCCTACAAATTCCTAGTTCGCTTAAACTAATGATCTGATACCAACTGTGACATCCCCAAAATCACGGCCAGAAAAGACCCGTTTGTTTATGCTTTGTTTAAAAATTAGAGTAACATTTTAAATGAAAGTGTTGCGGAATTTTTCCCAAAACAAAATATGATAAAGATTTATCAAAAGCATTTCCATAGAAATGTATTTCATTAAAAGACTCGGGATGTCATGTTCGTTCAGATCAAAAGTGTAAACAGTACAATATAAGCCTTACTACATTATTTCATATATACAAGGCCTATATCAATAATCCCTTGTCCAAAACATCACATATATGCTCATGCGCCACTACCTGTAATACAAGAAACTGAGTGGGTCAGGCTTGGGAGCCTGGTGAGCACATAGGGTTTTCAACCCACAATAAATAAGTTTATTAATTTCATCGATCAACAATAACCCGATTACCCGTTCCCGTTATCCTCACTTTATGTCCCTAAACACCTATCATAAGGGACCTAGCCTAAGGATCATCATTGGGATGGACACCACTGCTAAGGGGATTCCTTAACAATAAATGTCCTAAAGGCAACCATGTGGGGGATGGAGTACACCAGTGAACACATCGTTCACAAACACCTACAGGTTGCGAGCCTGCTAGTGTTCCACTAGACTGTCTAGAAGAGTCCGTGGTCGTCATCCATACTCCGCTAGATGATAGAATCAACAACATCAACATCGAGGCCTCTCATCATAAAATCACACATCACCTATTACATCTACCCATGTTTTACCCCAACATTTTCGTAGATATAAAATACATATACAATTTAAATCATCGAAAACATGTATAACAATGTTCATCCAGCATAGATAGCAAGTATTCAGATAATATGCACACATAGCACGTAATTTATATAAAATACTTCATATCTATGTGTAAGCTGAAAGTAACTATGCACTCACCTGAAAGGTGGTGACTTAGCACTCGGACAGCGCTTCGGTACTCTCAAAACGATTTTCATTCGATAAAACCTAGTACCAATACCACTAGGGTTTAGTCTAACGATAACCGCGATTAATTAATAGTCTAGTTATTATTATTATTATATAAGCATTAAACGATACTTATATAACCCATAATAATAGCCCAAGAACTTATTATAAGGTCCTAATAACATTACTATATTAAAACGTAAGCTAAACTAAAGATAGGTTAGGCGTAGCTCACTTACAGTGGGTTTTCTCGAAAACTGGGCTTCGCTGGAGCAGCGTTCCCGAGTCGAAAGACCCCTTTTCTTGGGACTCCGGGAGCCTCGGGGCTTCCTTCGGGTGCTAGGGGGTTTTCCTAGAATTTAGGGGGCTTAAGGAGGCTTAGAGAGAGAGTTTAGAGAGAGAAAGAAGTGGGAAAAGGTGTGCGAAATGAGGGTGCCCCGGCTCCCTTTTTATAGGCTGGAAAAGCCAAAAACTCGTCGAGTTGGCCTCAAACTCGTCGAGTTCCAGGCCAGGTGTCACCATCTGTTGGCTAGCCTTGGGGAGGAAGCAACGGTCAGGATTGCGCCACGTCACCCGATTTCGCACAGCAGCCTCCCGACTTAGAAAAATCATAACTCTCACATACAAGCTCCGTTTTTGACGTTCTTTTTTTCCACGCGTAGGTAAAAACAAGATCTACAACTTTCATTTAGACTCCGTCGGCTAATTCTTGACCGATCTTAAATTTAACAGTAGGAGGAGATTAGACTGCTAAATGACCGCGAAGAATTTGTAACTCCTTCATATGGACTCCGTTTTCATCTGTCTTTTTACCGTTGAGTTCCTATTAATGAGATCTTCAACTCTCATTTAGGTTGCATAAGCCAAAAACCGCTTGAACTAAAATTCGAGTTTTGGGCTGTACACTGCTAAGCCGAAACTTCGAAAAATCTTAACTTCCACATACGAAGTCAGATTTGGGCGTTCTTTTTATCGACGCTCTTAGTTTAACGTATTTTACAACTTTCGTTTAGATTGCTAAGGCTAAATCTCGCTCTATCGTAAATTCACTATTTACGCTTCCCGGTGCCGTACCGGTTTTGCCGTAAAACTTCGACGGGCCATAACTTCTTCGTTATAACTCGGATTTCGGCGTTCTTTATATGTATGGAAACCTTGAGACATATTCTACAACTTTATGTAGAGATATCGGGCTTATCTCATACTTTAATTTTGACGTTTATTTTTATTCATTTATAATTAAATTATAAGCACATAAATACACATAATTCACATAATACTCAAATATTTCATCTTTATTACTTCAAAAAGAGTTACAATAGTTGACCTAGACTATTATATTGACAAATATGCTTAGCCCTGAAACCCGGCCGTTACAATAGTTGACCTAGACTATTATATTGACAAATATGGATAGCGACTCATCATGTCATCCTCTGTTTCCCAAATGAGATTCGGCCTATTCGAATGTTTCCATCGGACTAGCACTAAGTCGACCATCTTGCATCGTAACTTCTTAGTCTTACGGTCAACAATTGCCTCGGGCTCTTCGATCAACCTCTTATTCTCATCCATCCTTAAATCTGAGATTGGAATTATATCGGGAACATCTCCCGTGAATTTCCTCAAATAACACACATGGAAGGTGTTATGAATACCATTGAGTTCTTCGGGCAATTCCAACTTGTAAGCTTGGTTCCCTATCTTCTGAAGAACTTTGAACGGTCCATTAAACCTTGGACTCAACTTCCCTTGTTTTCCGAATCTTATAAGTCCCTTCCACGGTAAGACTTTGAGCAAAACGGAATCCCCAACTTCAAAAGTCATTGGTCGTCTTTTCTTGTCAGCATAGCTCTTCTGTCGATCCTGAGCTGCTAACATTCTTTCCCTAATCACCTTCAACGTCTCAGCAGTCTCATGGACTATCTCGGGGCCCATAAACTGCTTCTCTCCAGCTTCAAGCCAACAAGATGGCGTACGACACTTCTGTCCATACAAGGCTTGATAAGGTGCCATCTTGATGCTTGAGTGGAAACTATTGTTGTAGGAAAATTCTACCAGAGATAAGTGCTCGTCCCAATTCCCTTGGAATTCGAGGGTACATGCTCTCAGCATATCTTCCAGTATTTGAATCGTTCTTTCGCTCTGACCATCGGTTTGCGGATGGTAAGCAGTACTTAAGCACAACTTTGTACTCAACTCCTCTTGTAGACTCCTCCAAAACCTCGACGTGAAACGAATATCACGATCTGATACAATCGTAAGAGGAACACCGTGAAGTCTTACAATTTCCTTCACGTAAGCATTTGCGAGCTTATCCATAGACCACTTCTCGTTGGCTGCTATGAAGTGTGCACTCTTGGTGTAAGGATCCACGACTACCCAAATCATGTCGTGTCCGTTCTTCGTTCTGGGTAGTTTAGTCACAAAATCCATGGTGACGTCTTCCCATTTACCCATGGGTACAGGTAAAGGTTCTAAACTCCCATACGGTTTTTGATGTTGTGCCTTAACTCTCGCACATGTTACGCACTCGGCCACATACTTCGCAACATCGAGCTTCATCATCAGCCACCAGTAGTAGAGTTTTAGGTCCCTATACATTTTAGTGCTACCGGGATGAATTGAGTACATGGTCTTATGTGCTTCTTCCATCAGAAGATCTCTTATTCCTCCCATCTTAGGTACCCAAATTCGATCTTGGAATACCTTCAGTCCTCGACTGTTTGTACCGAACACTAACGTTCTTCCTTTCGGTCATTCTTCTCTAAAGCTTCTTCTTGAGCTTTCCTAATACTTTCCACAATCGTCAAGACGACTTCAATTCTTAACGCTCTTGGCCTTTTCCTTTCAAGATTGACTTTCCGACTGATAACATCAACAACAATATTTGCTTTACCTGGGTGGTAAAGTATCTCACAGTCGTAGTCCTTGAGTAGTTCTAGCCAGCGTCGTTGCCTCATGTTCAACTCCTTCTGATTAAAGAGATACTGGAGACTCTTATGATTAGTGAAGAGCTTGCACTTCGTGCCGTAGAGGTAGTGCCTCCATATCTTTAGGGCAAATACTACCGCTGCCAACTCCAGATCATGAGTGGGGTAGTTCTTTTCGTGGTCTTTCAATTGTCGAGATGCGTATGCTATCACCTTTTCTCTTTGGGTCAGAACACAACCCAACCCGACTACAGATGCATCACTATAAACCGCAAAGTCTTCAACTCCATCGAGTAGAGAAAGTATCGGTGCTTCACATAACTTCTTCTTTAGCTTCTCGAATGCCTCATCGTGTTTCTCACTCCACGTATACGTAGCTCCTTTATGAGTCAAAGCTGTTAATGGAGCAGCTATCGAATAAAAGCCTTGGATAAATCGTCGATAATATCCGGCTAATCCTAGAAAGCTTCGAATCTCTGTGGGACTATTTGGACGTTCCCACTTCATCACAACCTTGATTTTTGCAGGGTCAACCATTATTCCCTCCTAGTTAACAACATGACCCAAGAATTGGACTTCCCGTATCCAAAAGTCGCATTTGGAGAACTTTGCAAAAAGCTTCTCCTTCTTCAACACTTCTAATACTTCCCGTAGATGCTTGCCATGCTCCTCTTGGCTTTTCGAGTAGATAAGAATGTCGTCGATGAACACTATCACGAATTTATCGAGGAATGGCTCACAAACCCTATTCATCAAATCCATGAATGCTTCAGGAGCATTGGCTAGTCCAAATGACATAACCAAGAAATCATAGTGTCCATATCTTGTTCTGAATGCAGTCTTCTCAATATCCTGCTCTCTCACCTTCAGCTGATGATATCCTGACCTAAGATCGATCTTTGAGAAGTAGCTCGAACCTTGTAGCTGATCGAATAGGTCATCAATCCTCGACAATGGATACTTGTTCTTCACCGTTGCCTTATTCAGCTCTCGGTAGTCTATACACATTCTCATGCTTCCGTCCTTCTTCTTCACGAATAACACGGGAGCTCCCCAGGGTGATGAACTAGGTCGAATGAAACCGTTGTCCAACAGCTCCTGAAGTTGCGTCATAAGCTCCTTCATCTCCGTCGGTGCTAATCGGTAAGGTGCCTTTGCTATCGGTGTTGTTCCTGGTAACAAGTCTATACGAAATTCCACTTGTCTATCAGGTGGTAATCCGGGAAGATCTTCGAGAAAGACTTCCGGATAATCACACACAACCGGTATATTTTGCACCTCTTTCTTTTCCTTCTTAGCATCGATTACAAATGCCAAGTACGATGCACATCCTTTGGACAAACATTTCCTGGCTTTCATCTGGGAGATGATTCCAGAATTCACTCTGCGTTTATCCCCGTACACCATAAATGATTCCTTTCCAGGTGGGTTTACCCTTATTATTTTCTTTCGGCATTGAATCTCAGCATCGTTGGCGCTAAGCCAATCCATACCCAAAACGATGTCGAAAACGTTTAACTCTATGGGTAATAGCTCCTCGTGGAATTTGTTTCCGTTTAGGTCAATGACGATGTTCCTAATACGATTACTAACAGGTATGAATTTGCCACTGGCAACTTCTACAATCAGGGCGTTATCAAGTTTTTCTACAGGTAAGGCTAATTTCCCACCAAATTTATGCGACACAAAGGAGTAGTTGACTCTGGAATCAAATAGTACATTTGCAGGCAAACCATTTACAAGAAAGGTACCTGAAGCGACGTCTGCTGCCTCCTTTGCAGCTTCGAGTGTCATCTGGAAGGCTCTCGCCTTCGGCTTCGGTGGTATGTTGGGTCTTCCTGCCTCCTTTTTCTTCGGGCAGTCCTTCAAAATGTGCCCTTCTTCATTACACCCATAACAGGCCTTCTGGATGAGGGTGCATTCATTGGCATAGTGCCCAGGCTTTCCGCATTTGAAACAAGTGACCCCTCCGTCACACTTCCCAGAGTGCTTCTTCTTGCACTTGTCACACCACTTCGCTTCTGATCCTCCTCCTCTCGAACCAGACTTCGAGAATCTACTCTTGTTGGACTTCGAGGATCCATCGAACTTCCGTTTCGCACCAACCTCAGCCCTTTCCAGACCTCTTTCCTTTTGTTGGGTCTCCACGTTCTTAGCTGCTCGAATAGCTGATTTCAGAGTGGTTGCGATCTTGACTGTTGGGCCAAAGTCAGCCGGCAGTCCGTTTGCGAACTTCTCAATTTTGGAAAGTTCGGTTGGAACTAGGTATGGAAACAGCTTCATCTTTTCCGTAAATGCAACAACATAGTCATCGATGCTCATTCTCCCCTTCTTCAAATTTTGGAACTCATTGTTCAGATCAATCAGATCTATCTCTGAACAGTACTGCGTCTTCAGTTGTTCCAAGAACTCATCCCATGACATTTTCAAAGCTTCTCCTCGTGGCATTGTATCTGCCAATATCTTTCACCAGCTTAAGACTCCAGTTTTCAATTGTCTCATAGCGAAGACAGTCTTCTGCTTCTCGCTGCAGTCGCAGCTCTCAAACACCATTTCCATCTCGAAGATCCAATCCATAATCTCAACAGGCTTTGGGCATCCTGAGAGACTTGGTGGTTTCGCACCCAAGAAATTTTTGTACATCCGCCCATCCTTGTTGTTTCTCCCTTCTGGGCCATCCCTTTGCTCACCTTGAGTCCCTACTTGACTCACTTGGCGGCTGTAGTTCCCTTCCTCAGATTGCTCGGGAACTGGCTCCGTTGGTTCAACATGTATGGTAGGTTCGTCCCTATTTTCGTGGAGCATCCGTCTAATTTCTTCCCTTTGTTCAGCTAGCGTAGCCTGAATCATGGCTTGAACTCCAGCCATGGTGACTGGCTCAGGTGCAACTTCTTCAACAACAGGTATTTGCTGAACCACTGGGGGTTGGTTCCTATCTCCATTTGCGTTCACGTTTCCGCTACGGGTCCTTGCCATCTTGATCTATACACCGAATAAGGTGAATTTAGATCTTTATTTAGGATAGACGTTTAAATCGTCCTTATCACTCCGAAACGTTTACATGCTATTTCTAATATCGTAGTCGTACGTTTAGAATCCTAAACACATAAGGTTTCTAGATCCGGTCGGCAACAGACCATAGATCCGAACAAATAACAACGTATCATGCACAAAGCATTTAGCACATAATAGCATTTTAGGCACAATTCCTAAAATAAGCTAGTGCTCACATCTCACAATCATCGCTTAGCATTCTAAGTTTAAGTCTAGAAATCCTACAAATTCCTAGTTCGCTTAAACTAATGCTCTGATACCAACTGTGACATCCCCAAAATCACGGCCAGAAAAGACCGGTTTGTTTATGCTTTGTTTAAAAATCAAAGTAACATTTTAAATGAAAGTGTTGCGGAATTTGTCCCAAAACAAAATATTATAAAGATTTATCAAAAGCATTTCCATAGAAATGTATTTCATTAAAAGACTCGGGATGTCATGTTCGTTCAGATCAAAAGTGTAAACAGTACAATATAAGCCTTACTACATTATTTCATATATACAGGCCTATATCAGTAATCCCTTGTCCAAAACATCACATCTATGCTCATGCGCCACTACCTGTAATACAAGAAACTGAGTGGGTTAGGCTTGGGAGCCTGGTGAGCACATAGGGTTTTCAACCCACAATAAATAAGTTTATTAATTTCATCGATCAACAATAACCCGATTACCCGTTCCCGTTATCCTCACTTTATGTCCCTAAACACCTATCATAAGGGACCTAGCCTAAGGATCATCATTGGGATGGACACCACTGCTAAGGGGATTCCTTAACAATAAATGTCCTAAAGGCAACCATGTGGGGGATGGAGTACACCAGTGAACACATCGTTCACAAACACCTACAGGTTGCGAGCCTGCTAGTGTTCCACTAGACTGTCTAGAAGAGTCCGTGGTCGTCATCCATACTCCGCTAGATGATAGAATCAACAACATCAACATCGAGGCCTCTCATCATAAAATCACACATCACCTATTACATCTACCCATGTTTTACCCCAACATTTTCGTAGATATAAAATACATATACAATTTAAATCATCGAAAACATGTATAACAATGTTCATCCAGCATAGATAGCAAGTATTCAGATAATATGCACACATAGCACGTAATTTATATAAAATACTTCATATCTATGTGTAAGCTGAAAGTAACTATGCACTCACCTGAAAGGTGGTGACTTAGCACTCGGACAGCGCTTCGGTACTCTCAAAACGATTTTCATTCGATAAAACCTAGTACCAATACCACTAGGGTTTAGTCTAACGATAACCGCGATTAATTAATAGTCTAGCTATTATTATTATTATATAAGCATTAAACGATACTTATATAACCCATAATAATAGCCCAAGAACTTATTATAAGGTCCTAATAACATTACTATATTAAAACGTAAGCTAAACTAAAGATAGGTTAGGCGTAGCTTACTTACAACGGGTTTTCTCGAAAACTGGGCTTCGCTGGAGCAGCGTTCCCGAGTCGAAAGACCCCTTTTCTCGGTACTCCTGGAGCCTTGGGGCTTCCTTCGGGTGCTAGGGGGTTTTCCTAGAATTTAGGGGCTTAAGGAGGCTTAGAGAGAGAGTTTAGAGAGAGAAAGAAGTGGGAAAAGGTGTGAGAAATGAGGGTGCCCCGGCTCCCTTTTTATAGGTTGGAAAAGCCAAAAACTCGTCGAGTTGGCCTCAAACTCGTTGAGTTCCAGGCCAGGTGTCACCATCTGGTGGCTAGCCTTGGGGAGGAAGCAACGGCCAGGATTGCGCCACGTCACCCGATTTCGCACAGCAGCCTCCCGACTTAGAAAAATCATAACTCTCACATACAAGCTCCGTTTTTGACGTTCTTTTTTTCCACGCGTAGGTAAAAACAAGATCTACAACTTTGATTTAGACTCCGTCGGCTAATTCTTGACCGATCTTAAATTTAACAGTAGGAGGAGATTAGACTGCTAAATGACCGCGAAGAATTCGTAACTCTTTCATACGGACTCCGTTTTCGTCTGTCTTTTTACTGTTGAGTTCCTATTAATGAGATCTTCAACTCTCCTTTAGGTCGCATAAGCCAAAAACCGCTTGAACTAAAATTCGAGTTTTGGGTTGTACATTGCTAAGCCGAAACTTCGAAAAATCATAACTTCCTCATACGAAGTCAGATTTGGGCGTTCTTTTTATCGACGCTCTTAGTTTAACGTATTCTACAACTTTCGTTTAGATTGCTAAGGCTAAATCTCGCTCTATCGTAAATTCACTATTTACGCTTCCCGGTGTCGTGCCGGTTTTGCCGTAAAACTTCGACGGGCCATAACTTCTTCGTTATAACTCGGATTTCGACGTTCTTTATATGTACGGAAACCTTGAGACATATTCTACAACTTTATGTAGAGATATCGGGCTTATCTCATACTTTAATTTTGACGTTTATTTTTATTCATTTATAATTAAATTATAAGCACATAAATACACATAATTCACATAATACTCAAATATTTCATCTTTATTACTTCAAAAAGAGTTACAATAGTTGACCTAGACTATTATATTGACAAATATGCTTAGCCGTGAAACCCGGGCGTTACATTAGGGTTGCATGTACACTTAGGAGTGTTAGAATGCTCATAACCCAACAACTTGACCATAGCCGGTCCCTTTCCATTGGGAAGAGAAAGTTTTTCTGGATTTCCAGTGTCACCATTGTCAATGTCCATGAAGTTTTGGGGAGTTGATCTTCTAACCAAATTTGCTTTACCGGTGTTCCAAATCGTTGCTGATTTAGCAGAACCAAGCAACTAGATAAGATCATTAAAGGGTCATGTCGTGTTCTGTCATCAGGGAGTGACTGAAGAACCAAGTCAACAGCCAACTACCTTGAGACTTCGACACCCGACTCTCCCGGCTTGTCAATATGTGACTTAATCTCCAAGACCTAAGCACATATAGACTTTGTTTGCCAATAGGGATTGAGTGACTTAGAACTTATCAAGTCTTTAAACTTGTGGGATAGGAGATTTATCGGAGGTGGTGGAGGAAGTGAAGTATGATTTCTAGTCCCACTAATGCACAACAAAGGGATTGATCTTTCACTTTGATTGCCATTTGGGATATCATCTTCATTAGGATAGCTTGTTCCTAAAGATTTGGGAAGACCATAGATGTCTTAACAAGACATCTATAATGGGAGAAATTCAAGTTTAGTTGATTTAAAGTCCTTAAAATAACACCTAATATGAAATATTAAGGCTAGGATCCAACAACCTATTTATAACCAGAAGAGGGATGCCGTAATCCAAGCTATAAAATAGATGAAGGTAGGTAAATGACGATTTACCAATTTCCACCATCAAAACGAAATATAATTAAGTTTTAATTGGATTTGAAACTCCTAGATCTTTTGAGACACATTGAACTTTTCATTGGCATGTTTGAATCTCGATTGTGCCCTCTTAAGTTTGTGACTGGGATGCCAAGGATCACAAACAAAGTGTGAATAACCATGCAAATTGACTTGGTACCCTCAACTTTATCACCTAATCGATGTGCCGGTTAACCACACACGCTCCACCGATCTATAATAAAGTCAAGTTACCCATTGACACTCTTACTAGTCCTTATTAGTGTGCCGGTTAACCACACACGCCCCACTAACGACTTCGTAAGGTACAAAGTGTAATTTAATGGGTTAGCACCTATTTCACATTTTCCTAAGTAACTAAGATTGGGAATTTATAAGTGTTTAGTTACATAGTATTTATCATTATACTTTTAATGAAGGGAGAATTATAGTCCTTTCCTACCCGTTCGGCTAACGAACCTCCACCAGTCATGGAAACGATGGGTGAGAGTGGACCCATTAAACTATCATTTTATAGGCAGTAACCTTATACCTCACTTATAGACCGACTTCGTGAATGAGGCCTACTAACGGTAAGATTGACTTTTCTTATACATATCTATATGATTAAAATTTATAATAATAGTATAAGGGTTGAATTTTAAACTTTTAAAATTCTAGGGTTCAATTTGGAATTAAAGTATACATGAGGGGGTAACTTTACAAATTCCAAAACTTGAGGGCAAGTTTTGAAACTATTTCAAGACTCTTCAATTCATAACTTATGAGTTTAATGGTTCATTAAAATGAAGACTCTTCATTTTTATATAACCTCTCATTCTTTAATGACAATTTTAATGAAGTGACTCTTTAAACATCGATAACTTGAGGACAAGTTATGAAGTCATCAAAACAATTCAATGAAAAAACTCTTCATTTTTTGTGTAACCTATGGAACTTTTATGAGCTTTAATATTCATAAATGTGACCTTTCATGTAACTTTGATGACAAGTTACAAAAACACATTTTATGAACTTCTTTTAGATTAATATGGATTGAAAGCAACTAAAACACAATTTTTTTCATTAATCTAAACTAACTCATAAATCAAGGAAACATAAAACTCTTGGTAATCCATTATTTGAGGACAAGTTATGGAGTCCATACAATTTCATCAAGATCATGAATTATACTAACAAACAATTTGCACATAATTTCTATGATATAACAAAACTCATAAGCATGAACATTCATAATCAACAATTTTTCATGAATTACATAAACACATATAAAACTTGAAAATTTGATTATAGCATTGAAATTGGTTTAGCATAATCATTACCACATTAAAAAAGGTTTTATAAGTCCAAAACAGTCAAAGGTAATGATTCTAGACCAATTCCAGCACCAAAACTCGAAGATATGCTGTTTGGGGGTCCAACTCGTCGAGTGCATGAACAAACTCGGCGAGTTGGATGAGTTTTGCCTTGGAATCATCGAGTCCCTTTATGGACTCGTCGAGTCCCCTGTCCAGACAGCACAAACTTCGTTTTTTCAGCCAATTTTGCAAGTATAATTGAAAACAAGCCTAGGCTCTGATACCAATGTTGGGTTTTGAGCAATCTAACACTCCTATGGTGTACATGCAACCCTAAATACCTTGGATCTATGTTTTCTCTATTATACATGCAAATATCAATTTCCAAGGTATTTATCCTAACTAGCATATTATGAAGTACAAATAATATAAAATCTAGTAGAATGACATACCTCTTTGTTGGTGCTTGATTCCATGTAGCTTGAGAGCCTGGTGCGCCAAGTGTGACACCTCAAATGGTTCATACAACATCAAATGCATTTGGAATAACTTAGTGAGAAATTAGAACACTTCAAAAATCGGTTTGCCCTCACTCCTTCACTTAGTGGCCAATTTCTTCAATCATAAGATCATCATATAGTTAGTCATAATTAGGGTAAACACTAATTGTCATGGCTTTCCATTTCCTTGGATCCATGGGTTCAAATACACCATGGAGAATCCATGGAGCATCCTATGGGGTTTAGCCCAAATTGATAATCCATGGAGCATTAGCCCACTATATAAGTATAGATGATTTACACAATCAACCCATATATTTAATTAGTCTTTTTTTGATCACTTAATTAATTCTAGATTAATTCTTGATCAAAAACTAATTAAATAATCTTATTAATATATTAGAACTTATAATATATTACTAAACCTTAAGTGTTATTTCTCTCATTTTAGTCTATCCAAATGCATGATGTCATGCAACCCAAATGGACCATTCCGGGTCGGGTCAAGTATATACCAACTATAGTTATAGACTTAGACACTAATCCAATAGTTATGTTGTTTCTAATGGGTATAAATTGTAGTATGAAAAAGTGACTCAACAAGATTATTAGTTAGATGTTGCAAAGGTGAAGAGAAGTTAAATTCCCTTTTAGGTTGTGGGCAACCTGGATGAGTAAAGAAATATCATTTTAGATGAAGTCCTTAACCTCTAAACACAACTGTTGTAGGGCCTTCAATTTAGGTGCAATCGTCACATATAGTTGGATTGGAAAACAATTAATAGAAACCATAATTGATAATCTAAGAATAATTTACAGGAAAACGGCAGCATCAGTCCTTAGAGATTTTAATCTAAAAGTTAGTTTTGGTCAGTGAAAAGAAAAGCCAAAAAATTTGCAATGGATGAGATATAAGGGAGTTTGGTGGCACACTATGAAAAGCTTAGGAGTTATGGTTTGGAGCTATTGAGAACTAATCCAGGTTCCATAGTGAAATTAGATGTGGATATCATGCTTGATTCTATAGACCATTTTTCAAAGATGTATATTTGCTTGAAGGCTGTGAAGGATGGTTGGATTGAGGGGTGTAGAAGAGTGATTGGTGTAGATGGATGCTTTTTAAAGGGAATTTGTAGAGGTGAGGTACTTTTAGCTGTTGGTAGGGATGCTAATAACCATATGTTTCCTCTAGCATGGGCTGTTGTTGTAGTTGAAAATAAGGCAACTTGGAAATGGTTTTTGGATCTATTTCTTGAAGAAATTGATATTGGACATGGCAGAGGACTAACCATAATCTCTGACCAACACAAGGTAGTCAACTGTTTTTTAATAATACTATTTATATTTTATTTTTAATTTATAATGACATTAAAATGTTACTTGATTGGGACTGATTAAGGCAGTTAAGGAAAGAGTGCCAGAATATGAGCATAGACAATGTGCTAGGCATGTCTATGCCAACTTCAAGAGAAAATTCTCAGGAGCTGAATACAGGAAACTTTTCTGGGGTGCTGCCAAGGCCACAACCACCACAAAATTTGAAGATATCATGAAGGAGATCAAATTAATTGACATAAATGCCTATGAACACCTGATGGAAAAAAACCAAACACATGGTCTAGGGCATTTTTAGGGAAGATAGTGGTAGTGAGCCATTGAAAATGGTATATTATAGTCATTTAATGTAGCCATTATGGAAGCTAGAAAAAAACCAATAATAACAATATTGGAAGATATTAGAGTGTATGTCATGGAAAGAATGTTTACTCAAAAAAGGAAGGGCCTGGAGTGGAACTTGGAGATTTGTCCTGTAACATTCCAAAAATCCAGACCAAAAATTTCATTTTAAATCATTAATAAAAACCATAATTATCAACCATTTCATTCATAAACAAAAACTATTATATCAAATCAGAGTATCATCTCAAAACATATTCTTTTTATCAGAGTAAACATCCCAAGCTAAAAACTTCTTGGTGTGTGCCATGCAGTCATCCTGAGCTCTTCGCTCTGCTACCGGAAGTACCTGAAACTAAAACTGAAAATTGTAAGCACGAAGCTTAGTGAGCTCCCCAACCTACCACATACCATACACATAATCACATCCTACAAACATTAGGCCTAGCCCGCTACATCGGGCCCCACCCGACATCAGAAGAATCCGACATCAAGACCCATTTGGCCTTAAGCCTTGCTCAATATACAAATCTGTTTCTGCTAGGCCCCGCCCACTACACACATACCATAATAACATATAAGCATGCTAATACATAACAAACAACCATTATACTATAATTGCTAGTCTCAAGGCCCCGCCCCTACTTTGCTACTAATGATATATGGAACCTCGTCCACACTCAGCTAGTGATGAGATACAGGACCCCACCCACACTTATCTTCATACCAGGAACATACAAGTATCACAAAGACAACAAATATAACTAAACATACACTACTGCCTCTGGTACCACCCGACATCAAACCGTAGCTCGGAAACTTACCAATAATCCTTCCTCGGACCTCGCCCGACATCGGACCGAGATCCAGAACATATAAA
Source organism: Lactuca sativa (assembly GCF_002870075.4). Taxonomy (NCBI): domain Eukaryota; kingdom Viridiplantae; phylum Streptophyta; class Magnoliopsida; order Asterales; family Asteraceae; genus Lactuca; species Lactuca sativa. Next base: position 91,120,628 of record NC_056630.2, read on the forward strand.
CTGCATTGGGCTAACCCCAGAATCGGGTCTAAATCTGGTATACACTAACATACACAAACGAGCCGGAATTGGTGCCTTAGACCCGTTCCTATTAGAGAAAACTCACCTCGCAAAGCTGATTGTAGAATCCTGTGAATAACCCCTCGCTGCTAGCTGGCAGATCCCCGAACTGCTAATCTCTCGATTCCCCGAGCTATCAATGCCAAAATATCACTTAGTCCAAAACAATAATCCTCCTTAGGGTAAAAAGACCATTTTACCCATAGTCCAACTTGGTCCGTATCTAAGGCTCGAAATCATAATATAAAAAGGCCCAACACTGGGTGGGCTTCCCAAGCCCACTAGTGGCCTACTAATGGCCCAATTTTCTAAATTTGGGCCTAATCCCTCTAATGGGACTTACCCTAAGCCCAAACATCTTCTTGGCCCACATTATTTGACTCTTGATGGCTCACTAAGGTCCAAAGGACCAAAATTCCCTACATGGCCCAAACCGAGGGCCAAAACTCGCAAGACCCATATCTGATGAGTACGTTGGGCGTACTCCTATGTACACTAAGTGTACTACCCAAATGGTGTGTACGCTTGGCGTACCTGCTTGTACGCTCAACATACTCCCCTGTTAAGTCACTTTCCCATTGAGTGCTGAATATTCTGATCCATGGGCTAAAATCATAGATCCAAGTCCTTTTTATTGTCTTAATCCATAAAGTCACTAACTTGGTGACTTTGCATGCCCCAAACAAGTCCAAACTCCAAAAATGATATTCCATTCTCATAGAAATGCTCTTAACTCATGCATGAACCCAATAAGACATTCAAGATGGCAACTTTCTGCCTTAGGGACTTATTTAGAACTGAGAGTAGCAACTCTAGGTCCTAGAAATCTAATTGAACCACATAGCTTCAACCTTGGGACCAAAATGGTCCAAAAATTCAATCTAAGAGATATAAGAAGATAATCACCAAGTTTAGATCTTTATACCTTGAAAAGGTTAGAAATGAAGCAACAATCCCAGATCTACAACTTCTCCTTTGAACCACCACCTTTCCTTGCTCTTTTCTTGCTTGTAAAATGGATCCACAACACCAAAATGCTTTTCTGGTGACCTTCTTGTTGGGTTTTGAGTATTCTAACACTCCTAAGTGTACATGCAACCCTAAATACCTTGGATCTATGTTTTCTCTAATATACATGCAAATATGAACTTTCCAAGGTATTACCCTATCTAGCATACAATACTTGATACTTGGGTAATCAAATGGATAGAATACATACCTTTGTTTGATGTATCTTGTCTTCATGAAGCTTGAGTGCCTAGTGCCCCAAGTGTGACACCTCAAATGCACATGGAATGACTTGAGAGAAATGAAACACTCCTTGAAATCGTCTAGCCCTCATACACACACTAGTGCACGATTTCTTGAGCCATGGGATTCTTTTATATGGTGGCTATTAGGGTTACACCATGTAACTCATAGCTTTACCCATTCCTTATGCTCCATGGATTTTAACCTCCATGGAGTATCCATGGGTCACCCCATAGACTTAGTCCAACATAAGAAATCTTGGATCACAAGCCCACTTATATAAGAATGAATGATTTACACAATCAACCCATATATTTAATTAGTCTCCTTTTGATCACTTAATTAATTCCAAACTAATTCTTGATCAATACTAATTAAATAACCTTATTAATATATTAGAACTTATAATATATTAATAAACCTTAAGTGTTATTTCTCTCATTATAGTCTATCCAAATGCATGATGTTATGCAACCCAAATGGACCATGCCGGGTCGGGTCAAGTCTTACCAATTATAGTTATGGACTTAGACATTAATCCAACAATCTCCCACTTGGATAAGTCTAAAACTATTATTACGTATGACTTCAAGAACCGACTGGAACTCGTAGCTCTCAAAAGCTTCTGTCGAACTCTGACCTTGTCGATGAACTCTGACCTTTGTCAATGACTTGTCCATTAGATAAGGGATTATATATTCCTTCATTCTAGATATCATATGGACTGAGACATGGATTAAAATCATTCTCTCTGTCCATTTGTTGTTTCCCGACTTCCGATTCATGATGACTAACTGATTAAACAGATCAAACTAGTCCTGGCTTGGCCAAGCACTCACATGTATCATCATTAAATCATCGAGGGGCCCACATATATCGCTTTTATCCTGAAGGTAAAAGGAATGGATAAACTTCGACTCATATGGCTTGTTCTACTACTTGTTGAATCATACACAAAGGCACGTTTTATAACATCGAGTTACCGAATGCGTTTTCGTTCAATCAATGTACAACCAACTCATAGTAACAACTCATATCTCTAGGTTTAAAGAATATAAGATATTATCGTCTCATGATCACTCGTGATAAAATCCATGAAGTGATTCCAATGAGCGTGGGTTGAATCCAATACTCATAACTTATGAGCACTCATGAGTGTTGTAGCATAACTTTGTCCACCAACTTGGACCTCTACAAGCCAACCCATGACAGTCTTGATTCATATATACTTCCAACATATGACCGACTCTGGATGGTTTGAATAACTTAGTCATTCCGGAAGAATAATCTAGTTTATTCCGGAAGTCAAAACATGCAAAATGAAACACAAGAATAATTGAATCTAATATGGTATCAAAACCTATGAAGATAAATAAAACACCTTTTATTTATCACCATATGATTACATATTATTCATTGCATACTGTTTCAGCTATCAACTTTATTCTTGAATTAAAACAATAGTTGTCCCATGCTCTGAGCATGTACACTATATTTTTCTAAACAATAGCTTTGCCATACACCAAGTATGCACTCTATGTTTGTCTATGATCCTTACTTTGTGAAATAAACCAACCGTCCAAACTTTCAATGATTCTAATTTCACACTCCCGAATTTTTTTGGCAAATGCAGGAATTCCAAATTCATGCCATTTTACCGAAATCTGTTAGATTCTCAACTTATATGCAATGATTCTCTTGTAATGATTATGCACAAAGTCACAGAGACTTGACAACAAACACTACAAAGCATTTCAAAGGAGATCAACTCCTTAGAAACACCCTTCTTGCATTAAGTTTCCTAATCTTACACATATTTATTGAACAACTTCCACCAATGGGATCATTTCAACATTCCCTTTTTGACTATCACTTCTAAACAAGAGTTGCCTCTTTTCAGAATATGTCAATATGGTCCTTCCAACAATTAACACTATACTTCTAACTGTCCCTGAGCAACCAATCTTTTGTAAACCTTAGATTGTCCTCGACAATTGCTTAATTGTTTTAGTCATATCCAGTTCTAGACCTTTTCCCTTCTTAATGCCCCAGGTATTTGGAAATTTTTAGAAAGCATGAATATAGCACATGTAATCGATCCTATATCCGAAGTATATGGGACACGATTCATGATGCCTCACATAAAGACTAAACCAGTCTTTTGCTATAATATGTTCATTTCTACTTGCCAAGTTCTCATAATTCAGATTATGAAAAGGGATGTCGTAATCATAATCGAATTTTAGAACACAAATAATGAACCCATATATAGAGTTTCCTTATGGTGAGCCATTCCAACATGAAATTCATATATATTTCCTTGACTAAATTTGATTAAAATCTCAATCTAAGCTTTTAGAATTGAAATGAAGTATAATCTCCTCTCCGTTAATTATAACAAAACAACTTTTTGAACCCTTGCAACCTCTCGAGTTGAACTTTTGTTTTCTATAATTAACATTGCTAACTTGTAATACTTATCATAATTATCATGCTCCCACTAACATGATGATTATTAGCATAACACTTATGCTCCCACTAGCTTTGACATCTACTCAGAAATCAGCTGGACTTCTAGAAATCAATACTTTATTGACTTTCTTACCAAAGTTCAGATTTCTAATACTAGATTGCTTTGATAAAACTTTATCAAAATCATACACCTTTCATTAGATAGCTCACAGGTGTGTCTAAACAATTTAAGAACTATGAAAAGGGATGACATAATCATAGTCTCAATTGTTTAGACCTTTGCCACTTCTCACAAGTCTAGGTTAGTGTGTCGGTTAACCACACATGCTCCACTAACGAATTTGAGAATGCAAATATCACAATTGCTATCTAGTTAAAATCTACTTAGTGAAAGTGTTTCCTCACTATTATTTTCATGAATCGGAAAGAAACCTTGTGACACTTAGATTTAATGGTGTATGTGTTCTTATCCATGTGAATTGTCAAAACCATAGTCACAAGACAAGGATAATGACAAATACAAACTCATATGGACTGAACTTAATCTTAATTTCTTGCCATCTGGCAGCTCAAGGGCCTGCCATTGATTCCAAGTTGTAATGCAACCAATTGAGAACTCTAAGAACTCATATGCAAAGCCAACTTTAATTGGAATAGGCACAGAATATGTCAACACGATAGGTTATAAACCTCAAGTCGTGTGCTAGTGAAGAACTTCAGGTTTTATTCTTGATTAGTTATTGAGGCTTTCAAGACCTTTAATTCTCCCACTATCCTCTTGACATATAAGACTTACTTGCCAAATATTCAAGAGATAGTTTGGATTCTTTATCAAGACAAACACTTTACACAATTGGCCTTAGTTGGTATTTATTTTATCCAAAACATCACAACTTACCAATTTCAAATGTACAAGAGTAGGAATATTTTACTCTTATATTTGACAAGTGTTTTTAAACCTTCTTTAAGACATGTCACTCAAGTTACAATCTTGGAGTATGACTCTAAGAATTGTTTTGGAATGAAATATGCCTCATCTTCTTGATTTAACCACTTCAACAATTCATAACTCCTCTTCTTAGCTATCAGAATGCACTTAGAGGATGAATTGTGATAAGGTCTCTTAGTCATTAAGATGATCATATGACATGATACTAAAGTACTCTCCCATCTTTTCAGATTTGAGAAACTTTTATCCTTCTGCCTAATTTGATTATTCTTATTCGCTCTGCCATATATTGGAACCTTTTGTGATGTCTCGGAATTACACTTAAGCTTGTCAGTATAACCATATTTACTGAGCTTTAGTAAATTATGACGAATGATCTTATCGATCTTTTGTGGTGGACTTGACCAGTGCACAAGAATGTGTACTTGATTCTTTAGTCCTTCACTTGACTCGCATATACATGTGAACAAGGAACTAGTCTTAAATTTCCAAAGATGAAAAATTCTCATTCATCATGCTATACAACTTGCATGATTCCAAGTTTCGGTCCAATTGAAACTTGGGTGATGAGAATCTTTCCTTATTTGGTAAATTTAGACATTACCACAAATGAAAGAATCAATTTCATATTTCCACTCTTGCTATTAATGGAATCATATAAGCAACAATTTTTCCTCAAATGTCATTGTAAGGATATTTTAAAATAAATAAAATCATCATTTTTCCTTTTATTTTAAAAACTTTGCAGAAAAACTATCCATACAATGCAAAAGAGCATGAAAACTTTATTGTTATCTATTCGTAAGCAATATATCATAACTCTTAAGAAGTAGCTCATGAATCCTATCTTCAAACTATGCGATAGAAATCCATCTACGCAATCAGATTCAGCATATTCTTTCTTTAAGTTTCTTCACTTTTCTTTGATTCTTAAAACATCAACATGTGACCGAGTCACATCATGTATCAAGAATCTCATAATAGAAACTTAGGAGAGTTAGATAGTGGACTTTACCTGAAGTAGAGTCGAACTTATTGACTTTAACATCCTTAGGTAAAATTTGGCAGCTTCACAACTAATGCCCGTTCCTTTGGCAATATAAACATATGGACCCTTTGGTAATGGTACCGGTACTATCACAGACTTAGCTTTTCTCTTTACCATTTGGTCAACCGAGTTGACTATGGCCGATCCCTTTCCATTGGGAAGAGAGAGCTTTACTGGATATCCAATGTCATCATTGTCAATGGCCATAAAGTTTTAGGAAGTTAACCTTAGCAAATAGATAAGATCATTAAGGGTCTTGTCATAGTCTGTTTCATAGGAGTCCCAAAGGAACTCACTGTGTAACTTAGAAAGTGATTAAACGGCCAACTTTCTCAAGACTTTGACACCCAACTCTCCCGGCTTGTCAATATGTGACTCCGTCTCCAAGATGTGATCACACCTAGACCTTGCCTTTCCAATAGGACTTGAGTGACCTTGAACTTGTGGGATAGAGAGAATAATTAGAGGAGGTGGAGGAAGTGAAATTCCAAGAGATTTGGGAGGATCATAGATGTCTGAACTAGACATCTTTTGGGAGACATTCAAGATAGTTGATTAAAAAGTCCTTAATATAACACCCAATATGAAATATTAAGGCTAGGACCCAGAAAACTATTTTATAACTTGGAAGAGGGATGCCGTAATCCAAGCTATAAAATATTTGAAGGTAGGTGAATGACGATTCACCAATTTCCACCAAGATAAACGAAATGTATTATTAGGTTTTAATTGGTTTTTGAAACTCCTAGATTCTTTTGAGATTCATTGAACTGTTCAATGACATGTTTCAATCTCGAGTGTGCCCTTCAGGTTTTGTGACTGGGATGCCGAGGATCACAAAACAAGGTGTGAATAACCATGCAAATATACTTGGTACCCTTAATTATACCCCTTAATCGATGTGTCGGTTAACCACACACGCTCCACCGATACTATGATAATATTATGTTATGCTTTGCCTACCTTGTTAAGTACAGGTTAGTGTGCCGGTTAACCACACACGCTCCACTAACGACTTAAGCAAAGTGCAAAACGTAATTTCATGGGTTAGCACCAAATCCATATTTTCCTAAGTAACTAAGATTGGGTATTAATAAGATTTTAGTTACTTAGTATTTATCATTAATACTTTTAATGAAGGGAGAATTCTAGTCCTTGTCCTACCCGTTCGGCTAACGACCCTCCACCGGTCAAGGAAGCGGTGGGTGAGAGTGGACACCCATTAAACTGCCATTTTATAGGCAGTAACCTTATACCCCCCTTATAGACCGGCTTCGTGAATGAGGCCTACTAACGGTAAGACTGGCTTTACTCTTATACATATATATAAATATTATTAACTTATAATATTATGAAATATAAGCGTTGAATTTTAACTTTTAAAATTCTAAGGGCTAACTTGGAATCAAAGTATTCATAAGTGAAAACTTTTCAAATTCCAAAACTTGAGGGCAAGTTTTGAAACTATTCAAAACTAATTAATTCCCATAACTTATGTGTTTAAAGTAGTTTTAATCCAAAAACTCTTCAAGTTCCATAACTTGAGGACAAGTTATGGAAGACATTAAACTAATAAAAGAATGTAACTTTTCTTTATTTGTAACTTATGAAATTAATTAAGGTTACATTTTATTATTTAATGAAGTGACTCTTGAACCTCCATAACTTGAGGACAAGACTCTTCATTTTTGTAACCATTGCCAAATTTTATGAGTTTTATGAAACTTAAATGTGACTTTTCATATAACTTGAGGACAGGTTACAAAAACACATTTTAGAATCAACTCTTAGATTAAAATGGATTGAAAACACATAATCGATTAACTTTTCTATTAATCTAAGCAACTCATAAGAACAAGATAATTCAAATCAAACTTTTTCATGTAATTAGTCTAATCTTTTAAACTAATACAAAACATGAATCTATTGACAATTATCTTTGAAATTGGATTAGCATGAACATTACTACATCAAAAACAAGTTTATAAGTCCAAAAACAGCTAATGGTAATGTTCCTAGTCCAATTCCAGCCAAAAACCACGAATACAAGCAGTCAGGGGCCAAAACTCGTCGAGTTCTATAGAGAACTCGTCGAGTTCATGCATTAAACAATGAACTCATCGAGTTTATTAGAAAAACTCGTCGCGTTTTCAGTCTGACCAACTTCTTCGCTTCGAAAAATGTATTTGCATCAAGTATAAGAGAAAGCAAGCCTGTGCTCTGATACCACTGTTGGGTTTTGAGCATTCTAACACTCCTAAGTGTACATGAAACCCTAAATACCTTGGATCTATGTTTTCTCTAATATACATGCAAATATGAACTTTCCAAGGTATTACCCTATCTAGCATACAATACTTGATACTTGGGTAATCAAATGGATAGAATACATACCTTTGTTTGATGTAGCTTGTCTTCATGAAGCTTGAGTGCCTAGTGCCCCAAGTGTGACACCTCAAATGGTTCACACAACACCAAATATACATGGAATGACTTGAGAGAAATGAAACACTCCTTGAAATCGTCTTGCCCTCATACACACACTAGTGCACGATTTCTTGAGCCATGAGATTCTTTTATATGGTGGCTATTAGGGTTACACCATGTAACTCATAACTTTACCCATTCCTTATGCTCCATGGATTTTAACCTCCATGGAGTATCCATGGGTCACCCTATGGACTTAGTCCAACATAATGAATCTTGGATCACAAGCCCGTATATATAAGAATGAATGATTTACACAATCAACCCATATATTTAATTAGTCTCCTTTTGATCACTTAATTAATTCCAAACTAATTCTTGATCAATACTAATTAAATAACATTATTAATATATTAGAACTTATAATATATTAATAAAACTTAAGTGTTATTTCTCTCATTATAGTCTATCCAAATGCATGATGTCATGCAACCCAAATGGACCAGGCCAGGTCGGGTCAAGTCTTACCAATTATAGTTATGGACTTAGACATTAATCCGACACTTCTAAGCTCAAAGAACACTCAAATATGGATTAGGGTTTTATAGTAGCTCCTTTAGGGTGGAAATGGAGGCTGGTCATCGAGACATAAGGTTCTTTATATAGGGCTCAACCCTAAAATTAGGGTTTGGGAACTCTGAGTGTACGCTGGGCATACGCCCCTCCGCACCCGCGATCACTTAACCCTTTTACGTTGGGCGTACCTCAGCTTATGTTGAGCATAATCTTGCGATGGCCACCTTGCATACAAGGTCCTTTCTTGCCATCATTCTCCATTAAGGACCAATATTGCCAATAGCTTCCAAGTGCTATAATTCCTTCATTCTATGTCCGTTTCCGACGAACTTTATACTCACGAAACGGTGGTGAGAAGCCCTACGCTCCCGAATACACCACCAAGCCTAACACCTTCAGGATAAAACCTGAGACCCCATAAAAGACCGAATCACTTATATTTTAGGCCTAAAAAACCACAACCGAAATACTTTTCAAAATAGGGTGTTACAATTCCTTCAATTAGAAGGAAGATTGAGGACATGAAGAAAGAACAAAGGTATATAACTATATTTAGACAAAACAAATATATTTACAATGTGTCCATGCTATTTCTACAATCTTATGCTTGAATGGAAATATAGACGAGTATGTAGCAGTTTGGCAAACAACACAAATGTTTGGAAGCTGCTACAGGTACAATGTGAAGCCAATAAATGGATACGAAATGTGGCCAACAAATGATATGAATACGAACTTACCACCAAAGCGTAGAAGAATGCTTGACAGACCAAAGATGAATAGGAATAAATGCAATTCAGAAAGAAGTGATAGACACACTGTTAGCAAAGCTTGGACCACTTCAAAATGCAGTTTATGTTCCTAACCAGGTTATAACAAGAGGAAATTTCCTCTCAATCAGGTTCATACAGTAGATGATTCAGATCTCATTGATTACCATGAGTTATTTGAGGGTGAGGGACATGGACAGGGACAAGGACATGGACATGGACAAGGACAAGGCTATGGGGCTGCTGAGGATGTTGGAGGTGATTCAGAGGAGGAGGTTGGAGGTGATGAACATGGAGCTGATTTAGAGGTGGATGATGAACAAGTGGTGAATCCTGGAAATCAGGATGTGGTTGATCCTACTTTGAAAAGGAGAAAGTGTGGTCCTTCTTATTGGAACACAAAACTTAGGTTAAGGAGGAAAGTGGTGATCAAGGATGATACAGGGGGAAGTCTTGAAAATCCTCTCACAATCGAGGAGTAGTGTTGGGGACAACTTTTTTAAGGGTATCTTCTTTTGGGCACATCTTTTGATAACCTGTTTGTATTTATGCCAAAAACTGATGAAGGCACATGTGGTTAGGTGTAATGTATGTGTCTTTTTAAATATTCTATTGACATGTAATGTATGTGGTCCCACTTTGGTAATGTATGTGTCCTTGTGTTATTTGAAAATTGAATTATTATTGGACTTATTAATTCGATTCCAATATATGTGGTCCAACTTTTGTAATGTATGTGGTCCCATTGTTATTTGAAACGAATCATTAATTCCATTTCAATGTACACAATCAATATTAACAAGGAATCATTAATTCCATTCCAGTGTGAAGAATCAATATTAACCGAGAATCATTAATTCCATTCGAGTGTGAAGAATTAATTCCAATTCAATGTACACAATCAGTATTAACTAGGAATCATTAATTCCATTCAAGTGTGAAGAATCAATATTAACCATGAATCATTAATTCTATTCCAGTGTGAAGAATCGATATCAACCATGAATCATTAATTTCATTCCATTATAGGAATCACCGATTTCATTCCAGTATGAGCACTCAATTATATTTAGGAATCATTGGTCCCATTCCTCTATCAAAACTAATTTTATTTCCATAAAACATTGATTCCATTCCAATACAAGACTTTTAATTAAAAAAAACTTTCAAAGTACATTACCAAAGTCATTACATTATAATTTTCAAAGTACATTCCCCAATCTTACATTTCATTTCAGTATAACATACATAACAAACATAACAAACAACAACAACATACAACATTTGAGATTCCAATATTTCCTACTTAATTTATCCAAGTCTTTTTTGAAACTCATTGGTTCTTTATCTGCCTTCACCTTATGACTCCAAAAATTATTTTCCAATATTGATATCTTGACTTTAGTGTTGTCTTGTTTTATTAGTTCTTCATCTTGATTGACCTATTCCTAGAAACCACATTTCTTCTTCTTCTTATCCTTCATATACATAATAAAATTCACATAAGAAATTAATTATGTAAGAGAAGTAGATGATAGACGATAGAACCACTTACCAATGATTTACGACATACTCTGAACTTTCTACCCGGATTATCAGCCGTAGTCGAGGTCCAAACTTGGGAAGGCTTCGCACAGTGACAAGGGTGAGCATAATCAATTGTACTCCTACTCTTGGAAATGTTCGAATTTGACTTAGAATAATTTGTTGAACTTGAAGATGCCATAGGAGTCGTATTAAAGGTGAAGGGGCAGAAGGAGATGAAGAAGGGGGATGAAGATGGAGAGTGGACCCTAATTTGGTGGTTGAAGGTTATTAAAGCATATTTAATATTTGACATGAGGTAACCGGTTACCTGAGGTCACCATAAAGGGTTATTTGTATTTTGTTGGTTTTTTTGTACAAATCTTCATTTTAATGGTATTTTTTCACTATAAAAAGAATAATGGTGTTTTTGTACGTTTTTGAAACATTGTTACCTTTTTAAGTCATTTTCCCAAATGTTAAAGAACAACAAATTTGATTTGTAGGTGAGGTGAAGTCTATTCAAAAGTCAAAACGGACTTTTTGTTTTGGTTTTTTAAACATCTTAAACTACTATCTACTCATAGTTTCAATTAAATCACAAACAAATTTGCATTTTAACTTTAAAAAGAAGGGAAATTAAGTAATCTAACCCTTTTTTTGGTGTTTTTTTACAAATATAACTTTTTTTTAAAATTGACCACTTATTTTGGAATGGGGCATTCTGAAACAAATTTCAGATAAATTTTTGGGTGGGTCGGCCCATTACCGTGGGCCCGAAATTGTCATTCCGGACTACTTTTTGAATTCCAGATCGGAAATTTGAATTTTAAATTCCATAATATAATTTGAAAAAATCCAGACCTTCACATTTATTCCGGATCTTGCTCCGACTTCCGATTCTGATTCCAACATGTGATTCAGGATCTTTTGACTTTCGATTCTAATTGTCATTCCGATCTCCAACACACAAGTCTGATCTCCGGCACGCAACTCTGACATGGAAGAAGATCACTAAGACCCCATTATTTTACAGGTATTTTCTTTGTTTTCTCTTTACATAGTTTTCTTGTTTGTTTAAGGTGCCTATACATCTACTATTACTGTTCCAATTCGAATAGCACCTCCAGAATGAATTGAAATGTTCCAGATTTTAAATTAAAGATGTTATTGTTGTAGGACCAACTGAAAAGTTGTTTGGATGCTTAGGTATTGTTGATTTACATCGAAATGTAGTGTTCTGGATCTTACATGTTCATTGCAGAAGCCTCTGGAACGTGAGGAACTGTTCCGGAACACGATGAACTCATCCGGAACATGAGGAACATGTCCGAAACTAGTCCGGAATATTGGTCATTTCTGTTTTGGAATGAATTGATAACACCTTTTTTTTTACTTGTGCAACACGACATGGTTTTTGATGCATCCATTACACTCTTGTGTAAACCTAAAATCGGCAAGCAAATTCTTGTGGCATTCAGAGACAGACCTGAATGCGAGACTATGTTTTGGAATACATGTTCTGGGAGGTGGTTAAACATTCATAATGTAGATATGGATCCTTTGCTTCTACATTTTTCCATGAAGTTGTCACCGACCCCCGAAGCCAAGGACAGGAAATGGTTTTTGAGATTGGGGGTTACGAGCTATATTTCGGGAAAAAAGAATTTTGTCTCATCACCAACTTTCAATTTAGTGACAATTTTCATGCTTTTGCATCCGACAGGCTTCCATTCCTGTGTATGTCTTCTATCCCTATTAGAGAAGGGTTCAATGGACGGTTCCCTAAACAGCCTGTTACAGAAGAGTATTTCCAATTTGCTATCCAACCTTGATGAATTCAATAAGTACAATGTTGTTATTTTATAATTACTGATTATAATTACTTATCATTACTAATATTTTTTTTTTATAATTTTAATTGTTAATTATCTTTTTTATGTGGCAAATATCTATGGGGGAGGATAATTTGGGATCAAATGTACTCGCAGCTAGAAACCGTATTCAATAAGATTGACAATCATATACATCCAGTCAAACGGAAATTGAACCAACCTCAAAAAATGACATACACCATACACATGTTTTTATACGCTTTTAATATAAGTATATGATGAAAATTTTATTATTTATTTTTGTTTGCTAACATTCTATCAAATTTTTGTTTATTTGTTTGCCAACATTCAGATATGGATTCTTGAGACTTTTCTGGTGAGCATTTTGTTTGGTACTCTACAACAGAATGTGATCCCTCGGGCTGTTGAATGGTGAAAATTGAGGACTTGTAAAAAAAGTTTGAATGCAACCAATTTTTACAAATCGACGACGTACTGTTAATTTATTATTTAAACATTTATTTATTTTATATTTATGTTTATTTATAATTTTATAAATTTGTTAGTAGGATAATAGACTCGTACAAAAGTTGGAGCCAACAAAAGATGAGATATGTGTTGAATGGTAGATAGTTAGCTCGACGTAGATTGATGGCTTTGATTTTCCCGACACTGAAGTTCACAGGGCACCTTCCCTAACACCATCACCCAAAAACTCCCCTACCCATGAGCCTAAACAAAAGAAGGCACAGATAGATGGTCCATCTCACCTGCCACCACCACCACCATCAGGCGCTGATCCATCAACTGATAATGAATGAATTATTAGTGACTTGCAAAACGATGTCCGTTAAATGAAAAATGAGCTCAGTAAATGTTGCGAGTAGTTGAGGTCATAGGATCAACGTTTAGCAGAGCACGACGCTACTTTAGTCATGGTTCTAAAACTTATCAATAAGACTCCCGAAAACAATTTTGGTATCGTAAAGTACAATGAAAATAACTTATGGGACCACGATTACGGGTCAGGCACACCCGAAAACCCGTTGCACGACGACCCTGAGCAGTAGTCTCCATTTCTTCATTCGTCGGATGTAAAAGAGATTTTGCAGGATCAATACGAAATGCTACCGCCAGCACTTCGGCGTTCTATGCACAAAAAAGTAATGTCCATATGGTATAAGCTGTCACACCCCCAAACCAGAACTACGGAAACGTTCATGGGCGGATGACGTCATGTATAGTATCATAACAGCTGAGTAATAGTAAAGAAAGCAAACACAACCATCATAAATATAATTTAAAAGGTTACATTGTTGCATGAGTTACATGTTTCCAAATAAATTACAATATGATGACAAAATGAGTTTTTAACCAGTGGCTTAGCGTCCCGTCCTCAAAAGCCGGTGAGTACCAGTATTATTGATTCCCTGAGAATACAAGTTGTTTTGAAAAAGTATCAACAATTAAATTGGTGAGTTCATAAGCGTATTGTATGAGAAAATGTATGCCTTTCCGTGTAAAGTAATCATGCTTGTTTCCAGAAAATCCGATATTTTCTATAAAATTAACTGTAAGCCGTTGATCGTAAAATGATAGTGTTTGTTTCAGAAAATCCAATATTTTCTCTAAAATGAGTTGTAGTCTTAAATGTTCCAAGACTGAAATTTATAAGTATTTTCCATACTTAAAATGGTGTATGTAATTTTTATACGCATATAAAACCATTTAAGTGTTCGTTAGTCTCGTAAACCATATGTATTGTTAATACCCCATGTGAATTATTATAACCATGCTAGTGACCCAGTCGGCCTACAATGACGTTCTTCAGGCGTCGGAATGTTATGAAATTTGTCACCCCATTCCTGACGGTCTAACTGTAGCTAACAAGTTAGGTGCGGGATTGTTAGCCTGTATATACCTATACACAGGTATCATGCTCTCCCTACAAGAGATTTTGGTTACAATTATAGGACTTTAATGCAGTACTTTAAAAGTACTGTGAAGCCGAATGTATCACAAGTTTATTCATTAACAGGTTTACGTCAAATGAAATGAAAACCCTTTTTGTTGTAGATATAAGCATTACCCTTTCATAGTGTTTTTATAGTATGAAAATAATTATACTTTTATATAATTATTTCTAAATCCCGAAAGGGTAAAATAGCGTGATGTTCCACAAACTATACTTATTATAGTTTAAAATGTATGTTTCGTTGAAATGAAAACCTTTGTGTATTAACGACTTTGCATATAAAAGTTGGTAATTTTGATAGTAACGTTATTTTAAGTATAAAAATGTATATATCTAAAAATGTAGGAAAACATAAGTAACGGTTTGTAATTTAACACAAGTTTCCTTGTGTTTAACTTCCCCCCCCCCCTAAAACATAGAAAAAGGTGTGAAAAATGTGGGGGGTATGAACTCACTTTATATGAATTTGCGAGTTGATAACGAGGTGACGATGACGATCTTCAAGTTACGAATACTTAAAAATGATTGAATCCTAAGAGTTTTAACACATACTAATGTGTGAATAAGATGAACTAACATGAAAATGTTTGCATAAACACTTAGATTATATATGAATACTTACCAAAAATCATTAAGAGTTTTGCTTGAAGGAAAATATGATCTCCTGGGAATTATTTGATGAAGAACTTGGAGAGAAAATGAAAGTTTGCTTTTGAGAGAATTGTCAAGTATGAATTTGTTTCTAACTGTGAATGAGGAATGGTGTATTATATAGGATTTAAGAGATAATGAAGTGACACTTACGTTGGTAAGCATAACATATCACCTTGGGAAGGTAAATAACCAATCAACTTGCATAAAATATCTAAGATTTAAGGAGGATTTCGGCCAAAAAGAGGGTGATTTCGGTCCTAGTATGACCAAAATCACCTAGTGCACTCATCCTTAAGTTGATTTCGGTCCTTATGTGTGGAGTTTTCGGCCTTAATGGGCCTTAAACTTAGTGTTTTCGGTCATGGTGAGTCCAAGAGAGGTGATTTCGGTCAAGGTGTGGAGTTTTGATTTAATACAACCAAAATCTTATAAACAATGTATAATATTTGACTTTTGTTGACTCCTTTTTGTCTTGTTTTGTCTTATGTGATCTTATGTTAATTGTTTTAACTTCCAAAGTTTCTTTACCACATGGTTTTCAAAGTATATGTATATAGTAACTTATATAAACATGCTTCTTGGCATTCAAGTCTCATTGCATAAATGTTACGTTGTGAATTCACTCGTACACTATTAAAGGTTAGACCTTGTTTGATCTAGAATTTTCCCAGTTGTGACATAAGTCCTCATGGATACAAATGGAAAGGAAAGATGTTGTACTACAACATCTAATGTCGTTGGACAATCTCGTAGAACCTGCCATGGACATTATTTATAAACAAAAGGATGGTTCGATGTTGTTCACTCACCGGTTTTTGAGTGGTATTCTGACGATTGAATTTTGGACGTGCTTATATGCGAATAGTCACATAGGGTGGTTGGAAGGGGATGTAAGTTACATTATCAGTATGCACGTTTACGTATTACGCTTCTACGAACAACACTTACTTAACTGCAAATATTTTTAATTGGCAGCACATCATGGTGTGGATCTCACTGCTGGTGGAGCATAGACATGATGACGCTCGATGGATGGTTATGCCGGTAACTTTCAACATTGATGCATTTGAATGGAGTGACATGCTTAACAGACCCGTTTACCAAGCTTGGGCAGACTGTAATATGGTATAATTGTGTTTTGATTACATTACCTAAGTATATATTTAATAAAATGTTATTTGATGTTTAATTATTTCTAACATTTTTTGTATTTTTAAATCCCAATCAATATACCAATTGCTCATTGGTTTTTGGGTGATTTGAATTTGAAGACTTTCCAAATGACAATATACGATAGTCATTGTAAGATTGGCTACTTTTCAAAAACCCAGGATTGGTTTATCGATATGCGATCCTGCATCCACCGACTGTTAGTGAGTATCAACTACTGGGTACCGAACCAAATGATTCAATCTCACTTGAGAGTTTCAACATGTCCCTTGAAAATGGGTCACAAGTATCACAACAGCTTGACAATAGAGGAGATTGTGAGACATTTTTGTGTTGGTTCCTAGAAGTGTCGATCACCGGTAAGTCGTATTCTGTAGACGGTCCAAGCGATACACAAACTATGTCATATCGTAAACCACTGACAAAAATATTTTGGAGTATAAAAAATAAGATGATTTGAACATTGTAATATTACTTCAAACAAATCCCTTTAGTTTATAAATTTATTTAGTTTTTTTATTTATTTAAGATTATCAAGTGCATTTTATTTAATATATAAACAAAACTTCTAAAAAAAAAATAATAAAATAAATCACATTTACACAAATAATAATTAAGAAAAAACATTCCGTAATCATACTCCAGCATTTCCGTGGCCTTTCTGAAATGAGTATATATTATATAAAGAGAAATTAAGTAATCTATCTTTTAAAAAAAACAAGTGATCCAGAACTATGGTCCGGAATCGTATTCCAAAATTTCGGTGATCTCTTCGAAACCCTATGTTCTGAAGAATATAGTTACTTTACAAAAAAATGAAAAATAAACTTTGATATTTTTATCAAAAAAAAAATCATTTCTATGAATTAGATCGTTCAATTTTACTAAAAAATAACAATAACAACACCACTCTTTTTTATCTTTAATTAAATACCGTATGAATTATCATTTTTCCCATTAAAATACTAAAAGTAGATGATAAATAATCTTAATGAACACGTCAAATTGAGGGATATAAAAAGTACACGAGGGTCAGACACCAGAAGAGTGTGTCTGGCAGTTGCCAACTATCACACGTCTCCTCATTCCATAAAAACCTTAAAATATCGTCTATCGTGATATCCATTTCAAAATATTATATACCACGATATCATTTTCAAAATATCATATACCATGATATCATTTTCAGATTATCGTATTGCGACAATCCAATCCTATCAATGGGCCCCATCGTAACTTTTAGGCTAATTCCAAGATGGGGACTTTTCACGTCTATCCCTTTCACAATATACTAACTTTAATCTTTAATAAAGTTATTAATAGATGTTTAAATTGATAGGTAATTTAATTCAATGTTCCAAATTAAAATAAACGATGTGGATTCGGTAATGTGTTCGGTGAGCTCGGTGCACACCAGGCCGAGTACTCGGCATGCCGAGTTCGGCTCGGCAATTCGGTGACCAAATGCCGAGTTTGAAAAATTGATTTTGACCAATAGGTGGTTGGAACGGCTACTTTTTCATTTAATTAATTTATTTATTTTGTTTTAAACTCCTATAAATGTTACCACCTTACCCATTTATATTATCAAAATCATTCTACAACTCAAATATTTTCCCATAAAATGTATTATTCGTCATATTTATCGCGCATGTTTGATACCTTACTTAAAACGACCATATATGTTATTCAGGAGACGGAACAGAAGATTGAAGAACTACGACAACAAAACGCGGAGAATGCACGCCGGAGGAAGAGAAGATATATACAAAGATGTTGTGAGACGGCTAATGAACGACTCATGCATTACTTTGTTGAGGACGCCACGTTTCAAGGATATTTTTTTGTCGCCGGTTTTGTATGCATAAAGCTCTGTTTTTCCGTATCGTCAACGACGTCATGGCAGCGTATCCGTTTTTTTTTATAGCAAAAACGGGATGCTAGAAGTACAATTGGTTTTACTCCTATACAAAAATGCACCGCTACACTTCGTCAATTAGCGTATGTCACTTCCCCCGATGCACTAGATGAGAATCGTAAGATGTCCGACGTACTGCACAAACTAGCATTCACAAATTTTGCAAGGATTTCATGAGGTTATATGGTCCACAATATCTACGCAAACCTACTTGTAGTAACATCCAACAATTGTATTGTAGCACCCGAGTCACCAGGTATGAAGTTAATGATTCAGTCTATTTTTAACTCAAGTAAAAAGGTAGTGGAGGACTCGTGAGTATGATGGGCATACATTCGGTGCACATGGCGTATTCCTTGCATGCGCATCATCGGGTGATCCTCGACGTACGCTGGGCGTACCCATCCGTACATTGGACGTACTCAAGTTAGGGACAAACCCTAAGTTTTAGGGTTTACACCCTATTTAAAGAACTTATGTTCCTCAAGTACGTTACCCTATTAGCCTCCACTACCCTTTTAGTGTCAATCTCGAACCCTAGCCTTCTTGAGTGCATCTTTAAGCTTAACTTGAGTATTTTTGGTGTTCTTTTTTGGTTTTGAAAAAGAAGGAGGTTTGGGAAGAAGCAAAGAAGAAGAAGGAGCTTGTAGATCTAGAGGTTGTACAACATTTCTATCCTATTGAAGGTATAAAGTTTGAATCTTGATCATTACAAGCTTAGATCTAGGTTTAGGGTAGAATATGGCATCTTTTGGTCACATAGCTTGGTTTCTTGGAGTATGAGCAACTCCAGGCCATTTGAGCTGTCCTTTTGGACTCTTGGAAGTGTTTTGAGTTGTAAAAATCGGATCTTTGTGGTTAAGACCCAACCATGCAAGTGTTAGTAACCATCTAAGTGAGTTAATGGACTTAATTCATGGTTTGAGCCCAATCTATGCATGCAAAAGCATAAATTTCCAACTTTATGGCTTAAGACGTTATTTTAAGCTTGGATCTAAGTTTTAGACATAAAGGCTGAATGTATTAAGACATGGGAATGAGTTTAGGCTGACTGGCCAGTACGTTGTGCGTATTAGGTCAATGTCCCGACTCCAGATGGTCTTCAGTGTACGAGTCGTGTACGCTGCGCGTACGCAGTTGGTGGGATTAGATGATTTTCTGGCTCGATTAGTGTTAGGCTTTGGACTTGCTTAAGTTGGGCCTCCAGCCCACTTGATTGTAGCAAGTCATTTTTGGGCCTTAGAGGCCTTACGGTTGGGCTTGGATACCTTGTTGGGCTTTTATGGTTTTGGGCCTTAGGGGGAGGGATGCCCATTAAGGTAAGGGTATAGGAGCCCTTTTTTCCTTAAGTCAAGAATTAGGGTTTTGAACTTTCGGGTTAGAAGGTGGCCTAATTTATAATTAGGGTTGTATGCTTGTGCGATAGGGAGAGGATTTCGCAAGCCATCCACTGAGTGCGATTTGATACCTACAGTTTGAGGTGAGTCTTCCTTCGTAGTATCTGTGGGTCGAAGGCACCAATGTTGGCCCACTATTTTATGATGTAGTGTGATGATTGACTTTGTGACAATTATCAGTTATGCCTATGTTTGCTTGATGACTCTATGATTTTTGTTATGATATTATGTGGTAATAGTAGGGGTGAAATAGACCGGATATCCAGTTGAAATAAACCGCAGGGGATTACAAGCACCCAGATATACTTGATAGTATCCGGTTGAAATAGACTGAATGGGTAGGCAAGCACCTAGATATGCTTGATAGTATCCGGTTGAAATAGACCGGAATGGTAGGCAAGCACATATATATGCTTGGCAGTATGTTTGTTTATTATGTGGTATCTTGGGGGAATTCACTAAGCTTTGTTCTTACAGTTTTCAGTTTATGTTTCAGGTACTTCCAATTCGAAGGGGAAGGGCCCGGCTGATCGCAACACATCACCCTATGATTTCTGTATTTAGAAATTTTGGGAATTTATACTATGATAACATGTTAGTATGATACTCTTTTGACTATCTTGCTATTAGTGTTGTGTGATTTGAATGAAATTAAAAACAAAATTTTATCTGCATTTTTGGGATGTTACAAGTTGGTATTAGAGCCTTGGTTTGAGGGATTCAGACATACTCTTGGGTGTACCTAGACTCAAATTGAGGGTTTGGTAGTTTTTTCATAAAAAGAAACACTTTAATCGAAGGATTTTTAATAAAAGACAAAAGGCGTGATACGTGCAATCAGCCGAGCTCAAGTAAGACTTCCCCAAATACTCATACAAGTTATATGTTATGTTATGATATGAAAATTGCATGATAGATTAAGGGCTAAGGATCTACTCAGAATTGCATGATAGAATGCTAGGAGAGATGCCTTTATGTGCCTATCTATATGATCTTTTAGATTTGCATGCTAGTATTAGATCACTTACTTGTTAGAATGACATGTATAAAGTATGTTTTGAGTTGAATTACCTGATGCTCAAATGCTGCATGCTTTGTGCTTTAGGAAATTCTGTTGGTTTGAGTTCATATGTTCATACATTGAGAATCAAGTCAAAATAGCTCCATGAAAGCCCAAAACTTGATCCAATAGCTAAGCCCAATTCATTTTTGGGTTTTTATCCGAGAATTCTCTACCCACCAGCCTATTGTGCCGAAAACTCTTTCCTTGGGCCTTATTGGGTCGGAAACTCTTTCCTTGGGCCTTATTGGCCGAAGACTTCTTTTGGGCCTTCCATTGGACCGAAAACCCTTCTATTGGATCAAATAAAACCCAAAGACCCATACACACATCAAAAACTACAAACACTTTAGGGAATTAGGGTTTTTCGGCCACCCTTAAAACCGAAAACCCTTGAGAAGTCTTAAGGCCGCAAACCTCCTTAATTTCGGATAAGGCTTGAATAAAACAAAAAATAAGAGAAAAAGAAATGAGAAAATAGTTTGCCACCTCAATTTTGTCCCCCAAATAACAAAGCCTTGGACCCTCATGTATCTAAGCATGTATCCCATCAAACCTTTAAAAAGTCAAACCCTTTCCCCCTTATCTCTCTTATGTTCGGCCGAACCCCCATACCCTCACCAAATTTCATCTTTTACTCTATTCTACTCCCAAGAACCCATTTTCTTTCTCTCCCAAAATTTTTTGTGTGGGTGTGTGTGTGCCATCCTTAAGGGTGCTTTATTCAAACAACTCTCAAGAATTTTGTAAGTGTCCTTGTAAACTCCAAGTATTCTTACATCTTTCCAAGTTAAAGCTCTTGTTTACACACTTTTGGTGTGTGTTGAGTCCTTATAAACACTTGAAATTTCGAGAATATCATCAAGTGGTGAAAGGCTAGGCTCAAAAATCTCTTCAATTTCCTCCCTTCTACCACACAAAATCTTCAAAGTGAGCTTCATACCCCACTATTTTCGTATTTTTCATACCTTTTTTTTTTTTTTGGGGGGGGGGGGGGAATACAAGTTAAGTTTCGTTTAACCGTTGGATAATTGCATGGACCTATGTGCTATGTGTTTAACCTTTGGGTAATTGCATGAACATGGATTTTATCTTATGCATCTTCACAAAAATCATGAGAAATGTGTTTTTAACATATATGTGCATGAAATCTTGTGGATATGGGTTGTACATTAAAAAATGACAAGAATATGAGTGTTGTGCTCAAACATGTTAACTTTTGGGACATATATGTTTAACACTTATACCTACACAAATATTTGGATAAAATAAATTTCAAAGTTATTTTATGTGTTATGTTAGAAAACGTGAAATGTTAGAGTCACAACAAAATAGAATATTTTGTGTTGCGAAACCCTCAAATAAATTTTAGTGTGTTAAACAAACTACAAAAACTTGATATTTTGCTGAAAATAATTTTATTAGTAAAATATTCTTAACTATGTTGTCACTACTTTTCGATAAATTAAAATTCAATAAATTAGGCTATATGACATGCTAATTAAGGATCATTTTCAAAAAGTGTTATAAATAATCTAACCGAAATGATATACAAAGCAGAAGTTATGACAGAAAAATAAGCGTGTCATAAAAACTCTAAAGGCATGGATAATAAATCTGCATGTCATAAAATCTGTGAAGCGCGCGTCATAAACTGAATAATATGAAATCTTTCAATCGCGTGTTATAAAACAGCTGTCACAAGTTTGCAATAGAAAAGTTATTTCCTTAATTGATAAAGGGACTCGAAATTTGCGTAAATTCGTTAATGCTCTAGTGAGACACTTTCCTTCACCGTACTTACCTAGTGTACACCGTAAGTCCTGTAGTTATAACCAGAGTTTCCTGGAGGGAGAGCGAGGTAATTGTGTATAGATCTATACGGGGTTGACACCCGCACACCTGAGTTGTTTGCTACAGCTAGACGGGGCCAGTCTAGGGTGACAAATATCTAACCGAAATCGACGCCTAAAGAACGTCATGATAGGCATATCAGTCACATCAAGCATGGTTATAATGACTCGCATAGGGATTAATAACTTTATTTTGGATTTACTGACAATATACACTTTACTAGTTTTATAAAATATAAAACTACGCTTCAGTTTTTGTACAGTACTATCACCACCCCAGTCCTAGGGTTTGAAGACTACAATTTTTCAAAAAATAGAAAATATGGGATTTTTCTGGGAACACACACTCTTTATAATTACAAACAAAAGAAAACAAAGGACATACATGCAATTATTCACAGTTCTAGAACGAGACTTACAAACCATTTTTCATAGAAAATATCAGATTCTCTGGAGTCTTAAAAATTATTACAAACAAATATGTTACAAAACTTTTCTTACAAATATGATTATGAACTCAACAACATTCAATGTTGACGATTTTCAAATGACTTGTATTCTCAGGGAACCAGTAAGCAGGTACCTAGGAAACGAATTCGCTGCATTTTGAATTCACACACTTTATGTCATTTTTGTGTAATTTTATGAACAAATACAATTTGTAAACAATGTATGTTGGTATCTTTTAATGTATGTTGTTTGGTTGCTAAGTTTATTCATATTCAATCGTTATGATACTATACAATGACGTCATCCGCCTCCGGACGTTTCCGCCGTCTTGGTTCGGGGGTGTGACAGATAGGTTTAACTTTATTGCAAAACTTTTGTTTGAGTCCAACCATTGTAGTATGGGACCTGTCATTCGAAGAATTATCTAGTACTAGTAGTATGTAATTATGTTCATGCAGTAGTTAGGTAGTATTTGTAGAAGTTCCTTCTGCATGATAGCAGAGAGGGGTGAGGAAGGGAGTCTTAGGATTCCCTATGAGATGTTTTGGTGGATAGGACACCTTATAGTTTGAGAAATGTAACATTTAGGAAGAGTGACTTGGAGGAGTCGGGGTTGTCCTTGAAGAGTGTATAAATAAGTGTGGAAGGTAGTATTGGGCCCCTACTACAGAAAGCACAAGATTTATACCAAAGACCAGGAAGACCATGATGAATCTAGGGAACTTGAGAGTGTGAACCTTATCATGTGTTTGCTAATTGTTTATGTGGTTATGTTTCAGTACGGGCACCGAACCAATTGATGAGGAATTATGCGAGTTTATTGCGTTAGAGATTACTAGAGGCATCCTTGATGTGACCCTGATGATGTTCGGATCAATCAAGGAGGGTGTCATGGAGTTGATGAGGACGGCCTTCAGATCTTTAGGGTCTATTTGGCCGCTATCCAGTCGGGGGCCCGCACAATCACCTTCAAGGATTTCAGGGGATGTGGGACACCAAATTTATTTGGGGTGAAGGACCCCATCACATCTAGGCATTGTATAGCTGACATTGAGTGTGCTCAGATGAAGAGCTTCTACCCCGAGGGGTCGAAGGTCAGGTTCGGTGCACGATGTTTGAGGGAGCGAGCCCAAGATTAGTGGGAGGAGGTCAGCTATGCTTTGGGAGCCTTGACCATTGAGGCCATGACCTAGCTAGATTTTGTGACCCGGTTTTGATCCGAGTTTTCACCGGCAATTGAGGTGAAACAGTTAGCTAATGAGTTTCTTGACATGAGGAAAATGACTAAGACTGTGACGGAGATCACCGCCAAGTTCAGAGAGAGGGCATTGTTGGTACCCCAATATTCAACTGGTGAAGAGATGAGGAAGACTCGATACCATGCTATGTTGAGATCTAACATCTGGAGGTTCGTTAGTTTTTCTGCCTGCCTGACTCTAGATGATATGATATCCAGGGCGCGGGAGCGAGAGATTGATCTTGAGCACATAGGGAAGAGGAAGGCGGAGCCTAGGTAGACAGTTGGGGTTTCAGTGAAGAAACCCAAGGGTTTCGAATCTAGGTCGAAGGGCTAGCAGGTTCGGAGCCACTATGGAAAATGCGGCAGGTTTCATGATAAGGTTTACAGAGCGGGTGGTTTGAGCTACTACAAGTGCAGAAGGACAAGGCACTTTACCAAGGATTGTACTGCTTCTATCACTACCACACAGAGATCAGACCTGATTTGTTTTCATTGCAATCAAAGGGGCCACAAGAAGACCAACTTCCCAAGTCTAGTATCTGGAGGACCAGTAGTAGTACTTGCTCCAACGATCCTACGGATTATAGATAGCCTCCAAGGCAAGGTGGATGCGCTTGTTGTGAGGAGCGGGGCCTTTCAGCTGACTGCCGAGGAGGGGCGTGATGCACCAGATGTGGTGACGAGTATGTCTTTCCTCTTTAACTCTTTATTTATGTTGATTTCTCTGCTTATATTAGTGTGTTTTGTTTTAGGATCGTTCCTTGTGAACGAAATCTATGCTTTGATATTAGTTGATTTGGGGGCTACCCGATCTATCGTGTATCTTGCCCTCAACAAGAGGTTTGTTGGAGCTTCGGGTGAGCTGGAATATCCGTTAGAGGTTGAAATTATAGATGATTGATTTGTCCGGTTATCGAGGGTTCATCGGGATTGTGTTCTAGAGATGTTTAGGGAGCAGTATCCGATTGACTTGGTTCCAATTCCTTTATGCGGGAACATGGTCATAGTGGGGATTGATTGTGAGCGTCAGATGGTGCATGCTCAAACCCCAAGTAGGGGAGAGTTAGTGGTCCATGGAGAGGGCGATCAACGTAGGCCGATCCTATGCTCAGCCGCTAGGGCCAGGCATCATCTTCATCTGGGTTGTTCTAGTTCTATCGCCTATGCTATGGATATCTGGGAGAAGGGTAAGGCGTCAGTTGATGATGTGTCGATTGTGTCGGGAGTACCCGGAGGTGTTTCCGTAGGATTTGCCTAGGGTGCCTCCGGGGAGCCAGGTGGAGTTCCAAATCGACTTGGTTCCTGGTGCAGCTCTAATAGCCAAAGCACCATATTGGTTAGCTCCACCAGAGATGAAGGAGTTGTCTACACAGCTGCAGGAGCTGTTAGATAAGGGATTCATCTGACCGAGTAGTTCGCCTTGGGGTGCGTCGATCATGTTTGTGAACAAGAAGGATGGGTCACATCGGATGCGTATTGACTACCGGAAGTTGAATAAGCTAATGGTGAAGAACGGTTATCCACTCTCGAGCATTGATGACTTGTTTGACCAGCTTCAGGATGCGTCTTGGTTTTCCAAGATTGATCTACATTCGAGTTATCATCAAATGAGGGTCAGAGAGGACGATGTGCAGAAGACGGCTGTTAGATGCATTTTATATGCATCTAACAGAACAATTTCCTACGTATTTCATTATAAAAAGCTAACTAATTCCCGATTATTCTTATGTATTTCGTGTTTCATGATTATTTTGTAGAAATGCCCGTACTGCTCACGTTTGTTATGAATTTTCAGGGCCATTCACATGGATGATTATGTAAGTTCGGGATGCGTTTGTGGATGCTTTGGAGCTTAATTGGAGTTTATACTAAGGAGGGATGTCGGGAAATGGTCAGGGATTGCTTTGAAGGAGTAACGACGACCAAAAGATCCAGAAGAAGCAGCTTGCGATCGTAGGCTTTATCCTTGCGATCGCAGGTTGCTTACGAGGATTTGTCGAGCCAAAAAAATTCATCAGTCGAGAAAAGGAGATACTTGCGATCGCAGGTTGTGCCCTTGCGATCGCAGGTTGGTCAAATTGCATCAAAATAGCAACGTACTCATTAAAAAAATTCTGTGACGCACTTTTGGATGATACATGCGATTGCAGGTTTGCCCCTTGTGATCGCAGGTACGGTGTTTTGACAGCTAGACGTATAAATACAGCCTGATACTCTTCTAGTAACCCTAATTGGCGATTCCTGGTGATTCAGAGGCGATTTTCAGATGTTTTCAAGTGAAGAATGCAAATCTAAAGGATACGATTCGATTCCAAGTCATAGTTTAGTAAGATTTATTGTTTAGGGTTTATTTTCATCGTTTGTAATCCGTTTTTAGCCATGTCAGGATAAAAACTCAGATTTCAGTTTCACAAGACGTAACCTTTTCGTATGATTAATCATTAAGCACTATGTTTGACTATGATTACTGTTTAGTTTGATCAGTCCTGTGTTAAATTGAGTGTTTGATTCTGATTTCGATTTTTGTTGGCCACTTGAATTGTTTGTGAATCATTCGAGTCATTTAATTGTTTAGATCCGTAATTGCATAGATTGATTAGTAAAAAGTGACATATATTGGATTAATTATGAGATTAGAGTTAAGTCTAATATGGATTGATCAAACATGTTTTAACGCCTCCGAGCTTATGAGAGGTATTGAACTTTACTGGGAAATTACACTCTGTCTGATGCAACTTTTCTTTGTTGATCAAGAGCTTGTTTGATTAATTTAGTTAAAAGTTAGGTTTAATTCAAAGAACTTATTTTGATTAAATGATTTTTGTAATAAAGGTCATTAGAGCTTGTTAATAAACCTTAGTACCAGTTTAAACAAGTGCATAGTCAAATATTGTGTTGAAGGTTAATTATATGATTAGGGGAGTCACCGCGAAACTGGAATTGCTTTCTCTTATTTGAATTTTCATCACTTTACATTTAGTCATTTTCTTGTCATTTTCAATTTCTATTGTTTAGTTTTCAGAATAAAATGTTCCCCCTTTTTTATGTTATGGAATTTATCAAGAATTAGTTCATACCTTGCGCAAAGAAGTATAAACGTTAGGACGTGTCCTTGAGGATCCGACCCTGCTTACCAGTACTACCTGTTAGTGCAATAGAGCAGTTTATTTTATATTTTATTTGTTTAAAATTGTGTACGACAGCAGTCTTAACAAATTGGTGCCGTTGCCGGGGACACGGTAAAACACTAATAGTTTTATGTTAAGATCTTCACGTACAGGTAATCTGATTTTTGATCCAGAGATTGAGAAGACTTCTAGGAAGCTTAAGAAGGAGGCAAAACTTCGAAAGCAACAAACAGGAACCTCAACCTCACCCATACCACAAGGCACTCCCTTGTTGAACGAACCGGAACATCCATTTCAACCTTTTCCAAAAGCACCACCTACCTCACCCGTTAACAGTCCGTTCAAAACCATCTCTTCATCATCTTCAGACAAACCCGAACTCACAGATTCTTCTGAAACCGAATCAGAATACATCATGAGCAAAAACGGAGACGAAGCTAAAAAAACTCTCCGTGAGTGGGCAACACAAGAGGTTACCCAATAGCCCTTGTGTATCACCTTTCCAGAAGCTCGAAACTTTGAGCTCAAATCCGGTTTAATCCATCTGCTGCCCCCGTTTCGAGGCCTTGAGAATGAAGATCCTCATAAATTTCTCAAGGAATTCCATGTTGTCTACTCTGGAATGAAACCCCATGGAGTTACTGAAGACCAGATCAAACTAAGGGCGTTTCCTTTCTCCGTGAGTGGGCAACACAAGAGGTTACCCAATAGCCCTTGCCAAACTCTTCTTGGAAAAATATTTTCTCGAGGTGAAAGTGTCAAATCTACGTAGGGGAATTTTGGGTATAAAGCAAGGCAAAAGAGAAGCTCTCCACACTTATTGGGAGCGATTCAAGAAGTTGTTAGTCCGATGCCCACAACATAGCATTAGTGATTATCAGTTACATCAGTGTTTCTGCGAGGGATTGATACCTATGGAGAGGCGACTAATTAATGCATCTAGTAGAGGGTCACTTTCAGACATGACACCAACGGAGATTAGGGCATTGATAGAAAAGCTGGCCAATGAATCAAAACATTCAGCAACCGAGGAAGAGTGGTACCCGGACCATCCAAGAGGAGTCAAAGAGGTGAGCAACGCCCACCTAGAATCCCAGATTTAAGAATTAACTAAAGTTGTCCTTTTGTTGACAAAAGAAAAGGGTATCAAACCAAAGGTCAAACCTTGCGGAATCTACTGCAAAACCGGGAATCCAACTGACATGTGCCCAATACTTCAAGAAGATAATGAGTCTGTGCAAGCTATGGGAGGATTTCAGCAAAGGCCATTTGTTCAGCATCACAATAACCAAGCTTAGGGAGGGCCTCCAAATAACAACTTCCAGCCAAGACCTCAACAAAACTTTCAACAAAGAAACCAATATCAAGCTCCACCCGGGTTTCAACAGCCTTTTCAGCAAAATCAACACCCAAGCAATTTTCAGCAACCAGTTGTTCAGTCACAAGCTAGTAGTTCCAGCATGTCTTTGGAAGACATAGTTAAAAGTCTTGCAACCAGTACCCAAGCTTTCCAGAATGAAACAAAGTCTAACATCAAAAATCTGGAACAACAGGTATCGCAACTCGAGAACTCCGTGAGCAAATTAGAGGCACAGACGCAAGGAAAATTCCCGTCTCAGACTGAGAAGAACCCTAAGCACAATGCTTATGTTGTCACCCTTAGAAGTGGTAAAAACTACAAGGGACCAGATCAGCAAGAAGATGAGGAAGAGGAGATCGTGGTTGAGCAAGAATCTAAGGCAACTAAAGAGGTGCAGAAAAAAGACAAACCTGCTGAATCTAAAGTGAAAATTACCCCACCTCCTTTTCCCTCAAGATTGAAAAAAACGAAAAAAGAAAAGGAAGATAAAGAGATTATGGATTTCTTCATAAAGTTTGAGGTGAATATTCCCCTTCTTGATGCAATTAAACAGCTACCCTGATATGCTAAATTTTTGAAAGAGTTATGTACTTCAAAAAGGAAACTAAAAGGAAATGAAACAGTTAAAGTAAGCGAGAATTTTTCAGCTGTTTTACAAAAAAGGCTACCCCCAAAGTGTAAGGATTCAGGAGTGTTTACTGTTCCTTGCAAGTTGGGGAACCTTTCAGTGCTAAGAGCTATGTTGGATTTAGGAGCTTCTATAAATATTTTGCCATATTCACTTTTTAAAATTCTCGGGGTAGGGCCTTTAAAAAGAACTGGAGTCATCATTCAGTTAGCTGATCGTTCTTTGGTGCACCCAGAAGGTGTGCTGGAAGACGTTTTGGTTCAAGTGAATGATCTCATATTCCCAGCTGAGTTCTATGTTTTGGATATGGGAGATGGCGACTCACCAAACACAGGTTCCATTCTTTTGGGGAGACCATTTTTAAACACTGCCAGAACCAAACTAAATGTTTATGATGGTACCCTTTCAATGGAATTTGATGGTGAAGTTATCAACTTCAATATTTATGATGCCATGCGTTACCCTGATGATGTTTCAGCTCTTAATTTTATTGATGTAATTGAACCACTAACAACATAATATTTTGAAATTGCTAACCGTGAGTCACTAGCATTAGTGCTCCACAGAAATTTGTCTATTAATGCAGCTCAGGTTATACCAGAAAATTATGTGGTTGATAGATAACTTCAAGAGATGGTAGCTCATATGGATCAGCAGAAAAAGTAGAGGTATGGTACCCAAACTCTCAAATTACCAATTTCTAACTCCAAGCTCTTTCCTTTTGTAGTGCAAGCTCCCATCTTGGAGCTGAAGATACTTCCAGAACACTTGAAATATGCATATCTTGGGGAAAAAGAAACACTACCAGTTATCATATCCAACAAGCTGTCAAAAAAAGAAGAATTCGAGCTGATCAGAATTTTGAAGGAGTACAAGACAACAATTGGGTGGACTATCACAGACATTAAAGGATGCAACCCATCTCTCTGCATGCACAAAATATTGATGGAAGAGGAGTATAAGCCATCACGAGAAGCCCAACGCAGAATAAACCCACCAATAGTGGGGGTGGTTAAGAAAGAAGTCATGAAGTTACTAGATGATGGAATGATATACCCAATTTCAGACAACAAGTGGGTCAGCCCAGTTCAAGTTGTTCCCAAGAAGGCTGATGTAACGGTGGTAGAGAACAAAGAAGGAGAGTTGGTTCCAACTCGAGTTCAGAACGGATGGCGCGTGTGTATTGACTATAGAAAATTAAACGTAGCCACCCGGAAAGATCATTTTCCATTCCCATTCATAGACCAGATGCTAGAGAGGCTTGCTGGAAAATCTCATTACTACTACTTGGATGGATTTTCAGGTTTCCACCAGGTTCCAGTTGCTCCAGAAGATCAGGAGAAAATGACTTTCACCTGCCCCTTCAGGACGTTCGCGTATAGGCGTATGCCCTTTGGACTCTGCAACACACTCGCTACCCTTCAAAGGTGTATGGTTAGTATTTTTTCTGAGTACGTCGAAAATATCATAGAAGTCTTCATGGATGATTTCACTGTCTATGGAGACTCCTTTGATATTTGTTTGAAAAATCTTACAAAAATTTTACGAAGATGTATAGAAACAGACCTGGTCTTAAATTTTGAAAAATGTCACTTTATGGTTGACCAATGTCTGATTCTTGGACATATTGTTTCAAAAAGAGGTTTAGAAGTCGATAAAGCAAAAATTGATGTTATAAAGAGCTTACCATACCCGAAGAATGTTCGGGAAGTGTGTTCCTTTCTTGGTCATGCAGGGTTTTACAGGAGGTTTATAAGAGATTTTTCAAAGATATCAGTTCCCATGTGCCAGCTGCTGCAAAAAGATGTTGAATTCGACTTCAATGAAGATTGCAAGAAGGATTTTGATGTGCTGAAAAATCTCCTTACTTCTGCCCCCATCATTCAGCCCCCAGATTGGAGTTTACCATTCGAGATAATGTGTGACGCTAGTAACACTGCTGTTGGAGCTGTTCTGGGACATAGTAGAGACTGGGCCCCACACGTTATATATTATGCATCAAAAACCTTGGATAATGGCCAAGCAAATTACTCCACCACAGAAAAGGAGTTGCTGTCAATTGTCTTTGCATTGGAAAAATTCAGACAATACTTCCTGGGGATGAAAGTTATAATCTTTTCCGATCACGCAGCCATCCGGTACCTTCTAGCAAAGAAAGACTCAAAGCCAAGGTTGATTAGATGGATTTTTTTGCTACAGGAGTTTGACATAGAGATTAGGGACAAAAGTGGGAGAGAAAATTTGGTAGCTGATCATTTTAGCCGACTCACCCCGACTGAAGACCCGACACGATCCGCGAAACATTTCCTGACGAGTATCTTTTTGCTGTTCATAACCCTCCTTGGTTTGCTAATATAGTAAACTATTTGGTTTCAAGAGACCTCCCTTCAGATCTTACCCGAGCCCAAAAAGATAAAATAAAGAAGGAGGCGAAAAGATATGTTTGAGACGATCCGTATCTATGGAAACACTGTGGTGATCAGGTGATTAGAAGATGTGTACCTCAAGATGAAGTCAAGTCAATCCTAAATTGCTTCCATTCAGAAGCTTGTGGAGGGCATTATGGTCCACAACGAACCGCACGCAAGGTCTTGGACAACGGTCTTTATTGGCCTCACATTTTTCGTGACTCTTTTATGTTTTGCAAAACTTGTGAAAGGTGCCAAATGACTGGGTCATTGACATCTCGTAATAAAATGCCACTTACTCCAATCTTGGTGTGTGAAATTTTTTATGTTTGCGGTATAGATTTCATGGGTCCGTTTCCGCCATCTTTTGGGTTTGTGTACATCTTTGGGGTTTAGGTCGAGGTGAAGGCTACACGAACGGACGATGCCAAGGTTGTATTTGATTTTGTCAAGACGAATATATTTGCTAGGTTTGGGACACCAAAGGCCATTATTAGTGATCGAGGCACGCACTTCTGCAACCGTACCCTCGAAGCAGTCCTGAAGAAATATGGTGTCACACATCGGGTATCCACAACATATCATCGGCAAACGAATGGGCAGGCTGAAGCTTCAAACAGACAGATCAAGGGCATTATAGAGAAAACCATCAACCCAGTCAAGAAAGATTAGAATATTCAATTGGATGATGCGTTATGGGCTCACCGGACAGCATACAAAACTTCTATTGGTATGTCACCATATAGAATTGTTTTTGGCAAACCTTGTCGATTAACGGTTGAATTAGAGAATTGAGCTTATTGGGTTGTCAAAAAGTTAAACATGGGCATGGATGAAGCTGGTAAGAAAAGAAGATTGGATATCTAAGAGTTAGAAGAAATTAGGAATGATGCGTACGAGAATGAAGCAATTTACAAGGACAAGACGAAAGCGTTTCATGACAAGATGATCTCGCAAAAGGTATTCATTACCGGTCAAAAGGTACTCTTATATCACTCTCGTTTCAAACTTATATCCGGTAAATTGAGGTCTCATTGGGTGGGACCTTTTGTTGTTACTAACGTGTTTGATCATGGTGCTATAGAAATAAAGAGTGAACAAACAGGAAAGATTTTTAAGGTTAATGGTCATCGTCTCAAACCATTTTACGAAGGATTTCAAGTTACAAATGAAGAAGTGGAGGTAGCCGCGGTCCTAACTTACCGCAATTGAGGAAACCAAGTAACAACGTCGAGCCAACGACAGTAAAAACGGGCAGCTTGCCGGGAGGCAACCTGGGCGTTTGTTTTGGTTTTCGTTTTTACAAACTTCTTTTTATTTTTGTGTGTAGGTCGTCCCTTTTTAACCGAATCATGTTTTTAAAATAACAAGTAGCAGAGAGAATTTGAAAAAAATTGAAAAATACAATTTTGGTGGAACCTGCGACCGCAAGCCTAGTCTTTGTGATCGTAGGTTATGCATTTGTGATCGCAGCACATCATCGAGATTTTTCAGGGCATTTTTTATGAAAATAGACGACCTGCGATCGTAGGTTTTATCCTTGCGATCGCATATATCTTGTTTTTTCATCCATATCATTTTTTGAAAAAAAAATTTGATTTTTGGCCATTTTACACAAACCTTCAATTGCAGGTTCCCCCCTTGCAATCGTAGGTATGCATTTAATATTATATGACCGTTGTTTCACCTCGAAAAATGTGCCATTGAGTCAAAAAGTCAAACCTGCGATCGCAGGTACCCTCATTGCGGTCGCAGGTTGTGTCTCTGTGTATATATACCGATCGCAGCCTTATTTCTAACCACCACACTCCAAAAATTCTCTCTTAAATTCATTGCATATCGAGTTTTTTCACCCAAATCGCTTGTTTTTCGTCCAAATCATGCAAACAGGGTATCATTCTCTTCTATTTTACTCCTACAACATGTATACGGTAACGAAATCATCATTTCACGGTTGAAATTCACCAAAAATCTCATTTTGTTCATTTTGAAATTTGAAATTTTGTGAGTTTCTTTTTTAGATCTACGTTCCGTTAGTCATCTACACGCCATATAAAGTAGAAACGTTTGCTCTCGACGTAGTTCAGAAGAGATTCATTCGAACGGAATTTCAAAAATCAAAAATATTTTCGGCACGAAAAATATACTACTGATCAGCGCACAGTCAGGTATCTTCGTTCTGAAACTGAATTTTTGTTTTTGTTATATATTTGTGCTTAGAATTACTTTTGTTTGATTACTATTTTTTTATTACCTGGAAATTGTGCCTTCCTTGTCCCGCTTTTGACCTGAAAAAAAAAATTCCCCCTAGATCATCTCGTTCACACAGACAGGGTGACGCTCCAAAGTCGCCATACACTGTCCTGGTGGACAATGTCACTATAGATTTAGGTTCACAGGCTGCACATGACTGTTACCAGCGGCTTATTGACCACGAGATTATTACACAAGCCTGGGCCCCTAGCCGCACACTTATGCAGGAACTCCATATTTATGATGGTGTTCACGCTCTTTTTGCCAATATTGGCTGGGAGCGCCTATTATTTGCGAACTTTGCCACTTGTCCCTTACTGACCCGAGAGTTTTTAGCTACCCTGAGCGAGGTGAACCATGAGGGAAATTTCGCTTTTCGCATTTTTAGCACCCCTCACACTCTTCACGTAGACCAATTATGTACTATCTTTCATACCACTGTCACTAGTTTATCCCAGCCCACTCCCGCTTTTGATGTCTGTGAGTTCTAGTACTCCATCACTGGTTTGGAGAATTATGATTCGGCTGCATCCGTCCAGACTAGCATCGTACACCCTGTTCTTAAAATTGCATTGAAAATTATATGCAATATCATTTATGCATAGCTTGAGACTACCAAAGCTGGCAAAGCCGATCTTTTCATTTTGTGGTGCATGGTCACCGGTTTACACTGCCCGCATTTTGGTGATATTATCACCAAATGGTTTCACAGAGTTATCAGCCTTCGCACCGGCAGTGCCATTCGATGTGGTGGTCTGATTAGTGTTATTGCCCACTCCCTCGTGGAGCAATTCCCTCCCGCATACACTTTCTTTCAGGCTGAGTCCTCCCGTTTGAACCTGCAGACCCTTCGGGCTATGCACATGCTTTGTACTGCACCAGGTGGGTATGTTTGGATGCGGGGTCGCTCCATATAATTCAAGGTCACTGGCCCTGATTTCATCGCCCTAGCAGACCCCATTAGCGATACTATGTGGGTTCTCCCGTCGAACATCCCACCACCTCCTCGCCCACGCAGGGCACAGCAGGTCAGACAGCCACAATCTGACCGACCATCTTCGTCTACTCCACACCCAGACTATGCAGACGCCACACATGTTTCCTTTAGCCAACCTGATCCCATGCAGACTGACTTTCAGGATCAACCACCACCCACTCTGCCATCTCACCTTGACCCCAACTCCCCCTTCACTTACTAGCATTATCTTGACCTCCGTCAGGATATTGCTTCTCTTCAGCAGACTATGACTGGTCTCCACCTCGATAATCAGCTATATAGCACTCAGGTTACCGGTTATCATGACGAGCTCTTAGGTTTGCGTGATGATTTCGACACTTTCCGCGATGATTTCTTCCTTCGCTATGCACCCGCTTCTGAGTAGTCGTCTTTCACTCCTCCTTAAGCATTGAGGACAATGCTTAATTTTAAGCTTGGGGAGGGGATTTACTATCCTTTTTGTAAAAAAGTTTTTATTTTGTCTTTTTATTAATAAAAAAACAATACAAAAAAAATTAAAAGTTAAAAAAATCCAAAAAGATTTTTCATTTATATTTCTTTTATTTGTCATTTTATTCCTTCCTAGTTTTTTCTAAAATATTTCATTTTGTTGCATTTTGTATTTGCAAGAAATTTTTTTAAAAAAAAATGTACGAGATGATGACACTCTTTACATACGATAGCTCCATGAAGTGGGATATTAAGAATTATAAATGAGAAAAATCTGAAGCAATCTGAATGTTGTTGGAAGTGTAGAATCAGCTATCATAACCAGGGGATCCAAACACCGTGATTCGAGACCTCAACCTCGATAATAAAAAAATAGCGTACTGAAACGTTTTCTGTGCGGTAATAATAGCTCTAGGATGATTTGCTTATTAACGTTTAGAAAGAATCTTTATCAGTATTGAACTTTACTGGGAAATTACACTCTATCTGATGCAACTTTTCTTTGTTGATCAAGAGCTTGTTTGATTAATTTAGTTAAAAGTTAGGTTTAATTCAAAGAACTTATTTTGATTAAATGATTTTTGTAATAAAGGTCATTAGAGCTTGTTAATAAAACTTAGTACCAGTTTAAACAAGTGCATAGTTAAATATTGTGTTGAAGGTTAATTATATGATTAGGAGAGTCATCGCGAAACTGGAATTGCTTTCTCTTATTTGAATTTTCATCACTTTACATTTAGTCATTTTCTTGTCATTTTCAATTTCTATTGTTTAGTTTTCAGAATAAATTTTTTCCCCTTTTTTATGTTATGGCATTTATCAAGAATTAGTTCATACCTTGCGCAAAGAAGTATAAACGTTAGGATGTGTCCCTGAGGATCCGACCCTGCTTACCCGTACTACCTGTTAGTGCAATAGAGCAGTTTATTTTATATTTTATTTGTTTAAAATCGTGTACGACGGCGGTCTTAACAATGGCCTTCTGGACTCGTTATGGTCATTATGAGTTTGTGGTGATGCCCTTCAGACTCACCAATGCTCCATTTGCGTTCATGGACCTCATGAAGCGCGTGTGCCGACCAATGTTGGATCGGTATGTGATTGTATTCATCGATGACATCCTGGTCTATTCCAAGACCTAGGAGCAAAATGAGGAGCACTTGCAAGAGGTGTTGGAGACCTTGAGGAGGGAAAGACTGTATGTGAAGTTCTCAAAGTGTAAGATCTAGTTGTGCGAGGTGCAGTTTCTAGGGCACCTTGTCAACTAAAATGGTATTTTGGTCGATTCGGCCAAATGGAGGTCGTGATGAGGTGGGAGGTTTCGAGGTCTCCATCTGAGATTTGGAGTTTCCTTAGGTTGAAAGGATATTACCAGAGATTTATTCAGGATTTCTCCAAGATAGCGGTTCCCTTTACCAGAATGATGAAGAAGACTGCCACTTCTCGCTGGGGACCTGAGCAGCAGGCAACATTTGAGATCCTGAGACAGAGATTGTACAAGGCATCGATTCTGACCTGCTAGAGGTGTTGAGGATTTTCGGGTTTATTGTGACGTGTTTATCCCGGGATTGGGCGCGGTGTTGATGTAGAAGGGTCTTGTTATTGCTTAAGCTTCGAGGCAACAGAAATCTCATGAGGCAAACTATCTGACACATGATTTAGAGCTAGGGGCCATGTTTTCTCCCTTAAGATTTGGTGACATTAACTCTAATGGTTCTATTGCACTATTTACACGGATTACAAGAGCCTGAAGTACTTGATGGATCAGGCGAATGTGAATATGAGGCAGCGTAAGTGGTTGGATATGGTGAAGGTTATGATTGTGAGATCCTTTATCATATGGGGAAGGCCAATGTGGTGTTCGATGCTCTTAGACGCAAGGTGGTCGCGACTCCAATCAGGGATGTTTGTCTGAGGATGACAGTGATTACTCTGCTTATGGAGCAGAATTGATAGGCGCAGATTGAGGCTATGGAGGAAGAGCACCGGAAGAGTGAGCACATATTGGGTCTGGTGGATTCCTTTGATTATCATAGTCAAGGGTTATTGACTCTTCATCGGAGGGGCAACAAAAATGTATAGAGATCTTTGTTCTGATTATTAGTGGCCCTGCATGAAGCGGGATATAGCTTGGTATGCGGAGAGGTGCTTTAATTGCAGGAGAGTCAAGGCCGAGCATCAGCAACCTCACAACAAGATGCAGCAGTTAGATATTCCCGTTTGGAAACAGGAGGAGATTACCATGGACTTCATTATAAAGTTGCCTTGGAATACGCATAGAGTGGATTTGATTTAGGTCATCATGGATCGATTGACCAAAAGCGCCCATTCTATCCTGATTCAGGAGAGTATCTATGCGGAGAATTTGGCTAAGGTATACATCAGGGAGGTCGTAGCCTGAGATGGGGTGCCAGTTTCTGTGGTTTCTGACAGGGACGTCCAGTTTACTTCCAGATTTTTGAAGAGGTTCCATGACGAGTTCGGGACACATCTTCATTTCAACACAAACTTTCTCCTGCAGACGGATGGTTAGAGTGATCAGACCATCCACACATTGAAGGATATGTTGCGGGCATGTGTTCTGGATTTCGGCGGTAACTGGGATACATATCTTCCGTTAGCGAAACTTTTGTATAACAATAATTATCATGCCGGCATCGATCGATCTCCTTTCGAGATGCTCTATGGGAGGAAATGTAAGACCCTGACATGTTGGGGTGAGGTCGGTCAGCAAGTCATGGGCAGTACCGAGGTGGTACTTAAGATTACCAAGTTGATTCAACAGGTTCGAATTAGACTTCAGACAACTCAGAATTGGCAGAAAAGCTATGCTGACATGCACCGATTGGAACTAGAGTTTCAAGTTGGGGATATGGTTCTCCTGAAGGTGTCACCTTGGAAAGGTGTCATTCGATTCAAGAAGAAGGGCAAGTTGGGACCCAGGTATATCGATCCTTTCAGGGTTATAGCCCAGGTGGGCAGGGTAGCATATAAGTTGGATCTTTCGGAGGAACTCAATCTTATTCATATTACTTTTCATGTCTCGTAGTTGTGGAAATGTTTGGATGATGATTCCGCAGTGGTCCCATTGGAGGACATTCAGGTGGACGACGCCTGAACTACATTGAGAGACATGTAGCGATCCTCGATAGGAAGAAGAAGACCTTGAGGGACAAGTTAGTTGAGTTGGTTAAGGTGTCGTGGAAGCATCGCAAGGGTTCTAAGTGGACGTGGGAGCCAAGAGGACGAGATGAGGGAGCATTACCCGAAGTTATTTCCAGCAGCAGACTTCGAGGACGAAGTCTGATTCAAGTAGGGGAGATTTATAGCAACCGAGTTGACACGCATGAAGTTAATGATTCATTCTATTTTTAATTCAAGTAAAAAGGTGGTGGAGGACTCGTGAGTATTTTGGGCGTACATTTGGTAAGGATGGTGTACTCCTTGTATGCGCATCATCGGGTGATTCCCGTCATATGTTGGGCGTACCCATGCGTACGTTGGGTGTACTCAAGTTAGGCGCAAACCCTAGTTTTTAGGGTCTGCACCATATTTATGGAACTTATGTCCCACAATTCCGTTACCCCGTCAGCCACCATTGCCCTTTTAGTGTTAATCTCGAACCTTAGCCTTCTTGAGTGCATATTTGAGCTTACCTTGAGTATTTTTGGTGTTCTTTGGTGGTTTGTAAGAAGAAGGAGGTTCGGGAAGAAGCAAAAGAGAAGAAAAAGCTCATAGATCCAGAGGTTGTGCACCATTTCTAGCCTATTGAAGGTATAAAGATTGAATCTTGATCATTACAAGCTTAGATCTTGGTTTAGGGTAGAATATGACATCTTTTGGTGCCATAGCTTGGTTTCTTGGAGTATGAGCAACTCCAAGCCATTTGATCTATCCTTTTGGACTCTTGGAAGTGCTTTGAGTCATAAAAATCAGATCTTGGTGGTTAAGACTCAACAATGCACGTGTTAATAACCATCCAAATGAGTTAATGGACTTAATTCATGGTTTGAGCCCCATCTATGCATGCAAAAGCATAAACTTTTCAACTTTATGGCGTAAGACATTATTTTGAGCTTGGATCTAAGTTTTGGACGTAAAGGCTGAATGGATTAAGATATGGGAATAAGTTTGGGTTGATTGGCCAATACATTGTGTATATTGGGTCAGTGTCCCGACTCTGAATGGTCATCAGTGTACGATGGGCGTAAGAGCCGTGTACGATGTGCATACGCAGTCTGTGGGATTAGATTATTTTTAGGCTCGGTTAGTGTTGGGCTTTGGACTTGTTTAAGTTGGGCATCCGGCCCACCTGATTGTAGTAGGTCGTTTTTGGGCCGTAGAGGCCTTGTAGTTGGGCTTTTTATGCTTTTGGGAATTAGGGGAGGGAGGCCCCTTGAGGCAAGGGTAAAGGAGCCTTTTTTCCTTATGTTAAGAATTAGGGTTTTGTACTTTCGGGTTAGAATGTGGCCTAATTTCTAATTGGGGGTTTCTGTTTCTCGATACGGAAATGATTTCGCGAGCCATCTGTTGAGTGCGATTTGATACCTACAGTTTGAGGTGAGTCTTCCTTCATAATATCCATGGGTCAAAGGCACCAATGCCGACCCACTAGTTTATGATGTAGTGTGATGACTGTCTTTGTGACAATTGTCAGTTATGCCTGTATTTGGTTGATGACTCTGTGATTTCTGTTATGATATTATGTGGTAGTAGTATGGGGTGAAATAGACTAGGTATCTGGTTGAAATAGACCGAAGGGGATTGCAAGCACCCAGATATGCTTGATAGTATCCGATTGAAATGGACCGAAGGGGTAGGAAAGCACCCAAATATGCTTAATAGTATCCTATTGACATAGACCGAAGGGGTAGGCAAGCACCCAAATATGCTTGGCAGTATGTTTGTTTAGTATGTGGTCTTTTGAGGGAACTCACTAAGCTTTATGTTTACAGTTTTTAGTTTATGTTTCACGTACTTCCAGTTCAAAGGGGAAGGGTCCGACCTGATCGCACCACATCACCCTATGATTTATGCATTTAGAGATTTTGGGAATTTGTACTCCGATAACATGTTACTATGATACTCTTTTGACTATCTTGCTATTTGTGTCGTGCGATTTGAATGAAATTAGAAACACAATTTTATCTGTAGTTTTGGGATGTTACATGTATTCTTATCATTCAAGTGTGCACGAATTTCTTGGAATGTTGGGAAGGCCTGGATTGCTCCACTAGGCATGGGGTTGTTGTCCGAATGCCTATAAAGGGCAATAAACTTGAGGTGATCATGGTTATCAAACCATGATACTTGAAGCGGTGGCCTCATATGATTTATGGATATGGCATGCATTCTTTGGCTCTGTTGTCTCCCTCAATGACATTAATGTTCTTAACATGTATTCGTTATTTGATGACACGTATAATGGGATTGCACCAGACTCTACCTTTTAAGTATCTGGAACACCATACATTAACGAGTACTATATTGTCGACGGGATCAATCCGGAGTATGCTTGTTTTGTGAAGTCATTGTCTTGTCCAAATGATCGTAAAAGGTTGAAGTTTAAGAGAGCTCAAGATAAAGCGAGAAAGGATGTTGAATGAACATTTGGGGCTTTGAAAAAACATTGACTTATTGTTAAATATCATGCAAATTATTTGGAGGATAAGAAAATGAGTAAGGTGATGTATACTTATATCATATTGCATAATATGACTCTTGAAGATGAAGGAAATGCAATATGTGAGTATAATGAAAACAAGATCATTCCACCTACACAAGCTTTTGAGGTTTGAAGCGCGGAGTACCTAGCAAGGAGGGCAATAATGAAGGGTTTTGAGCATTCCAACACTCCTAAGCTGTACATGCAACCCCAGAAACCTTGGATCTATGTTTTACTATGATACATGCAAAATTGATTTTCCAAGGTTCTTAACCTATCTAGCATACCATGGGGAACTTTTAAACATAAATGCTAGAAGAAGAACATACCTTTTGTAGTTTAGATTCCTTGAGAACCTTGTGAGCCTAGCACCTTAAGTGTGATGCCTCAAATTTCTCACACAACACTACAACTCTTGGAATAGACTTGAGAGAAGTTCACTTACACCTCAAAATCGGCTAGCCCTCTATCTTGTACAAGTAGTGCCGATTTTACTAGACTAGGGGTCTTTATATAGTTGTGGCACAAGTAGGGTTACACCATGTAAACCCTAATTGTCATGGCTTTTCATATTCCATGATCCATGGGTTTGTAACCTCCATGGATTATCCATGGAGCACTTTTATGAATTTTAACCCAATCCATACAAACCATGGATCATTAGCCCACTATATAAGAATAGATCATTTACACAATCAACCCCATATATTTAATTAGTCTTTTTTTGATCACTTAACTAATTCCAAATTAATTCTTTGATCAATACTAATTAATTAATATTATTAATATACGCGAACTTATAATATATTAATAATCCTTAAGTGTCCTTTCTCTCATTTAGTCTATCCAAGTGTTGTAATGCCATGCAACCCAAATGGACCACGCCGACCGGGTCAAGTACATCTCTGAAATAGTTATAAACTTAGACACCTAATCCACCATTCTCCCCCTTGGATAAATCTAATAACTATATCTGCAAGAATAACTTCAGGAACCGATTAGCAGTCGTAGCTCTTTCAAGGTCTCGCGAAACATAGATGATAACGATACGCCATTTAGCATAAGTGATCATATAATACTTTGTTCTAGATATCAGCCGGACAAATACATGGAACAATGTCTTACTAATTGTCCAGCAGTTTGTTTCCCGATTTCCGATTTGTTTAACATAGAACTTAATTGAACACATCAACTTAGTTCTGACCAGGCCAGGTACATGCATCAACACAAAATCATCAAGGGGCCCAGATATCGCTTCTAATCTAAGAAGGAACCGATAAACTTCGACTCATATGCTTGTTCTGCTACTTGTTGAATCATACACAAAGGCACATTTTATAACATCGAGTTACCAATGCGTTTTCGTACAATCAATTTATAACCAACTCATAGGCAACAAGTCATATCTCTAGGTTTGAAGACTTATATGATATTACCGTCTCACGATCACTCGAGATAAATTCCATGAAGTGATACCAATGAGCGTGGGTTGAATCCAATACTCAGAACTTATGAGCACTCATGAATATTGCAGCAACTCGTGCTATGTTCCATACCTTGGACATCTACAATCCAGCTTCATGACAGTCTTGATTCATATTTACTTCCAACATATGACCGACTGTGGATGGTTTGAAGAACTTAGTCATTCGGGAAAAATGACCTAGTTATTCCGGAAGTCAAAACATTCAAAGTGAAACACAAGAATAATCAAATCAAATACGGTCTCAGAACTTATAAATATAAATAGAACATCTTTTGTTTATCACCATATTGATTACACATTATTCATTGCATACTGTTTCAAACTATCAACTTTATACTTGAATAAAAACAATAGTTGCCCCATGCTCCAAGCATGTACACTATGGTTTTTTTCTAAACACTAGTCATGCCATACACCAAGTATGCACACTATGTTTTTCCAAACATTAGTTATGCCATACACCAAGTAGGCACACTAAGTTTGTCTATGATCTTTACTCTGTCAAATAGATCAACTGAACATAATTCCAATGAGACTCATTTCACACTCCCAAATCCTTACCGCAAATGCAAGAATTCCAAATTCCTGCCATTTACCTACATTTGTTAGATTCTAAACCTATATGCATTAGTCCTCTTGTAATGATTATGCACAAAGTCACAAAGACTTATCAACAGACATTACAGAGTATTCCAATGTAAATCAACTCCATGGAAATGAAGTCTCATATTCAAAGTTCATTGCTTTGAACATTCTTCTTACATTAAGTTTCCTAATCCTACACAGATTTAATGAATAACTTCCACCTATGGGAACATTTTCCATATTCCCCTTTTGACTATTACTCCTAACCAGAGTTGACTCTTTTCAGAATATGTCAATATGGTCCTTCCAAAATTAACACTATACTTTCAATTGTTCATGAGCAACCAATCTTTGGTAAACCTTAGATTCTCCTCGAAAATTGCTTAATCAAATTAGTCATATCTAGTTCTAATGCCTTTTCCCTCTTAATGCTCTCGGCATTCGGAAAAATTTAGAACAAATGAATATTATAGCACATGCAATCGATCCTATATCCGAAGCATATGGGACATGATTCATAAAGACATGATACTAGACCACTCTTTTGCTATAATATTTCTATTTCTATTTGCCAAGTTCTCATAATTCAGATTATGAAAAGGGATACCGTAATCATAATCGAATTTTAGAACGCAAATAATGGACCCATATATAGAATTTCCTTATGTTGATCCATTCCTTCATAAAATTCATATATATATATATATATATATATATATATATATATATATATATATATATATATATATATATCCTTGACTAAAGATGATTAAAACCTCAATCTAAGCTTTTAGAATTGAAATGAAGTATAATTTCCTTTCCCTTAATTAT
The DNA here is from genome assembly GCF_002870075.4 of Lactuca sativa. Classification (NCBI taxonomy): domain Eukaryota; kingdom Viridiplantae; phylum Streptophyta; class Magnoliopsida; order Asterales; family Asteraceae; genus Lactuca; species Lactuca sativa. The sequence goes on from NC_056630.2 coordinate 91,165,048, forward strand.
AGCAAAATAACTTTTTCCCAATTGAAACCTTTCATTTTCTATAATTAACATTGCTAACTTGCAACACTTATTATAATTATCATGATCCCACTTGCATGATGATTATTAGAATGACACTTATGTTCCCACTAGCTTTGACATGTACTCAGAAATCAGCTGGACTTCTAGAAATCAATACTTTATTGATCTTCTTACCAAAGTTTAGATTTCTGATACGAGATGCTTTGATAAAACTTTATCAAAATCATACACCTTTCCTTAGATAGCACACATGTGTGTCTAAACAATTTCATAACTATGAAAAAGGGATGTCGTAATCATAGTCTCAAGTGTTTAGACCTTTGCCATTTCTCACAAGTCCATGTTAGTGTGTCGGTTAACCACACACACTCCACTAACGACTTTGAGAATGCAAATATAACAACTGCTATCTACTTAAAATCTACTTAGTGAAAGTGTTTCATCACCATCATTTTCATCAATCGGAGAGAAAACTTATGACACATAAGATTTTATGGTGTAAGTGTTCCTATCCATGTGAATTTGTCAAAACCATAATAAAAAAGACAAGGTTAGTGACAAATCCAAACTCTTATGGATTGAACATGTGCAATCTTAACTTCTTTCCATCTGGCAGCACAAGGGCCTGCCATTGCTTCCAAGTTGTTATGCAACCAATTGAGAACTCTCAAAACTCATATGCAAAGACAACTTTAACTGGAATGGGCACAGAAATAGGAATATGTCAACACGATAGGTTATAAACCTCAAGTCGTGTGCTAGTGATAAACTATAGGTTTTTCTTTTTGATTAGATATGGAAGCTTTTCCAAGATCTTTAAGACTCCCACTGTCCTCTTGACATATAAGACTCACTTACCAAATATTCAAGAGATAATGTGGATTCTTTATCAAGACAAACACTTCACACAATTGGTCTTAGTTGGTCTTTGTTTTATCCAAAACATCACAGCTTACCAATTTCAAATATACAAGAGTAGGACACATTTTACTCTTACATTTGACAAGTGTTATAAACCTTTCTTTAAGATATGTCACTCAAGTTACAATCTTGGAGTATGACTCTAAGACTTGTTTTGGAACGAAGTATGACTCATTCTTCTTGATTTAACCACTTCAACAATTCATGATTCCTCTTCTTAGCCATAAGAATGCACTAAGATGTCCTTAGAGGACCAATTGTGATATGGTTTCTTAATCATTAAGATGATCACAAAACATGATACTAAAGTACTCTCCCATCTTTTCAGATTTAAGAAACTTTTATCTTTCTGCCTAATTTGATTCCTCTCATTCGTCCTACAATACATCGAAACTTTTCCAACGTTTCAAAATTATACTTAAACTGGTAAGTATAACCATATTTACTCAACTTTAGTAAATCATGACGAATAGTCTTATCGATCTTTGTGGTGGACATTGACTAGTGCACAAGAATGTGTATTGGATCCCTTAGTCCTTCACTTGACTCACATATACATGTAAACAAGGAATTAGTCTTAATTTTCCAAAGATGAAAATTCTCATTCATCATACTATACAACTTGCATGATTCCAAGTTTCGGTCCAATTGCAACTTGGTTGATGAGAATTTTCTTTATTTGGTAAATTTAGACACTACCACAAATGAAAGAATCAAATTCACATTTCCATTATTGTTAGAACCATACAAACATAAATTTTTCATAAAATGCCATTGCAAGAAGATATAATAAAATAAAACAAAATTTTATTGATTTATAAATACGGAAAAAACTTTTCCTTGCAATGCAACTTTAAATGAAAACTATGGTATTACATATTTTCTAGCAATCTATCATAACTACTAAGTAGTATCTCAAGAATCCGATCTTCGAACCATGCGATTGAAATCCATCTTCGTGATCAGATTCATCATAGTCTTTCTTTAAGTTTCCTTCCCTTTGTTTGATCCTGCCAAACACCAAAAATGTAACCGAGTCACATTTTGTATTAAGAATCATCAATAAGGAACTTAACAGAGTTAAATAGTGGACTTACCTGAAGCAGAGTCAAACCTTTTTGATTTTTCCTTTTCTCTTAGATCTTTCAGGTAGTTAGGGTAGTTTCGCAACCAATGCCCCTTCTCTTGACAATCACTACTAGAAAAATAGCATTTAATGACGCGCAAACAATGACACGCGGTGATTTACGATACGCAAAAGCATACGTCCAAAAAGTAATGTCATCTCTTATAAAATTTGAAGGATAGAAGACACGCTTTTTGTGCGTGCCCTGAAATTAGTGTTAGAAAAGAATAAAAAAGAAATACGGAGGGCGCCTATTATAAAGTGTGTGTCATGTAAGTGTGTCGCTTTATATTTTTTTTTAATGAAACACGCGTTTTGAGCGGGAAATGAAATCCCCAAAAATTAAAACCCCGCCTATGTGAAGAATTAACCCCCCCTCCGCTTCTAATCAGCAAGAAACTTCCAATCAGCATGAAACAAGCCTAGGGTCTTCGTCTTCCTTTCTCTCTCTCTAACCTAAAACCCATCTTCTTCCTTCTAGCATTTCTCGCTGTTACATCCATTGGCGCCATCGCCACCATCATGCCGCTCTGTCTCCCTCCGTTTCTCAATCCGATGTCGCCGCTATACTTTATTCTTCCGGTACAACCGGATTGAGGATCTACGAATTCCCCAAAAATCCTTGTTGAATACATGCCTCTCGAATCAAATCAGGTAGAGGAGGACCTCGAGGTGAACCTATTTCGCATATTATATCCCGTCCCTGTTCGTGTCAATAATACCTTCGGTGGTAGTTCTGTTGGTTCTGGCTCCGACGACTTCTATCAGGTTTTTGGTCTAACATCTTTTAATACTTCATTTGAAATTGCAATCGACACTCGCCTCTTGTATTCCCATAATAATTCATGAATGAAATTGATAGGTTGTAACAATGGCTCCTATGGCCCTATTCAACCCTCTATCGTCGGTTCTCCTAAAAAATTAAAGTCCCCATCCTATCTGGAACCAATAAACGAACAAGAACCTTTCTTCTTCCTTTTCATTGTGTTTTGTTTCTTCTGGATGTCTGGTTAATTCTGATAATTAGGGCTTCCATTTTTTCTCTTAGGTATCTTTATTTTCTCTTATTTCAACGACTGCACAATGATGCAATGCTACAAAGGAACGGAATTTAGGGAGCTAGATCCTCATGTTTTGCAATTGCAGATTCTGCTTTAGGTTATCTCCTCTCCCCACCTCTTTATTTTATAATGAACATCATTTGACTTCACCATAAAATGTCATTTCATTTTCCTTACACAGAGGATATGTGAGTTCATTAGAAGCTGAGAGTTATATTGGAGTTGTGCTCGTTCCTAGGGTACATAAAGGTGATCTGGTGCAAACGACAAAAGTAGGAGTCAATTGCTCAGAATTTTGGGACAACAAACGTGAAGATAGAAGTACATTTACCGATTTACTCTCCAACATGATTCATAGACTTGTATATGATCTTATGGCAGCCTTACTTCTGCGTACAGGTCTCATGACTGCTCTCCACTTCTTAGTTCATGCTCTCAACCTTTTAATTTGTAGAATTCACAGTTAACATTAAACAATTCACATTTCCATTTTCTCCCTTTCCTTGTTTCCTACCCCCCCCCCCCCCTTTGTGTTCTTCTACTTTGCCTTCTACTATAGTGGTTTTTACTGATTCTAGGAAGGTTGTGCAATTTTCGTTTACGCTTTAAGGCTTATATCCTTTCAGTAAGTTCTTTTACCATCATATATTTAAATTTTTTTGCATTGAGTGTTTCTATTAAGGAATAAACAGAATTATTAGGGCTTGTTTTTGTGGGGGTTGAAATCTGTTAGGGAATTTGCCAACAGTCAGTTTTTCAAAACGTTCGTGGTTATGTTTGTTATCGGTGTCCTGTTTTTTCACACCATCAAGTTTTAGAATGGGATTACAATCCATCTTTTTTTTTGTAAATATGGTTTACTTTTTTGTTAATTGATTTTTTTTATTTTTTTAAAAAAAAGAGCATGTTAATTAAATACTTACAAAATTTGATTCTTTACATATACCATTCCAGCAAATAATAGTTTTGTTAATTGGTTTTTTAAATTTACCATTCCAACATTTGAAGGGATATTCCACGAAAAAATTGTTTCTATCTTGATATCATACCTATGGTACAAAAATTGTAGTCAAAAATAGGAAAAATAAAATAAAATTGCTTCTGAACCTTGTGATTACAGATAAAGAGCATACATAGAAGAAATCCTACTACTATGCTTCAAAACCGTTATCAAACTTATGCTTTTTAGCGTCATTATTTTCATTATTGAGATTAACATTTGTTTGTTGGTTACTTTGTATCCAATTGTAGAAAGTAGTTGTGAAATTGGGTGTACACAACGATAAAGAAAAACAGAGGGCTATGAAAGCAGCTTCCAGCCTTGCAGGTTAATATTGTGTTTATTTTGTTTCCATTCTATTTGCATTTCAGTGCATCAGTTTGACTAAATTTTTTATCCAAATATTTATAGGTCTAGAGCCTAGAAGGATTGCTTTGGTCTCAGTGTATTAGTGAACTGTTTATAGGTTTGTGAATTTTACCCTTTCCCCATACTTCTCCTTCTGCTTCTGTTTCTAGGACTACTGTTTGTGCTAACTTTTTTTTTCTTTCTTCTTTTTTATTTTGTTTTCAGGCTTATTACCTGTTAGCGGTTGCTTTTACCATAATTTACAAAAACTAAATAGCATCCTTAGAACATCTCAGGTGTCTAGACCTTATACTATTGGTCACTCATGTCAATTCAGACTACACCATCAACATACAAACTTGGTTCGCTTATAAGACAACATGAACATATCTTCCTATTAATTATTTGATGTTGACAATCTGTAACTTAACTAGCCATTAAAAAAATAAAGAATATTGCTAACTGTTTCAGATTGTCTGGCCCTAGTGTAGGTTGGAACTTACTGCTGCAGAAAAGGATGGATTTTTCTCTGAGGTAAGTCCCTGAAGTAAATTCATCCTTGTTAAAACTAATTATTATAATTTTTAATTCATAGCTGGAAACTTCATTTTTTTTGTGTCTGAAATTAATTGTAATTTGTTGGCTTGAGAAAAATATGGCTATTGCTGGGAACCATGGACTAGAAGTGCAGTTCATTGGACTCAGTTTCCTTGAGTCACTGGTATATGTTTCATCATGTTATTGAGTACCAATTTTCATTTATACAAAGTTCTCATGCTAAAAAATAATGTTGCAGGTGTCTGAATTTTCTCCATCATGTTATTGATTATCTTAAGGTTTTTCATTTTGTTTATCATAATCTCAACCATTTCCTATAACAACATATTTTCAGGAGCTGTTTATTTTCTTTTCTCAATATGTCCTGTATGGGTAATGATGTCTCTCTAGATAAAGTATTGTATACATGATGTCTGTTTCCAAACCAAATAAACCGTAAGTTCCAAGAGTAAATGACCATTTTACCCTTACATTCCAAAAGACAAATAGATTTTTTTGCTTTACCTAATAAGTCATCTGTCTAGTTTAAGTGCTTAACCAATTAAGCTCATTAAGTAAAAAAGAAACACCCCCTAGGTTTTTTTTTTTTTTGAATGAGGTTTTCTGCTTTGAGTATATAAAGCAGATGAACTGCATGGCATTGCACTAAAATGATTATATATCCCACTTGTATGAAGTTCATACAAGTGTATAAAGAACAAAAGAAACTCAAATGTAAAGGATTTTGAAAGTTGTATATGATTGGACCCTAGAAAAATTATCTTTTTGCTAACCAATTTCTCATATTTTCTTCTTTTTCTCTGTTAATTCCACATAATTTTTATTGTTGGGCACTGGGGGCTGCACAAAGTGTTACTACTGAAACTAAAAATTTTGATGCTTCTGTCTCAGAAGCAAGAGTTTGTACAACTGCACTCCATTTCATGCTTCAAGTTCTTAATTGGGACTTTAGTAGCAGTGGTAGAGTTGCAAAAAATAGCATAGATGTTTATTCCTTTGTTGCTAAAGAAGATACTAACTCCACTTATACACTAGTCCAGGTAATACTTTATTTATTTATTTTGGTTTTGTGTTACATTTGAAAGCAACATGTGCATTTTAGATACAAACTCCACTTATACATAGATGTAATTTTGTGGAATTCCAATTACAGTCTATGACATTTTACCATGAGTATAACTAATATTATACATTTCTTCAAGCCTGTCATTTCTTGCAGATATATTGTTTCATTCACTTAAAGAGACAAGTGAATGAAACTAAGAAGACAAGTGTATAACTAATATTACACATGCAGTCTTTGTTTGGCAGCTTGGACAAACTTGTAGCACCCGAACATTCATGCCACTCTTTGGTAAAACAAACTTATAATGTACTTCTTCCAATTTCATTCTTGGTTTCTTGTGCAATTTTATTTTAGGAGATATTTGACTTTATTAAATGTTTAAAGTTACAGGACATGAGTAAGGGCACATCTTGGAAAAATTTAGGGCAGTTGTTGGTCTTCCTCTTGGTGGTCCATCAATGAAGTGGCCAACTTGCATCATGTAATAACATTTTAGGCGAAGATGTAAGTATATATTTGTTTAATGAATAATGTAATCATATGTATGAATATGAAATAAAGCTTGTTATTTAGTATGTGATAATCATGTATAGGCAGAAAACAACTTCTATTGATATGTTTTATCTTTCCAAGGATCGATTATTTGTATGACATTAAATTTTATGCAATGGATTATATTTTTTGTATATGGTATTTTATTTTATAATATGAGAAGTTAAATGAAAATCTAATTTGAAAATTAGAAAATCTATAAATAATATTTTTTTTAACTTTTAAAATTACGATACGCAAAAATGTGTGTCGTCTTCATTTACGACATGGCCTTTCTTGACGGGGGCTTTCTTGATATGCATTGCGTGTCATTAACACGTGCGTCGTAAGGTTACGACATGCGAATGCGTGTCATCTTCCTTTATGACAGGGCCTTCCTTGATACGCAATGCGTGTCGTAAATGCGCGTCGTAAATGCGCGTCGTAAATGAGCGTCGTAAATACGCGTCGTCTCTCTTTATGACAGGGCCTTCCTTGACGCGCATTTGCGCGTCGTCTGAGCCTTTTAAGACGCGCAATGAGCGTCGTAAAAGGTTGTTTTTCTAGTAGTGAATGAAAACATATAGACTCTTTGGGAATGGTACACGGGACTATCACAGACTTAGCTTTTCCCTTTACCTTTTGGTCAACCGGGTTGACCAAGGCCGATCCCTTTCCATTAGGAAGAGAAAGCTTTTCTGGACTTCCAATGTTACCATTGTCAATGTCCATGGAAGTTTGAGAAATAGATCTTCCACCCATATTTGCTTGACCATTGCGCCACATCATTTCTGACTCAACATCAACAAGCAAATAAGATAGATCTATTAGGGTCATGTCGTGATCTGACACATAGTAGTTCTTAATGATCTCACTATATGACTCAGGAAGTAACTGAAGAATCCAGTCAATTGGCAACTTCCTTGGGACAACGACACCCAGCATTCTCAACCTGTCAATGTGTGACTTCATTCCTAAGAAATGAGTGCACACATGTCTTCCATCTTTATGTTTCATTGCTAGTAGGGCTTGAGTGACCTTGAATTTTTCCAGTCTTCGAGCTTGTAGGTCAGGTAGAATAAATGGAGGAGGTGGAGGTAGAGAAGTATGATTTCCATGAGATTTGGGAAGATCATAGTTGTCTAAACCAGACATCTACAATTGGAGATATTCAAGTTAGTTAATTTAAGTCCTTAATATAACACCCAATATGAAATATTAAGGCAATGACCCAACACAATATTTTATAACTCAGAAAAGGGATGTCGTAATCCAAGCTATAAAATATTTGAAGGTAGGTGAATGAAGATTCACCACTTTCCACCATGAAAAACGAAATAAATTATTAGGTTTTAATTGGTTTTGAAACTCCTAGATTCTTTTGAGATTCATTGAATGTTTCAATGGCATGTTTCAATCTCGAGTGTGCCTTTCAGGTTTTGTGACTGGGATGCCGAGGATCACAAAACAAGGTGTGAAGTAACCATGCAAATTACTTGGTACCCTTAATGTTTACCCCTCAATCGATGTGTCGGTTAACCACACACGCTTCACCGATACTATGATAAACATTAAGTTACCCTTTGCCAACCTTGTGAAATCAAGCTAGTGTGCCGGTTAACCACACGTGCTCCACTAACCGACTTAAGCAAAGTGTAAAGTGTAATTTCATGGGTTAGCACCAAATTCACATTTTCCTAAAGTAACTAAGATTGGGAATTTATAAAAACATTTAGTTACTTTACATTCATCATAATTTTAATGAGAATTTAAAGTCCTTGTCTTACCCGTAAGGCTAACGACCCCCCATCGGTCAAGGAAGCGGTGGGTGAGAGTGGACACCCATTAAGCTTCCATTTTATAGGCAACAACCTTATACCCCCTTACAGAACGACTTCGTGAAAGAGGCCTACTAACGGTAAAACGAATTGTTCTTATATATATATATATATATATATATATATATATATATATATATATATATATATATATATATATATATATATATATATATATAGGGCTAGGTTATTTTGTTTCTTATATTTATTGTGTGCTAGAATGCACCAATAGGAATTTAGTAAATTAAATAATTATTTAATTAAATAAATATAGATATTAAATGATTTCCATAATTATATGTATATTAAATGATATCCATAATTATAATTTTCTTTTTATGGAAACTAATTAAATTTGTCATTAATCTCAGCAATAACATTCTTTCAGAATGAATTCGCATCTAGGTGTTTATATATGAGTTCGTATTTTGTTTCAGAACTCACTCGCTTAAACTACAATACAGTTGCATAGAATATGAAGAACGAGATTGTATTCTACTAGAATATACTCTCATACTGCTAGAATACACTCTCATTCTTCTAGATATTAATTCATTATGAAAGAATATTATTGTTAACATTAATGACGAATTTAATTAGTTTCCATAAAAATGAGTTATAAGTATGGATAACATTTAATATACATATAATTAATACTAAATTCCTATTGGTGAATTCTAGCACACGATAGATGTGAAAAACATTTGAACCTACATATATATATATATATATATATATATATATATATATATATATATATATATATTATTAACTTATAATATTATAAAGTATAAGGGTTGAATTTTAACTTTTAAAATTCTAGGGATTGGAACTAAAGTTTTTAGAGTGACTTTACATGTTCCAAAACTTGAGGGCAAGTTTTGTAACTTTTAAAACTTTTCATCTTTCATAACTTATGAGTTAATGGTTTATTAAAATGAGAGACTTTTCATTTTATGTAACCTATGTGTTTCATAATGGACTTTAAAAGAGTGACTTTTGGTAATCTATAACTTGAGGACAAATTATGGATTCCATTAAAACACATAATGATCAAGAATTGAACTAACAAGCAAGTTACAAATAATTCCTATGATCTTCTAAACTCATAAGTTCATGAACATGCAAATCAACAATTTTCAAGAATCATAAATAAACCATATAAAACTTGAAATTTTGATAATAACTTTTGAAATTGGATTAGCATAATCATTACCACATCAAAAAACAGGTTTTAAGGTTCAAAAAACAGTTTAGGGTAATGATCCTCATCCAATACCAAGCAAAACCACGAAATTTTGCATACAGGCGCATCACCACGCCGTGGTAAAGACTGCCATGTCGTGGTGAGCAATCAGATGCAAAAAATGCAGAATTTCAACATTTGGAAAAACATGTAGCATCAAGTATCAAATAAACAAGCCTTGGCTCTGATACCACTGAAGCGTTTTGAGCATTCTAATACTCCTAAGGTGTACATGCAACCCTAGAAACCTTGGATCTATGTTTTACTATGATACATGCAAAATTGATTTTCCAAGGTTTTAACCTATCTAGCATACCATGGGGAACTTTTAAACATAAATGCTAGAAAAGAACATACCTTTTGTAGTTTGGATTCCTTGAGAACCTTGTGAGCCTAGCACCTCAAGTATGATGCCTCAAACGTCTCACACACCACTACAACTCTTGGAATAGACTTGAGAGAAGTTCACTTACACCTCAAAATCGGCTAGCCCTCTATCTTGTACAAGTAGTGCCGATTTCGCTAGACTAGGGGTCTTTATATAGTTGTGGCACAAGTAGGGTTACACCATGTAAACCCTAATTGTCAAGGCTTTTCATATTCCATAATCCATGGGTTTGTAACCTCCATGGATTATCCATGGAGCATCTTATGGGTTTTAGCCCAATCCATACAAACCATGGATCATTAGCCCACTATATAACAACAGGTTATTTACACAATCAACCCCATATATTTAATTAGTCTCTTTTTTATCACTTAACTAATTCCAAATTAATTCTTTGATCAATACTAATTGAATAATATTATTAATATATTATAACTTATAATATATTAATAATCCTTAAGTGTCCTTTTTCTCATTTAGTCTATCCAAGTGTTGTAATGCCATGCAACCCAAATGGACCATGCCGACCGGGTCAAGTACATCCCAGAAATAGTTATGAACTTAGACACCTAATCCAACAAATAATTCATGATGTTGAGACGTATCATGTTCTTCGTAGGGACTCGATGGACCATATTTGGAATGTTGACCACATCGATCCTAACGCAGAATCGATCGACGATTTGGAAGGTAAATTTTTCAATGAAGATCTCCTTTAGGTCTATCTAGGTTTGGTAATTTTAGTTTTATGTTTTTTTATTTTAAACTCTAAGTTTTTTTTTTTTGGGTGTGTTTGTTGTATTTTTTTTAATTTTAATGAAATTGTTGTTTTAAATTAAGTTAGTTAAATTAATTATTTTTAATATAAACAAATATAAAAAAAAAGGTAGCTAGTATGGCAACCCACGCCATGAAAATGACAAGTGTGGCAAGTAGTGTGGCAAATATGACGTGGTGCTGATGTGAACCGTGAAAAGTGTGACACAATACCCACCAGCCTAAGACATCCATTATTTATATCATATTCTTTTATTATAAAATTTGCTTATTCATAAAAATAATATATATATATATATATATATATATATATATATTGATATGTGTATTTTTAAACATATTTTTAAACATTATATCTTATTATTTTAGCCTTTATTATTCTTATTAAGAACTAAAAGGTACTTATAGTGCTTTGAATTATGATTTACAGCTATTAGTTGTCAATAGAGCGGAAATCGGGCTTAGAAGCAAAAAGAAAGAAAAATGTTGAAGGATGCAATTTTGGCCAACGTAATGCTACGTACGCTAAGCGTACTTGTGAGACAAAGACTACGCCCAACGTAGATTTACTTACGCCCAACTTATTGGGCAGATATCCAGACTTCTAATCGTGAAGGGATTCAAGCTACGCCCAGTGTAATTCGACCTATGCCCAACATACGTAGGTCGGTTCTAAAAGCTATAAATAGAGGATATCGGCCAACCATAAGAGAGCATCCGACTACCATCGATCCTTAGTCGACAAGTAACATATATTTGACCGTTTTGAGGGTCTAGAAGGTAGCCGGAAGGCCGTTAAGTTGACAAGAGCGAAGATTTATGGGATTGGAGAGCGGATTCATGTCGGTAATCATGTGGTTTTGTTATTGTGACCATGTTTGCATTCCATTGTGATGCCATTATGTGTTTATTTTCTGATTTAGGTGTTAAAACCTTTTACTTTGTGCTTATGACTGAATGAATCTTCAAATTATTGGTGTAATTGCTATTTGGATTATTTATTCTTATTTAATTTATTTTGTCAAATTTGATTGAAGATCCATATGTGTTAAAGATTGATGTTTTGTTTCCTATTGTTGAATTAATAAAGTTTATATGACCATCTAGCTATGTTAGTTTGAATCATAGTTGTCCAACGACCATTGGTGATTATGACTAGAGTTTTGACCAAAACCTAGGGTTAGGAAATAAAGTAGTGAACTTTAATTTGTATGCATGAGTTGAATGACCATTCGCTGCATGATTTAACTTTTAAGACTATTAGAGTTAAATAAGATCAAATCTTGCTTAATACGAACCAAATACTGATTTGCATGATTGTTTGTTCACTTGATCAATGAGTTAATAATTGTGTTGAAATCAAAGGATTAGCAGTCATGACCATGACACTAGTCATATTAGGAATCGGTAAATAATAAATAATTATCCATTGTATCAGTAGTTAGCCATTAATTTAAGAAGTAATTTATCTAAACCAAAGTACCTAAAGAGAATTGTCTTCTTGTCAGTTTATCGAGAATTGTTATTAGTTATTCGTTTGAGAATTAATAAACATTTCTTTATTCCTTTCGTGTGTTTTGTAACCTATAATCAAATATTTTAAATTAATTCACTACTGTTCCCCTTGTGTTCGACACCCTTGCTTATCAAAGCTATACTATACTCGATCGGGTTCACTGCTTGTAAGGTGTGGTTTAGATGCGATAAATTAGGACTTATAAATAAAAAACTAGTGCATTAAATATTCAAATCATATATATATATATATATATATATATATGGGGCTCAACTTGTCCTGAATCACCAAGCCTCCCCCACTTGGGGTTCGAACTCACACTAGCTGCTGCTCCCGGTCAATCACTATCCTATTGGGGCTCAACCAGTCCATACCCACAATAACCTTATTCCCTCGCAGGGGAATAGCGACTAAATCCATAGAATACTGCTCATTGAACAACTGCAATGTACATCCCCAGTGAACCCTCGCGAACCGAACGGTCCTATTATCCGCAATATCTACGTCAAGGGGGTAGTCCAACTCCCCTGGAGCTCCAACAAATCTCTTGCTAAGCGCGAGCCATACAAAAGATCAGGTAGCCCCCGAAACGAATAATACCAGAGCAGATATGTCGTTCACTAAGAACGATCCTAAAACGAAGCACATAACCATAAGCAACAATCAATATAAATAAAGAGATAAGGAGAAGATACATACCCATCACAACATCGGGAGCTGCATGTGCCTCCTCTGCGGTCAGCTAGAAGGCTCTACTCTTCGCCACAGGCACCTCAGTCCGGCCCTGACGGCCATCGGTAATCCTCAATGTAGCAGGAGCGGGAACCGCCACCTGTCTTGCTGCTGCTAAACTCGGGCAGTCGGACCTCTTGTGGCCCCTTTGATTGCACTGGAAGCAAATCGGACCAGATATTGTGGTGGTGGTGGTAGTAGTACAATCCCTGCTGACAAGACTAGTTCGGCCGCACTTAAAGCAGCCCAAACTACCCGCCATGCACGTCCCCTCGTGCGTCCTACCACACTTGTCATAGCAGCCTCGACCTTGCTGGCTCTTCCCTCGGGAATCCAACTTGGGCTTCTTGCCCGAACCCTCCACGCCAGACGCCGCATCTGGTTTCCTCTTCCTCTCCATCTCTAAATCAATCTCCCTCTCCCGAGCCATCGCTATCATATCCTCCAATGTCTTGCAGCAGGATCGGCTCACAAACTGCCGAATATTGCTCCTCAATATCTCATGGTACCGGGCCTTTTTCATCTCGTCGTTTGCCACATACTGCAGTACAAGAATGGCCCTCTCCCCGAACTTGGCGGTGATCTCAATCATCGTCTCAGTCGTCTGTTGGAGATCCTAAAACTCTCGCGCAAGCTGCTACACCTCGATCACAGGTGTGATCTCGGCCCTAAACCTGGTCGAGAAATCACTACAATTTATCACGTTAATAGTGGCATCATCTCTAATAGCCCGTCCAACCTCCTCCCACCAATCCCGCGCCGTGTCCTTCAGAAGGCAGGAAGCAAGTGGGACCTTGTCACCCTCGGGACAACGGCTGGTGCGAAAGGTGTTTGTGACATCTGCTAACCACCTGCTGCTAGCAATGGGGTCCCTAGCCCCATGGTAGTATGGAGCTCCATAAGCTCGAAACTCCCTGAATGTCATCGTGTGTGCCCCCATCATGGCCGCCATCTCAGTGCAGACTGCACCCAGCCTCTCATCCAAAATGCCCTCCTTGATCGTACCGAAGATCACAGGAGTCTGGTCCATGATACTTTGCGTGATCTCAGATGAAATGAACTCCCTCATCTGATCATCGAGCTGTCGGCTCCAGAGCTTGAGCCTGATCCCTCGTCGGTGCCAAAACTGCCAACTGGTCTATTGCGTAGCATCACCATACCGAAAATACACCATAACAATCATCATAATACTCATCATAACTCGAGGGATCACACACACTACAAGTTCCCTGGGTTTATCTCAATCCTCATTGACTCGAGTACGGATCCTCTGCTTTCAGTAGTACGGGCACATACCACCTTCCAGATCTATCTGTACTTTCCTCGGGAATTGCCTTGACTCCACCAAGTCCCTTTCACTATCGTTGCTCTTAGTGCTAATCTCATCCTAGGCTTACCCTAGGGTAATCTCTGACCCACTCTCCGCCATCAGCTACATAAGAAGTCCATGCTACCTTTCCCTAAGTAGCTCACGAATACCATTACATATTACTAAGACCAGATAATTCTTCGAATAAGAGGTCTCTCCTTACAACGGTTAGACTCAAACGAGAGTTGCGAAATAATGCTAAACCTAACCTTTTGAAATTATTTAGTCCTCATAATATGTAACTTAGTGTATTCGTTTACTAGTTAGTTAAAGATAACTAGAACTCCTAAAAGCACATAACAAGCAGCATTCAGGCATCGAGTAAACAAAACCAATCATATCCTAATCAGGCCATCATATCACTAATTAATCAGTACTAGCATGCAGTTCAATAAGCTCAGACAGTAGGCATACAAGACATCCTTCCTAGATCCTTATCCCTAATCTGGCATGCAATTCACATATTCACAATTCATATCATAAAATAAACGTGTATGGGTAACTTGGGAAAACCTACTTGAGCTCCACTGATTGCATGCACCACACTCTTTTCTCTTTAAAAAAATTTCTTTATATAAAAATGATTTTCTTTTGAAAACTTTCATACTAATTCCTTAGTTTGAGTTCAGACACACTCGAGAGTGTGCCCAAATCCCTCAAACCAAGGCTCTGATACCAACTTGTAACACTCATAAAATACGATCCCAAAAATTTCATTTTTAAATCATAAATAAACCATAGTTATTAAAGTCATCTCATCAGAACATAAGTCATAGTATCTCAAAACATCATAAACGGTATATCCATATCTAAACAAATGTCAAATATATCAGAGTAAACATTCCAGATAAACATCATGGTGTGTGCAATTCAGTCATCCCGAGCTCTTCCATTTGCTACCAGAAGTACCTGAAATCAGAACTGAAAACTGTAAGCACGAAGCTTAGTGAATTTTCCCCAAACTATCACATACCATACACATAACATGCATCTAGGAGATACGAGCCCCGACCACACTCAAGGAGATTCGGCCCCACCCTATGATATACGGGCCCCGCCCACACTTAATGAGATATGGGCCCCGCCCACACTCAGCTAACTAGGAGATACGGGCCCCGCCCACACTCAACTAATAGTGAGATTCGGGCCCCGCCCACACTCAGCTAACTAAGAGATACAAACAAGTATCACACAGACAACAAGTATAACCAAAACCTACCATTCCATATCCATATACTCAAGTAATGGTAAGATACGAGCCCTGCCCACACTTAACTACTAATCAAAACACAAACTATACACATGCCGAAATTGGTGCCTTCGACCCGTTCAAACCAAGAGGAAAATCACCTCAAATGTCGGATGATAGGTGAAACGTCTCTGCCCCAAAATCGGCTCTACTCAATCCCTAAACCAAAATAATCCCTTAGCTGCCATTTCATACTCATAACTCTTTAGGGTCAACCATGGTCAGAGTCAAGTCTAGGGTAAAGTCAACGCTCCGGATTTTTGCTACTTTGTTTAGTTTAGTGATTGATATCTTAGAGAAGCTGGTAAAGTAAAGACAGACTTTTTCGAAAGTAATGGTGGCTAGAATGGCTTCAATCAGGTCATTGATTCACCTTATGGTCGCAGATAAAATATGGATCGGATCATGGCCCGGATACACTCGTCCCTTCTTTCTCCGTCTAGAGTTAACTTAACTCGTCGAGTTTACTCTTCAACTCGCCGGGTTTCCATAAATCACATAATCGTGAAATTGCGATCCAACTCTTCCTTTTAAACAGAATCGGGACACTTCAACCCAACTCGTCGAGTTCTTCAGTCTTTTAACCCCTCTTAATGCATTAAGCCCTTATTCTTCAGATCTACACTCTAAACTCCAGATCTAGAATGGAAATGCCTTTAGAAGAGTAAAGTTTCCAACTTTACCCATTAATACCTTTCCTAAATGGATTAAGCTCAAATCCTAACCCAAAAGGCCAAATAATTAATCCAAACACCACCAAAACTATAAGATAAACCATGAGGTCATAGATCTAGACTCTAGGGACAATAAGATCACGTAAAGTCCCAGCTTTCTCTACATGCATGGCCATTAGAAGTTACCAAAGACAAAAATGATGGTCTAAAGGTTGCATGGGACTTCCATGGCCATAAAGTTGGCACCTTTATGCCATGAAAACCCCTCAAGACCTTAGATCTGAAGTGTAAACCCAACTCCCAAGGACCATGATTTGTGGACTAAAACCAATCAAAATAACCCTAAAATAAGATCTAAACAACTACAAAGCAATGTTCAAGCTTTATACCAGCAAAATGTCGTGGATGAGGCAAAGATTCTAGATCTATAAACTCCTTCTTGTGTCCTTAATCTTTTCCTTCTTCCAATGGCTTCAAGCACACACTAAAAACACTCAAAATGGATCACAAACTCTCACAATAGCATTAGGGTTTCGAGATCTAGGGTTAGGGACTTGGAGGCTGGAAATGAGGCCAACACCTTGGGATTAAGGTGCTTAAATAGGGTGCCAACACCGGAAATTAGGGTTTCATATCTGCCAGCTTACTTGTCGAGTTGAGGCCTCCCAACTTGTCGAGTAGGTTACTTAAAATACACGGCCCTTATGATCTCTACTCGACGAGTTTGGGGCTCCCAACTCATCGTGTTGCTCTATAAAATGGAATAAATTATAAGTTAAATACATAGACGTTACAATATGGGAAGACGATTCGCCCGTTTGAAGAACTACCCAGTCGTGTTGATTTGTATTGTGCAAAAATTAGTATATTAACGGATCATAGAAAGAGGATTAATGATGAAATATTGGTAACAATTAATGGAAAAGAGCTTAGAATTGGTACCATTGAGTTCAATGAGGACTACTGGGTTCCATTCCAGTTTGTCTGACTGAAAAGGAGGAGGAATGCGACGATGAAGATGAGGATGAGGCCGTATCAGATACATGGATGGTGGAAGAAGATGATATGCTAGAAGATGGTGAGATCAAACCAAACAATAACGACAAAAATGTCGATGATAGGAATAATGCCTCCGCCGGTACGCAACCTGAAAAATCCAGTGATTACGACCCATTCCCTATGGATAATAACGGTGAAAACATTGGTGGGCCCTTCCTTTCCCCAGCCCAGACTATTAATAGTGGTGGTCTGTTAAACATGCTTGTGTCGTCTGGGTATTTCTGCCCATTCCCTTCCAACAATTTCATGGGCCCGTTAGAAACTCCAACATATATGGTGGGCAGATCTTCGTTAAAAAGAAAAAGAGTTGATCCAATTTCTGATACCTTCCTTTCTCACCAAAGATTCCCATTCCCTGATCTAGTTCAGATGGATAACGAGATCGGTGCCCTAAGCAATCCCCTTTCTTCTCATTATCCTTCCCAACGTGTCGGTCGCAATGATCATTAACACTGCAACTCAACCAATCGATCTAAATCGAAACCAAAATACCGATGGGGATGTATATTCACCCTTGAACAACGAATGAACATCTTCTTCCCTATAATTGGAGAAAAAAAAAACAATGGGTCAAGAACTTGGCTTCCAAATTGATGCAGATAACTCGATTTTATTGGAAGTCATGGGTGAGAATAGTGGAGCCCAATGTGTTCAATAAATTGGCTATCTATTAATATCAGGGGCCTCTGTAAGGACCATAAGGTTGCATAGGTGAGAAGACTAAGGAATCAGCATAAAACTTCGTTCATTGGGATTCAAGAAACCCACACGGAGAATTCAGAGAACATAGACACTAGAGGCTGTTGGGATTCGGACTTGTTTGACAGTGACATGGTCAATTCTTGCGGTCGATCAGGGGGATTGATAAATATTCGGGATCCTCGGTTATTTCAAGTCACTGAAGCAATCAAATCTAGATGGTTTTGGATCAATGTGGGTCACTGGGATGGAATTCAAGAACTGACCATCTTTGAAAATATGTATGAGCCTCAACCACCATCTAGAAAAAATCAAACTTTAGGGCGATCTAATGGTGATGAAGAACATAGTTTTTGGCACATGGATTGTATTTGGAGACTTTAATGTTTTCAGGCGAACCAAAGAACGATTCAATTCCTAATTTTGTCATGCTAGTGCCAATGGTTTTAATCAATTCATACCGGAGGCTGGTCTTGTTGACCTTCGAATGGGTGGACACAAATACACGTTCTTTTGTCATGATGATTTGAAGTTAAGTAAGCCGGACAAATTCCTTGTCTGTTCAAACTTCACAAACACCTTTCCATCAATATCTGTTACGATGCTACCTCGTCAAGTGTTGGATCACTGCCCTATTTTGTTGTCCACCATTGTAATAGACTTTGGCCCGGGTGCCTTTCGTTTCTTCAACAATTAGATGCTCAGAGACAGTTTCGAGATAATGGATAAAACACATGGACGAGGTTTAAGGGGTATGGTACTTATGCGTATCTCTTAGCCAAGTTGAAATTCTTAAAGATTGAGATCAAGAAATGGAGGGCATTAGACTATCCTAAAGAAATGGGCGATCTTAAAAAACTCAAAACTAGGGTAGATGACATCGACACACTGGTTGAATCTAGAGCTCTAACTGAGATGTAAATACAAGAACAGAGAGATGGAATTAAACAAATAGTTAAGATGGAAAAATGGTTGTTTTAGATTTGAAACATGGATCTCTAATCAAGGGTCTTATAATAGATGGAAACTAGAACACCGATGCTAAACTAATTTAAAAGGAGGCGTTTGAACTTTTTGAAAACATGTTTAAATAACGGTGGTCCTCACGTCCCAAGATAATCAACTATAAGTTCAAATGCTTGACTCACATGACAACTCAAAATTGGAGATTTCTTTTTCACGTGAGGAGATCAAATCAGATTTAAATTCCTAAAAGAATATTGGGGAATGGTTTAGGAAGATGTATTGTCTCGCGTTAAGAACTTCGAAAACCATGGGAGATTCGATAGAGGATGCAACTCATCATTCATTACTCTAGCCCCAAAAAATCAAAGATCCACTTAAGTTGAGCAATTTTCGTCCTATCAGTTTGATCGCTTGTATTTATAAGATCATCACGAAGCTCCTAGCCACGAGATTAAAAACAGTTGTTGGAAAAAACATTGATAGAGTAAAATCGACATATGTTGAAGGGAGAAACATTCTAGACGAAATCTATTTCGTGGGCAAAAAAAGATAAAGAAAAGGTGTTATTATTCAAAGTTGACTTTGACAAGGCTTTTGATTCCGTGTTGGCGATGTTGGTTTATTATTAGGCATTTTAGGGTTTTATTGGATAACGGGGAGTTTCGAATTTCGTGATTTATTCCAAATCTTCAATAACTTGATTTCTAATAATGAGGTCAATTTTTTATTTGTTACTTTGTGTGCTATTCTATTATTTGTTTCGTGCTATTCTATTATTTGCTGGGAGTAACATTCTAGACGAAATCTGTTTCGTGCTATTCTATTATTTGGTGGGAGTACTTTGATTAGATCCTTTGGCATATGGGATATGGTATCAAATAGAGAATGTGGATTTATGGATGTCTTGTATCCTCGATGGTGTCGGTTATAGTCAATGGGTTGTGATTTTTCCACTAAGATTTTTTATTCATATACTGAAAAAAGTGTGTATGGACATTTATACCCCTCCATTTAATTATCATTTACTGAAGAGAAAGAAAGACCAAAAGAACTTGAATCTATCTCTAGCGAGGGCTCCGTTGAATCCTAAAAATGCTCCATCTCCATCACTTAGACCTCAACAGCAGCATAATCCCAAATTCTATTAGAATTGTAGGTTTTCTGTTAGAATTGAAGGTTTCTTGTGATATGTTTGTTTTGATTAGGTGCGCTAAATTTAACAATAAGTGCTCTTTCAACGCAAAGATCTCACCTTTAATTACCCAGCCACCAATGCCTGCCACCTTCTTTCACTTTTACTTTCTTCCATGCCTTATAATCACTCTGCTCTCTCTTATGTATATTCTTTTCTAATATATTTGAGTAATAAGTTATTGTTGTTACACCAATTTTAATCTCCACTGGATAATCATCTTGAACATGAATACTCAAAGAATACAAGGCAAAACACTAGGAATAAAACCCTATAAAATACAGAGAAAACTAATAATAGGATTGAGAAAATACAAGGAATTAGAGGCAATAGAATATGTGAACTTCTTCCTTTAGCAACCTGAGAAACAAGCTACGGGGTACATCTGCAATGAGAGGGACGCAAGAAGAAAAGTAAATTAAGTGTACGAAAGTTGGAAGTTCAGCAGGGATGGATTAAGTTCTTGGTATCTAGTTCTTCAATAATTACTTGTAATTAAATTAGTGGTATATATGTCTATTCACAATTTTTTCTGTGGATGAGTAAAAACTTTAAGTGGAAAAATCAATACCATAGCCAATGGCACACCAACGGATGAATTCTAAAACTAAAAGTATCCACTTGGGTTTTTCCAAATAAATAGCAAGAGTTTATTTGGAAGCTACATGGGCTTCAATCTTTTTGGGCTTGTATATTTTTTAATGGGTTTGAAGCTAGCCGATTATTCGAACAAAAATGGTTACGGTTTAGTGTGTAACTGTGTAAGGTTAGGAGCTATCATTTGGACATACCATCAATGGATTCTGTTTTGGCCCATACATTGATATCCTTGATAATAAAATTAAAAAAATAAAAAATAAATAAATAAATTTGCTTCTACTCTATTTTAATGGTTCGATTCTTCCCACTTTAGACAAAGTCTAATACATCCATACGACTTTTGCCTGTGGAAGAACATATTTTTACTCAAAGCTTTTTATATATTGTTAAAGGTGTGATTTAATATATTTTTATTGAAAGGGTTGTTGGGCCGAGATTCATCAATTTGTTAATATATTTATTTATTGTTTATCATTAAATAATATTTTAAATTCTTTTAAACGAATACAAGATGTTCGCATGGGGTACCTATTTTTGTACATATATCTACGACAAGACGGGAAATATTTTTAACAAGATTGCAACTTATGTTCGAGATTTCATTGATTTAGGGCATGAAAAAAATTCTAAAATACATGTGATGTGTTTGGGTATTTTGTTTCCATGAGGAACCTTGATCGAAACATCAACCTCCTTTCTTGAATCAATCATCAATCACCTGGTCGAAAGAAATATATAGCGTTTTACTTGTGGAAAGAAGTCCACTGACTGCTCTGCTCTGTTAACTTAGTTTGGGTATTTTGTTTCCATGAGGAACCTTGATCGAAACATCAACCTCCTTTCCTGAATCAATCACCCGGTAGAAAGAAATATACAGCGTTTTACTTGTGGAAAGAAATCCACTGATTGCTCTGTTGACTTATATATATATATATATATATATATATATATATATATATATATATATATATATATATATATATATATATATATATATATATATATATATATATATACTAGTAGTGTACCCGCGCGATGCAGCGTCGACGAATACTCTTTTTATAGTGAACAGTTCCGAGCAGCGATTCATTTTCTATTGGCGATAATTTGAATATATGTTTTCTCTATCACTGGTTAATTTTTGAGAGGCGATTAGTTTTCCTTTCCACGGGCGTCAAATGTTTTCATTTGGTGAATAATTTGTTTTCAGTGATGATCTTTTTTCCTTAGTTTTAATATGAAAGTCATCAACGAAATGCATCATATGAAAGTGTTATTGGCTTATGTTAGTTTGTATACTATTTCTTTTATTAGTTTTAAGATAACAATAATATTGTTAGATATTATATATAAGTTGTCCGTTATTTGAGACTAATGTATTTACATCATGGTTATCCGGTGGAGGATTAAGTTAGAGACCAAAGGCGCAACGAAATCGAATTGTAATGACTTTTCAAGTTAAAAAAATAATTTAGAGACCAAACGTGCAAACTAACACATACTACAAGGACCATCGTGTAATTTACTCTTTATTTTATTATTTGTCTATTCTTATCTTTTCTCCGGATCTTAAAAAAAATTGTTGTACTTCGCTTTAATTTACTATTGTCTATCCCTTATTCCCGTAGAGATCCCAAGAAGTTTTTAAAATTCTCTATATGTTCATAAATATATTGAAAAAAGCTTATAAAAACATCTATGACTTAGGTAAATTTAAAGAAAAACTTAAAGTCAACATTTACATTGTTTCTTTTATAACTATAGTCATTAGAAACACCCAAATTACGTATGTTTACAAAAACCACTTTTAATATACGTGAAAATGTCTATTTTTAATATATTTCTACATTGATCGTATAATTATGATATTTACAAAACTACATCATAAAGATTATAATATATTTTTTAGAAAACATATTTTTTAATATATTTCTAAGTCAACTACAAATAATATTTCTAGTTTTTTGGATTTATGCGTTAGCATAAAAGTTCAAAAACTATCATCTATAAAATACTTACAAATAAGCGATTAACTTATATTAAAAAATATTATGTTAAAAGCCCATCATCTATTTAGATTTTTAGAGATGAAATAAAGTTTAAAAAGTTTAAGAAATTAATTGCACTTTTCTTTTTCTTTTAATTAATTTAGAACCAATATATATATATATATATATATATATATATATATATATATATATATATATATATATATATATATATATATATATATATATATATATATATATATATATATATATATATATACTCTTGTGAGGCGGGTTTGGTGGCCTCCCATCACCATGTTTATTATAAGAAATGATTTACCATCCAACTTTAGTATAGAAAAGTAAGACATAATTTCAAATTTGACGTTAATGAAAATATGAGGTCTAAAACTTAAATAAATAAACTAAAATTAATATCTAGACCCTCTGAAATTAATTCAAATTGTTATCTTAGTTATTTAATATTTCATGAGATGATTGAATAGATAATATATTTAAAAGATTATTGAATAGAAAATTTAAGGTTTTACTGATGCCAAAGAATTCAATAGAAAAGTTGACGTCTCACTGATGCCAAATAATCAATAGAAATTTTGACTACCAAAGAATTGATAGAAAATTTGACGTCTCACTGATGCCAAAGAATGTCAATTACTGATGTTTTTTATATTAAAGAAAGTTAAAGGCCGTGTTATAATTTTTAACAAAACCCATCAAAAAGATTTTTTTGGAAAGACTATTTAATCTGACATATTTTCAATAAAGTAATCTTATACACATTTACCCTAGGAAGTTTAGATTTGACTCATCTAAAATAAAAATCTGATAACATGACTATTCGTTTTATAATAAACACATTAGTATCTCAAAAACAATAATTAAAAAATATTATTATCTTTTTGTTAATATTTTATGTCATAACTCTCAATTAATAATGAAAAACTATAGCTTCTAAAATTAAAAATGCTACAAACTATGGAGCTTAGTAAAAACAATTACATAATCATACAAAAGGATGCTAGGTGTTTAAATTCAAATTAAGAGAACTAAGCAGAAACAAAAAAAATATCATACAGATTGGTGTAAAAGTATAATGGAAACTAAAACAACACATGAAATTACATTAAAAAATCCAATAATTAATCACAACCCCAAGATCAAAATTTACTAACCACAACATAAATACTTCTTATTCCATCTATCCAAAATGTGATAAATTTGTTTATCTTTTAATAGCTCCACATATATACCACATAGATCTAAAACCAAAAATCAGAAAATGAATAACCAAATAATAACGAAACATGTATGTGTATCTTAAAGATGGTTCCATTAATCTATAACATATGTTGCACAATATGAATAACAGTTAGTAATGGGAATATTGACAAAAAAATGTAATCGAACTGTTATAGATTTGGTGTGTCGTGGTGATGTTGAGGAATGGGCGTATTTATTGTTTTGAGGTAGATAATGACGGTAATGGAAAGGAATTTAGGGTATATAATAAATTAGGGCGCACGGGAGTGTTATGCCGACGTGTGTGAAAGCTTTCAAGAGCAAGAGTGTTTCTATAAGCTTTAATATTTGTACATTCTGTATTATCAGTTGTAAACTTTACATGCTTAATTTTGATCGGTTGTAAGCTATTCACATGGATCACCAACAAGATAATCTACACCATCCAACTTTGATCCAACGGTTCATATTGCACCTCCTTGTTTTTTAAGACAATGTCTTAATTTTTTTAAATTTTAATAATTTTTTTTGGTTTATTAGTTAAACTAGATTATAGCCCGCGTTAAACGCGGGAAACGCATAAAAAAACATATAATCGTTTATAGATATTGTATATTGATTATAAAAAAAATATATGGTTATTGGTATTATTGAAATGTGTACAAATACATTGAAAACGATAAATATATATAATCATTGAAAGATCTCTTTGTAGACATCATTTTTTGTTTTATTAGTTGAACGACTTTCCTCGTCTCATATAGTTATGATATTTATATATTTATAAGCATTTTAATTAGATGTTCATTGCATAATAATGTTACCTAATTTAAACATATATTGACAACCAATATACCGTTTTTTCTATTGCATTAAATATTGACAACTATTTCATTTATTCAAATAAAGTTATGTAATATAATTTATAAAATGTTAAATGTTATATAGATTTAATTTTAGTATATCATCAATGGAGATTCTTTTCTAAATCATGATTGGTTTATTTTAAATTTATTATAAATATAAATGCTAGCTTTTATGTTTGTTCTTATTTATTTAGTGTTCGCAAGAACTTTGCATTAGTTTTGGTGCAACTTTGATAATTTTAGTATATCATCAATGTAATTTGATATATCAATTATATGAAATATCAAATAATGACACTTCATTACTATTGTGATAATTTAGTCTATATATTGTATTTTCACTAATCTTAACGGTCTTATTTTTTCTAATAACTGTAACGCTTTTACTAAATGTACTTTTTACAAATCTCCTAATATCTTATAATTTTTATTTTACTTTATAATTTTTCATAACTATGTTATTTTCAAGATTGACTGTTTTAATAGTGTTTTTTTTCAGTCTATTCAATTTTATATTTCATTGTACAACATCATCGTTTGTATGTATTCTGAAATTTCACTTTAAAAAGGCTTAATGTTTACACCTTGATATTAATTTCTTTTAAAAACTCATGTAATAATTATGGAATATATATCTCATTTTAATTAACATTCACTTCCTTTATTATATCAAATTCCTCATTAAACGGATATACTTTTGGAAAATAATAATTATAATAGGGCAA
Organism: Lactuca sativa; assembly: GCF_002870075.4. Taxonomy (NCBI): domain Eukaryota; kingdom Viridiplantae; phylum Streptophyta; class Magnoliopsida; order Asterales; family Asteraceae; genus Lactuca; species Lactuca sativa. The sequence continues at coordinate 91,190,824 of NC_056630.2, forward strand.
CATTATCTAAGATGTAAATGTTTGATATACTTTTGGAGAAAAAAAATCAGGATCATTAAAAAAAATTTATATAAAGAAAATACAAATTTAAATTTGTTGAAATTATGGATGAAATTACTGGCGAAAATTTATTTTGGAGGGAGTTGTATTTTGTAAGGTATAATAATATTACAAAATTTGAAATATTTATATTTGTTGTGTAATGAATAAATTTTATTGTTACTATACAAAGATAAAAATGTAGGTTGATATGATATACAAAAACATAATAATTTCAATGATATTTTAAAATCATGTCAAAATTAACCGGAATCTTATGACATAAAAATTAAAAAAAAAAATCATAATCATCTCTAATATATAAAAGTAACATTTTCGTAATTAATGTCAGTTCCCAAGTTAGTTAATTTTTGTTTTGTTAAAGGTACCTAATATCTTTTCATGTTTATTTGAAAAGTTTCAGAAAAGTAGTTAACTGATTTCATGTAATTTGTGACAAAGAAAATCAAAATATATGAATACATACATTTGATATAGGAACAAAAAATAATCAAAAAAATATAAAAAGCAAAAAAAGGTACTGACCTTCTAGCACACAAGAGCGAATGTTTATAGCAGAGAATGATGATGGAAGTTATAAGCAATATTAACGATGTTGTAGGAGAATGTTTAAAGAAAAGAAACGATTGAAAATAAATGTGAGTCGCGGATTCAATGATGAATCGTATATGTATGTGATAATTTGAATATGATTTTTCGGTATTAATGATTTCCTAATAAAAAAAAATTATATTAATGGTTTACTAATATAAACGGATTTATATTAATGGTTGATATTAAGGCCTTGATAGAAATGATTTGTTAGTAATACGTTTTTAAAATTGACCATATTAAAATCTTCATAACTGAAATTTCAAGATGTAAAATATGGAAAGCTTTTATTGGAATTAAATACATTCCATTTCAATGAATGTAATTTATTGATTGATGATTGGAAAATATTTATTGGAATTAAATACATTCCATATGGGGAAGATGATGTCAGCAGTTTGATCTAAGGGTGGAAAAAATAAGATTGAAATACAATTAATGGTCCAGATTATTTAAGATGATGTCATAAGGTTTCTCTTAGGGATGAGCTTTTGAACCGAAACCGGACACAAATTAGTAGAGCGGTTCGGTTATCGGTTCTTGACTTATGGCAAAACCGGTTCCGGTTCTACCACCGGTTCGGTTCTAACAAAAACCGGTTAAAAAACCGGAACCGGCTTGGAAGTGTAAGAGTCGGAATCCATGCAAATCTATTTTCAAAATATTATCTAATTGATGCAATATCGATATATCATATATCCTAATCTATTCCTTAATTAGCCTAAACACAAAACGGCAAGTCCAAGAGTTAAAAAAAAAAAAAAAAAAAGTCGATCACCACACAGAGGAAAATAGGGACGATCGGTTTTGCTTGGGGCTTAGGAAATCACAATCAATAGTCGACATTGTGAAAAAAAACCAATCCTGACAAACAAAAATCGATTTTGTGTAACAATGGAGAAGCCAAACTCAAGTAATTGGATTAATACAGAAGATGAAACTCAAGTAAGTCATTGTTGCTATTGTTGCTTATTGTATACTGGTTCGTTCTTGCTTTTTTGATGTAACAGAAGTACAGAACTACCAACTGTTTTTTGCTAAGATCTTTTAATCAACAAGTGCAATCTCCAATTGATTGTTGTTGCATTACTAAATTACTAATCAATAAGTCATTGTTGCTGTTTTTTGCTGATTGCACTTGTCGATTATTGATGGCTTGCTGCATTACTAAATTATTGAAAACAACTCCATTACTAAATTACTTAATTACCCTTCAACCCATTTGAGAGTTGAGACTTATTCTTTAGAAACAGAAGTACAGAACTACCAACTGTTTTTTGCTAAGATCTTTTAATCAACAAGTGCAATCTCCAATTGATTGTTGCTGCATTACTAAATTACTAATCAACAAGTCATTGTTGCTGTTTTTTGCTGATTGCACTTGTCGATTATTGCTGGCTTGCTGCATTACTAAATTACTGAAAACAACTCCATTACTAAATTACTTAATTACCCTTCAGCCACAGTGGAAGTAACTATTTCTTGAATAACAAATTTTGTAATACGATCTTCACCAATAATTGACAATAGAAAGCTTTTCGGGACCTGAAAAAAGTTTTCTAAATTCATAATGTAGTAATAAAAAGGTTAAATGCGTATTTTATGCAGCAACATTTCACTTTTTGTGTGATTGTTGCATAAATTGACAATAAAATGAAAAATTGTTGCATAAATTGGAAAAGTACTGAAACATTGTTGCATAAATTGATAAAAAAAAATGAAACATTGTTGCATAAATTGGTAAAATAAGTGAAACATTGTTGCAATGATTAGCATTTATGGGAATGACTTGTGGCTACAATGTTGCAGATTTTGTCTAATAATTTGTGAAAAAGGTAAAATGTTGTTGCATAAAATGTGCTTTTAAGCCTTAATAAAATAAATGAATTATGTAATGCTACCTTGGATGTTGAGACTTATTCTTTAGGTTTCTTTCCAGTTTCTTTCCTGATTATGTTAATTGTTTTCCTCCTAAAGGCTCAATCTCAATATTCAATTCATGTTTGAGAAAACTCTAATAATATACAAATAAAATCTTAGAACTTAGTATGGTGTAAAATAATGTCACTGATCCAAATTGAATTAAACATCTTTTGAACTCATTTTGCTTTATGATATATAATATTTTTTGAACTCATTTTCCAAATGTAGGATTATGAAGATGATTTTATTGGTGAGACACCACCGGTAATTAATAATATTAGTGACGAATCCGGAAAAGAAGACATGCCAAAGCCAAGTCCTAAGAAACGAAAAAGGAATGGAGGCGTGCCAAAACCAATTACTAGCAAACGAGATAGAGCAAGGAATAATGGTGAAGGAACGGCTCCTTGTTGGGTAGCGTTCGAGCCAGTGTGGATTGTAGAGGATGATGAGTGTGGAATGTATTCATTGTCATACAATACTTAAAGCCGATACGGACCGAAACCGGACTTCTAATATGAACAAACATTAGAGGAATTGCAAGTTAAACCCGGACAACAAAGAAAAAAATGATAAAAAGCAAGCCAAATTGAATTTTAAGAAGGAGCCAAATGGTGAGACTAGTGTACAAACATGGAAACATGATGACACTAGGATCAAACGAGCATTACTAGGCCTTTTTACCGTTGGTGAACTACCATTCAAGTATGTTGAAAATGAAGCATTTATTGAATATACTAACGCGCTTAATGGTAGGGTGATCTTACCTTCTAGACATAAAATTTCCCGAGACGTAGGCAAGTTTTACTTAGATGAGAGGAATAAATTGCTCAAGTATTTCAGTAATGTAAACACCGTTGTACACTTGACAACCGACACTTGGACATCCTCTTGTAAAAAAGTCAATTACATGGTTGTCACGGCCCATTTTATTGATGACGAGTGGGTCATGCACAAGAGAGTCATCAATTTTAGGCAGATAGATACACATAAAGGTGAAGAAATTGGACGAGAGTTACTAGCATGCATACATGGGTGGGGTATGAAAAATGTTATGTCAATGACCGTCGATAATGCCACGAGTAACGACATAGCAATCGAATTTTTGGTTAAAATGTTTCCCACGATTTACGACGGTGGAAAACATTTCCACATACGGTGTATGGCTCACATCCTAAACCTTATTATGAAGGTTGGGTTAAAATACCATAACTATCATGTGGAATGTGTACAAAAGGCGGTGAAGTATATTAGAGGTTCAACACAAAACATTAAGAAGTTTAAAAAAGCCATCAAAGACGTGGGGTTGGAAACAAAGAAATTTTTGTGTGGCGACTCTCCAACCCGATGGAACTCGACATTCGAGTTGTTGAAAACCGCCTACGAGTTATGGGAAGCTTTTGTGGAATTTGGCATCAAAGGTATTACTTTTCTTATTTTGTTTCAGCACATTTTATTATTGTGTTCCGGTTTTTAAAATTGCATAACTCACTCATATGAAGTCGGAATCACTTGATTTTTTTTTCAACATGTAGCTTAGTCTTTATACTTCAGTTTAGACTTTTACAAATCATATTTTGGTTAAATATTGAATTAGATACAAGCCTGGAAAGACAACATATCAATGCAGCATTTTTTCTGTTTCAACACATTTTATTATTGTGTCCCGGTTTTTAAAATTGCATAACTCACTCATATGAAGTCGGAATCACTTGATTTTTTTTCAACATGTAGCTTAGTCTTTATACTTCAGTTTAGACTTCTACAAATCATATTTTGGTTAAATATTGAATTAGATACAAGCCTGGAAAGACAACATATCAATGCAACATTTTTTCTGTTTCAGCACATTTTATTATTGTGTCCCGGTTTTTAAAATTGCATAACTCACTCATATGAAGTCGGAATCACTTGATTTTTTTTCAACATGTAGCTTAGTCTTTATACTTCAGTTTAGACTTTTACAAATCATATTTTGGTTAAATATTGAATTAGATACAAGCCTGGAAAGACAACATATCAATGCAGCATTTTTTTCATTTATTTATATATGAAAATTTAATTGGTTTTTATTTTGGATTTTGATAGAAAAATCGTATGAGAAGGATCTACAAAGAGTAATAGATCGTTTGGATTTCGAGGCGATAAAAGAGATGGTGGATTTCCTTGAAAAGTTTAAGACGAAAACGGAGAACGTTTCGGCTTCAACAAAACCTTTAGTCCATCGATTAATCCGGGAAATCTTGGATGTGAATCTACATCTTAAAAAATGGTCAACCAAAGTCAACTTTGTTCATTTGATACTCGACATGAAGGACAAATATGACAAATATTGGGGCGACTATGCAAAGATGAGTGATTATGTTTACTTTGCGATTTTGCTAGATCCTACAATGAAGTCTCAATTATTGTTGTATACTTTTAAAGAAATGATTGGTTCCAAGAATGAAAAGTTATCAAAGTCGGAGATAGAATTGAAAGCATATGAAATGCTTTATGAGGTCGAGAGGAAGATTGAGAAATTTTTTAAGACCTACGTGGAAAAATACGACATGGGCGGGTCTTCTCAACAACAAAGTTCTCAACAAGTCGTTGATTGGGATGATGATAACGACTTTTTTGGCAACTTCCTTAATAGTGGAGGTGACAACTCGGATGCGTTGGAAAATGAATTAATTATATATTTGAAAGAGCTCCGGGTTACGTACAACAAAAGTTTTGATATCCTAAGTTGGTGGAAACTTAACGGGTTAAGATTCCCGATAGTTGCTTGAATGGCAAAAGGTATTGACTTTTTTTTTTTAATATGTCACATTTCTTTTAATAATTAATGATGTTACATTTAACAATAATTTATTTTTTAATAGATATTTTGGGGATACAAATCTCAACTGTAGCATCGGAGTCTGCCTTTAGCACAAGTCGTAGAGTTTTAACCGACTATCGTGCTAACTTGTCTAACGTGATAGTTGAAGCTTTGTTGTGTACCCAAGATTGGGTTAGAAAGAGTAGAAAACCTATAATAGACAACGTGGACAACATTTTAAATGATGATGAAGTAGCTATGGGTATTTTGTACTTTCAATCATTGTTATATTTTTATACGACCTTTACATTTTAGTAAAAGCTAACAACATTTTTGTTTTGTGTTTTATATAGAGATTGAGGAAGCTTTACACAATGACAAAGCAATGGGAAAAAGACCAATGGAGACGTAGATGATAGTTAGAGAGAATTATTTTGGTTTAAACTTGATTAGTTGAATTGTATTAAAATTGATATGTGGGGACGAGTTTGTTTTTTGAACACCACTATGTTTTTTTGAAACTTGATTTTTGAATGTTATGTTTTTTTGAAACTTGATTATTGAATATTATGTTCTTTTAGAAGCCAACTTAACAACATGTAAGTATTATGAATTGCATCTAAACTAGTTGTACCTATTTTTTAACCGAAAAAGTCATTAGTTTCACCTAAATTTTAACCAGTTCTTGTTTGGAAAAATAACCGGAAAACCGGAACCGGACCGGAGCCGGTATTGGAACCGGCGGTCCGGTTACCGGTTCTTATACTATCGTAATACCGGTTCCGGTCCGGTTCCAATGCTCATCCCTAGTTTCTCTTTTAGTAATATTTAAGATAAACACTTATTTCCTCTTAAAGAAGTGCACTAACACATTTTCAAGTAGTTATATCGTTCTTATATAGCTAAAACTAAAAAACATACAAAATTTAGATATTCGATTCCTCGTATTCCGAACTTGATCTACACATTCCAAAATACATAAAAATGTTTCAAAAGTAAAATGCAAGTACATTAACAAGTAGAACTCGACTGTTTTGTTGAATCCATGGTAGATAAGCTTAAAAATCTATGTCCAAAATGCTGGTAGCTAAAGCTTCCGAATTTGACTTTCCGAAATGCTTATTCCAGTTTTTGAGTGGCCCCATATATATAGCATTAGGCTTGGGTTATTTTTTTTGTCAAGAAAATGGTGGGTATTATCTACCTCTTTTAATAAATGAAACCTAAAAATGACACGTATCAGTTTTTTAGAATGTCTCTTTGACACGTGACATTTTTTTTATGATTTTTATTATTTCCTTTTTTTTTTGTAACAAACCAAATTCAATTCAAAATTTGAAAATACAAAATCATATCCTAATAACATTATAATGTTTATTTTGTTTAACAAATTAATTCATAATTACTTACAATCGACAATATCTTAGTTTTTTTACATTTATTATTTTTTTTATCTATATAAAATTTTTAAATATATCGACCGTGGTTTTCACGGATTATAACCTTGTTTTTTAAAATAAACTAAAATGTGGTTAGTTTACTCAATTCCTACGAAAATAAAATAAAATGTCATAATCCACATAAATTTATAATATTGTAATAAAATTTGAATACTATCCATCTTAGTGAAAAAAGTATATTGCTCTTTACTATAATTTATCATCTTTTAATTAAAATTTTGATTTATATTTAACTTGGAATTCAAGTATATGGAAAGCTTTTATTGGAATTAAATACATTCCATTTCAATGAATGTAATTTATTGATTGATGATTGGAAAACATTTATTGGAATTAAATACATTCCATATGGGGAAGATGATGTCAGCAATTTGATCTAAGGGTGGAAAAAATAAGATTGAAATACAATTAATGGTCCAGATTATTTAAGATGATGTCATAAGGTTTCTCTTTTAGTAATATTTAAGAAGTGCTACTTTATTTGTTTTGTAGATTATTTTCCTATCAACGACTAAGATAAACATTTTTTTTTCTGGTTTTTGGGCAAGCTAGGTATTAGGACATGGACTGTAACTACATACAACAATTATACGTCGGACAATTACTTCATCAAGCTCAAAGACCAAAGCACATTCAGTCATTGTTGTAGATGAATTTTTCTACTGGGATTATAGGGGCGAATGGATGATAAGTTGCACGTTGTTAAGGCTAAACATGTGTCACTAAGGGGGGACTTTAGGATATTGAAGTACTTGTTTTCATGTTTATATAAAAACTAGCATTTTATAGAAAAACTAGCATCCGACATTATTTTACAGTTATAACAACTAGTTAAAGATGCCACTATTAGTTTCCGGCATTGGATGTTTAACATTTTTTTGGGATCAAGATAAATATTGTAACGTTAACCCATTTTAGATGTTAATTAACTTTTACTATTTGTTTTTTTTTTTTGTTATTCTTGAAATTTATATCTTTACATTTTAGTTTATCTTATAAAATAGAACATGCAATAGATTGTCATCACAATAACATTAAAATTTACAATAACATTAATTACATATATCTTACAAGACAAATCCTGACATTAATTTAATCAAATATGATAAATAAACTGATATACTAAGACAGATCATTTTTTATGGACCGGAAGTCTGGAAATTTGTATGGAAATTTTAGTTCTTTTTGTGAATCGATTCTTTCACTCCATTATATTGGGGTTGATCATAATCCTTTTACTTTCATGCATCTTTTGTGGCATGAGCTAAATGATAGCTTGAAGCCTCATCAGATTGCAATATTGCATTATGAATTTTGATGAGTCATATGACATTTTTTCAGTAGTGAAGAGGAACCGAATATTTTTAGTGAAAAATCTTATGTATTATTGTGCTTAAATAGATGGTTGATTGAGTTTCTAGGTAGGAAAATTATTATGGATATGTGAAAAAAAAATAAAAAAATTTGTTAGTTCCCAGAAGAAGCTATGTGAAATGATCATCCTATGATTATTTCACATAGCTTTTTTTGCATACTTATCAGTTTTATTTTATTCTTAAAAAACACAAGTCCATATAAGGAAACACAAGTCCAACGAGTCGCCTCATCACGACGAGTCAAACAGTAACTCGATAATGTTGACCTAGTCAAAGAAAATCGAGTCAGCCTAACGAGTCAACTCTTTTGGGGTGTTAAATGACTTGACTTGTACGAGTTTAACAACTATACTCACAAGAATGGTTGATTTTTTTTTTCAATCCCTTGCTCCAAACTAGTTTTTCACGATCTCGCCATACTTGTTTTTTTCTCATATGATCCTAAGTACATCCGTGCGTGATGTATTTTTCATAAAATCACACTTTATGTCGACCATTAAATCCGTAAAGTTGAAGGAAATTTTACCCATAAACCTAATTGTGTCTAATATATAACTAAGCATCATATTCCATCAAATAGAGAAGATTCATCGCCTTATAATTATATAGTGAATAATTTCTCTCCATGTCATTTAATATCTTTTATCTAGTTTATCAACTAGTTATTAACAAACACCATGTTTTATGAACTAGATTAAGAGTAAGCAACTAGCTTTTCATTTTAATTAGACTATTCCTCACCAGAAACCACACATAAAGAACTTTGGCATACCCAAAAATTAGCCCCGTCAAAAATACCCGATATCCGAATTATCCGCCCGATTTTTTGGGTATCAGGTAAATCGGGTATCGGGTAAATTTTTTCGGGTAATTGGGTAACCCGATTTTTTTCGGTTCGGGTAAAGGGTACATTTTTGGGTTTCAGATATACCCAAATTACCCGAATTATTTTAAAAATTCATTTTTTTAGAACTTGTACTATATAGCAGATATTTGATCACGCATAAACTAACTATCATTATTGTAAAACATGAATCTATTTATTATGACAATATAACACTAACAATATCAAAAGTAATTGTTTTATATCATCATGTTTTTTAAAACTTAACTGTTTTCTAGATTATAGTTTTATTGCAACTAAGAAACTCATTATTTTGACGAAATTTCAGAACATGACAAAACTTATGGCTACAATTATCTTAAACATTTTAAACTTTTAAATTAAAATCTTTAAGTATTTATTTTTTTTAACATCTTATTAAATTAGATTAAGTTTATAAAAAATTACTTAATATCGCAGGTATTATTGACTAAAAAATCTCAATGTTCAAAGCTTGAGGAACTTCGTTTATGTCTTGTTTGTTTATATAAACAAGACTAATAAAACACGACGTATTTATTGCATTAAATTTATTTTCATGTGAAATTAAAAAAAAAATTATAAATTTCGGGTAATACCTGAATTACCCGAATTTAGTTTGGGTAGGATAACGGGTATTTTTTCTAGGGATTGATTTTTCCACGACAGTTTTTCTTCATCCACTTAATTTTATATAAATTGTCAATTTTGCCCATCATTTAAATTTTTAGATATTACAAAGACAAGATATGTTTCTTACTTTTTTTTTACCCACAACCGGACCTGTAGAGTACTATTTTATTTTTTTTCTTTTTTTTACACCACAACTATATAATAATTAAATTTCTTAATATTTAATTTTTTTTATGAACTAAAGGATCTATCATTATTTTAATACTTAATTTTCTTTTGTTTCTTTGATCTTTTTTTATACACATCATCTTTGTTTTAAGAGGTTATAAACAGTGGTGAATCAAGAACCAAATATCATGTAGTTTCTTATGCAAATGAAAATAAAAAAATAAAAGAGTAAAAATTACTAATGGTGTCTGGTCGGGTTGTATGTCTTAAAATAGTTAAATATAACTTCAATATTTATAATAGTTTTACATTTGATCTCCACTAGGTCTTCTTATATCTTGAAATATATTTATAATTATATCATTATCGATACTTTCTAAAATACTTTTTTTCAATATACGACATTAAACTATCATTCAAAAATTGAAATATATAAAATATGGGCAAAAAGAGGTGGTGCCTGGTGGAGAGACAACGGTTGTTGGTGGCCTGGCCGGATGACGGACTGTGGAATCTATCGATAGGGCATGCATAAATGTTATGAGGCGTCAGACAGACAAAAACGTTATGAGGCGTCAAACGTTAGGAGATGTCGATAAATAATCACATTTCGTGAAGGGTTTTTTTAATGGACTGTGCTATTGATTAATTAATAAATTTTAAATGGATTCAAGTAGTGGATTATAATATATGAACTTTAAGGTTGATGTATTTATTTTATATTTTTTCCAAAAATTACATGATAGATCCTATAACACTAATAAAAAAGTTCACCAATGTTTTGATGGGTTTTGGTCCTAAGAACATCATATGTGCCCATACAAACCCTAATGCTTGGATCTAGGTTTCTCTATTGTACATGCAAGTTATCCAAGACTATAAACCCTAATTCTAGCATTCAAGTAATCATATTAACATGAGAATAGGTTTAAGATGTTACCTTGATTGTTATGTAGCAATAACAATCCCAAATCTCCTTGTATTGACTTTGGAAGGCTTAGAGTCACAAGTGTCACTCCTCTAATGGTTCACAAACACCATAAGCAAGAGGATGAAGAGGAGAGAGGGTGGAGGCTGCCCAAAAACGTGTACAAACCCTAGAGAAGTCTTAGCCATGTTTTTGGTCATAAGGGATCTCTTTATATAGGAGGCAATTAGGGTTATCTAACAAGGAAACCCTAATTTGGATGCTTAAGCCTTAAGCAACCCATGGAGCCCTTTCCTTAAGGCCTTGGACGATTTCAAATGGGCTTCCCCCATAGAATTCGTCCACCTTATAATAAAAGGCAATCCATGGCCCAAATTGTAATTATCTTATAATTACAATTTCAGTCCCTTAAGTTTAATTAATCTCTTTTAGTCACAAAACTAATTACCAATTAATTATTGACTAATATTAATTAAACAATATGATTTCTCCTTTAATATATTATTTCCATAATATATTAATAAATCATATTTAATCCTTTCTCTCCATAATTCATCCTATCAAGTTGCTTTGGTGAAGGCAACCCAAAAGGACCATGCACCATCGGGTCAAGTACATACCCAAATTAGTTATGGACTTAGACACTAATCCAACAGTCTCCCACTTGGATAAGTCTAATAACTATTATGCGTATGACTTCAGATCCTGATCTGCAATCGTAACTTTCCAAAGCCGCTGTCAACTCTGATCCTATCAGATACGCGTGTCCTTAGATAAGGGACCATATATTCCTCCATTCTAGATATCGTATGAGATATGATTTCAAATCATTCTCTTTGTACTATATCTCGATTCCCGATTTATGACGACTGACTAATTAAACAAATCAAATTAGCCCTAGCCCAGCCGAGCATTTACGTTTGTCATCACAAAATCATCGAGGGGCCCAAAGATATCGTTTTTATCCTACTTTGGATAAAAGGAACGGATAAACTTTGATTCAATGCTTGCTTGCACTTACTCACCAAATCACACACAACAATATGTTTTATAACACCAAGTTACTAGTGAGTTTACATATTATCAATGTGCAACCGATTTGCAAGATACAACTCACACATCTCGGTTTCAAGAATATAAGATGTTATCGTCTCACCAATCACTCGTGATACAATTCATGGAGTGATCCAAGTGAGCGTGGGTTTAATCCAATGCTCAAATCATATTCATAAGCGCTCATGAACGTTGCAGCAAACATTTGCTTATGTCTAATACACTTTAGACAATCCACACACCAATTCACGACAGTCTTCTTTAATATCTACTTCCAACATATGAACGACTGTGCCCCGTTCGAATAATTCGATTATTCTTAATAAATTCAATTATTCTGGAAGTCAAAACATGCAAATGTGAAACACAAGAATAATACTAATCCCGTATGGCCTCAAACCTTTGAGTATAAATAAAACTCCTTTTATTTATCACCATATCGATTACTCATTATTTGTCGTTTCGGGTAATCAACTTCTTACTTGAATTATTCCACTTGTCTCATGCTCCTAAAACGCACACAATGTTTACCTATGGTTCTTACTTTGTGAAATAGATCAAATTGAACACATTTCCAATCACTCTCATTTCACAACTCCTAATCCCTTTTCATAAGTGAAAGAATATCAAATTCTTGCTACTTATAGAATATGCTAGGTTCTAACACTTTATGCAATGATTCTTTCGTAATGTCACTGCACCAAAGTCACGAAGACTATTGCCAATGATATTAGAAAGTCCTCTAAACGGAGATTGTTACAAGACAATTCCTTAGATATGATGTCTCTCACTCAAAGTACATTCCTTGAATATCCTTTTGCATAAAAGTTTCTAATCTAGACATAGATTTTCAATATTCAATTACCAATATGGACACGCTTCCATATTTTCCATATGACAACTCATTCTTAATAGAATCTTGTCTATTCATAATGATGTTGATATGGTCCATCCAATATGGAAACATTTCCATAATTTCCATATGACAACTTATTCTTAATAGAATCTTTTCTATTCATAATAATGTCGATATGGTCCATCCAATACCATGCTTCCAACTACTCACAAGCGACCAATCTTCGTCGAACTTTGGATTGTCCTTTAATAGTTGTTTAATTATTTTAGTCAAAACCGATTCTAGTCCCTTTTCCCTCTAAATGCGCTAGACATTTGGAAAATTTTAGAATGTTCAAACATTAAAACATTTGCAATCGATCATATACCCGAAGCGTATGAGACACGACGCATAATGTTTTATTTGCTATGTTCTCAAAATTCGAATTGTGAAGAGGAATGTCGTAATCATAATCGAAATTTTAAGAACACACTATGTACCCTTGACTAAATTTATTAACATTTCTCAACCTAATCCTTTAGATTTGAAATGAAGCATAATATTTTCTCCCTTAATTATAGCAAAACAACTTTACAACCCTTATGACTTTGCAAGGTATAACTCTTGTTTTCTATAATTAATATTGCCAACTTGCAATACGTGCCTTAATAATCATACAATCATAACATTTATGCTCCCACTATCATGATGATCATTATAAAACATAACACTTATGCTCCCACTAGCTTCGACATGTATTCATAAACATCTTAACTTCCAGAAAGACAATACCTATTGAATTTCTTAAGTCCATGTTTCTAATACTTAATGCTTTGATAATCTTTTATCAATGCCTCTTAAACTTATACACTTTTGCCTTAGATAGTTCATATGTGTGTCTAAACAATTAAGACTAATTGCAAAACCTCACAATTCAAATCATGGAAAGGGATACCGTAACCATAATCGAATTCGAGAATGCAATTTTACAATCACTATCTTCTTAAAATCTTTCTTAGTGAAAACATTTCCTCACAATCATTTTCATGAAGGAGGAAATCTTATGACACTTAGATTTAAACGGTGTATGTGTTCCTATCCATGTGAATTTGTTGAAACCAAAGTTTACGACAAATTCAAACTCATATGGATCGAACTTTCTTAATCTCGATTTATTGCCTTATGGTAGCACAGCTGCCCACCACGTCTTCCAAGTAGTTAAGCAGCTCACCCTTTCCTATCAATGTACTCTTCATTGATCAAGGTCCTTGCCTTTTATGCATTCGAACGAGAATTCATAGAACTCATATGCATAATTAACTCAATTGGAACGACATAGAAACAAAATAATGTCAACACGATAGGTTGTAAACCTCAACTCGTGTGCTAGTGATGATTGATAAGGTTTATTTGATTTGTTCTTGAAACCTTTCAAGACAATTAAGACTCCCACTGACTCCTTGACATATAAGATTCTCTTGTCAAAACATTTCTTGACAAACAAATATTCAAGAGTTAGTGTAGCTTTTATCAAAACTCTTCATAAATTGGTCCTAGTTGGTCTTTGTCTTATCCGAGACATCACAACTTTCCACATTTGATGAATGTTACAAACCTTTTTAATACTTTTCACTCAATGTCACAATCTTAACTTTAAGACTAGTTATTGGAACGAAGTATGATTGACTTCTTGATTTAACCATTTCTTTAATTCTTGATTCCTCTTCTTAGACATACAATTGTACTAAGACTCACTTAGAGGATCAATTGAGATATGGTTCTTAATCATTAAGACCTATCATAAAGTATAAAAGCTACTCTCCCTTCTTCCTAGAATGGAGAAACTTTTATCTTTCTGCCTACTTGATTCTTCTTATTTGTTCTGCTATTGATTTAAACCTTTTCAATCAATTCAGAATTACACTTAATCTTGTAAGTATAATCATATTTACTACACATTTAGTAAATCATGACAAATATCTTTGTTACTCTTATGGTGGACTTGATCAACACGCAACTTTGTGTATTCAATCTCCAAGTCCTTCACTTGACACTCTGTTAATGAATTTGTCTAATTTCCAAATATGAAATTTCTCATTCATCGTGCAACCAAGTTGCATGATTCCAGGTTTCTGTCCAATTGAAACTTGGGTGATGAGAAACTCTCCCTATTTGGTAAATTCTCGACTTTCCGTAAACATCATAAATAGGAATCAAATCCATTATTTCTAATATTAGAAACATTCAAACATCAATTTTTCATACACGCCATTGCAAGAATAAATAATTAAATAAAATCAAAATTTATTTTATTGCGGAAAAATTTGTCCTTACAATGCAATTCATCGAAAAACTATGCTAATACATCTTTCTTAGCAATCTAATTCTAACTCTAAGTAGTAGCTCAAGAATCTAATCTTCAAGTAATGCGATCGAAATCCATTCCTCCATGGTTAGATTCTGCTCACTTCTTCCCTTAAGCTTCCTTTCTTTTCTTTGATCCTACAAAACATCAATTGCAATCTTATCACATTATGTATTAAGAATCTAGAATAGAAGCTTAAAAGAGTTAGTTAATGGATTTTACCTATATTAGAGCCATACGGTTCGACTCTCCCATCTCTTAGATCTCTTAGGTAAATGGGGCAGCTTCGTCTCCAATACCCTTTCTCTTTGCAATAAAAGCAGATTGACTCTCTTGAAACAGGACACGGAACTACTTCAGACATTGCTTTTCTCTTATGATCAAACCTTTTGATCATAGCAAGTCTTTCGTTGCCATTGTCTATATCCATGGAGGTCTTGAAGGCAGATTCACCAATCAACTTTGCTTTTCAATTGCGTCAAACCATTGCTGATTCAGCAACAATAAGCATATAGGTGAGATCTATAAGGGTCACGTCGCGGTTCATCATATAGTACTCTCTTACGAACTCACTATATGAATTAGAAAGTGACTGAAGAATCCAATCAACAGTTATTTCCTCACAGACGACGAATCCCAACATTCTTAACCTATCAATGTGTGACTTCATCCCTAGGACGTGTGCACACACCGACTTTCCTTCTCTATGTTTACTTGCCAAAAGGGCTTGAGTGAGCTTGAATTTTTCAAGCCTTCGAACTTGTGGGTTAGGGAGAATAATTGGAGGAGGAGGAGGAAGTGAAGTATGATCTCTTGTTCCTCGATCGAATCGTGGAATATCATCTTCATGTGGAAAGCTTGTTCCACGGGATTTGGGAAGACCATAGTTGTCGAACCTTGACATCTACAAAACGGGAGAAAACAAATTCAAGTTAGTTGATTGATTGAGTCCTTAGTAAATCACCCAAATGAAATACTAAGGCTAGGACCCAACACAATATTCTACAACTCGGGAGAGGGATGCCGTAACCCAAATTGCAGAACATTTGAAGGTAAGTGAATGACGATTCATTAATTTCCACCATGAAAAACGAAAAAGAAATTTTAAGTTTTAAATCTATGAAAACTCCTAGATCCTATGAGATTCATTGAACATTTCAATGGCATGTTTAAATCTAGATATGCCCCTCTTGTTTGTGACTGGGATGCCGAGGATCACAAAGCGGGTGTGAATAACCATGCAAACTTACATGGTGCCCTCACATGTTACAGTCACCTATTCGATGTGCCGGTAAACCACATACGCTCCACCGAACTATGACAAACATTGAGTCACCCTTTGCTACCTTTGCTTAGAACCATTTAGTGTGCCGGTAAACCACACACGCTCCACTAACGTCTTCGCAAGGGCACAAAGTGTAATTTTAAAAACATTTAGTTACTTTAGTAATTCATTATACTTATAATGGAAGGTTTCGTCCTATCCTACCCGTTCGGCTAACGACCATCCAATAGTCAAGAGTGCGGTGGGTAAGAGTGGATACCCATTCAATCGCCATTTTATAGGCAATTTCCTTAAACACCCCTTATAGACCAGCTTCGTGAATGAGGCCTACTAACGGTAAGACTGACTTTTACTTATATATATATATATATATATATATATATATATATATATATATATATATAATGTTAGACTTTTAATGTTATATATAGTATAGGGTGTATTTTACACTTTTAAAATATTAGGTGGTTAAATTTAACAATTATACTTTTAATTCAATTAAATTGTAAACCTAAACTTTTATGGATTTATTAAACATCTTTTAATTATACTCCTTAATTAATTAATAAAACCATAAGGGTATGATTTGAACTTTTCAAAACAATACTAGGGTGTTAGAATTTAACATTCCTAAATTAAACTTTTAATCAACTTTTAAATTCCAAAACTTGAGGGCAAGTTTTGAAACATTTCAAAACATTAGGGTTTAGAATTTAAATATACATCAAAATTAAACTATTAATCAAAATTTAAATTCAAAACTTGAGGACAAGTTTTGAAACCTTTTTCAAAACAATAGGGTTTCAACTATTTAAATTTCAAAACAACAAAACTTTTGGGTTTAAATTTAAACTATAAAACCTAAAGGGGGAAATATGAAACATTTCATAACACAAGGATCAAATATCAAATAATCTAAATTAACAATTAATCACATAATTATCCATATTTGATTTATTTAATGATTTCTTGCAAAACAATTTACCAATTTAATTAAAATAATTAATCAATTATCACATAAAGAAACAAATATTTTATTAATTGATAAATATCTTCAATTAGATCAAGAATATAGTCAAATATATCATAAAATTGGATTTATATTGATCTAATATGATAAGGCAACTATCCTTAAGCAAAAACAGCAAGAAATCCTGGTTTTCCCTCTCACTGACTAGCCGACTCGTCGAGTTCATCATGAACTCGGCGAGTTCATCTAAAAACTCGACGAGTTCTGACCCTAGAAGCACAAAAATCAAATTTTTTCAACATACAAAGCATCAATACAATAGAAACCAATCTAGGCTCTGATACCACTGATGGGTTTTGGTCCTAAGAACATCATATGTGCTCATACAAACCCTAATGCTTGGATCTAGGTTTCTCTATTGTACATGCAAGTTATCCAAGACTATAAACCCTAATTATAGCATTCAAGTAATCATATTAACATGAGAATAGGTTTAAGATGTTACCTTGATTGTTATGTAGAAATAACAATCCCAAATCTCCTTGTATTGACTTTGGAAGGCTTAGAGTCACAAGTGTCACTCCTCTAATGGTTCACAAACACCATAAGCAAGAGGATGAAGATGAAAGAGGATGGAGGTTGCCCAAAAACGTGTACAAACCCTAGAGAAGTCTTAGCCATGTTTTTGGTCATAAGGGATCTCTTTATATAGGAGGCAATTAGGGTTATCTAACAAGGAAACCCTAATTTGGATGCTTAAGCCCTAAGCAACCCATGGAGCCCTTTCCTTAAGGCCTTGGACGATTTCATATGGGCTTCCCCCATAGAATTCGTCCACCTTATAATAAAAGGCAATCCATGGCCCAAATTATAATTATCTTATAATTACAATTTCAGTCCCTTAAGTTTAATTAATCTCTTTTAGTCACAATACTAATTACCAATTAATTATTGACTAATATTAATTAAACAATATGATTTCTCCTTTAATATATTATTTCCATAATATATTAATAAATCATATTTAATCCTTTCTCTCCATAATTCATCATATCAAGTTGCTTTGGTGAAGGCAACCCAAAAGGACCATGCACCATCGGGTCAAATACATACCAAAATAGTTATGGACTTAGACACTAATCCAACATTTTTTCATATATATCTTATATTAATATATATCTTATATTAATATTACTAATATTAAGCAAAATAGGTAGGTCTCATTAAGGTAGTGAACTATTTTAAGTGGATTATAATACATAAAATTTAGGTTGAAGTATTTAGTTTATATTTTTTCAAAAAATTACAAGTTAGGTCCTATAAATAGTTCACCGATTTTTTCATATATATCTTATATTAATATTACTAATATTAAACAAAATAGGGAGGTCCTAGGACATACCTACCTTCAAAGTAGTTAGGTCCCTATTATTTAGAGAATCTATTACATAATTAATTATTTAAAACAATATTAAAATTTCAAACTAATGCATATCAATTTATAAAAGAATACAACTTCAACCCGCTCTCCAACTATAAGAGATCTCTGATATGTCATGTTGGTAGTTTGAATATTTGATTAGGATTGAACATCTAACGGAACTGATATTGAACCATTACAAACCTGAGAATTTCGAATATCATAATGAACGAAAAAACAATACTGATTACCGAATCAAACTAACATTACCAATTTTCGGTACTAGCATCGGTATCGATTGTTGAATTTTGTGTTTTTGAAATACTACCGTTTCATATGTTTAAATTCAGTACCGGTTCCAATTCAATATCAATACGGAATCGAGATTTGGTACTAAATGCTCTTATGCGGTATGCCATTTAAGTCACCTAAACTAAATTTATTTCATGTTTTTCTATATTATTATTTGTTACATCATTCTCATTTTATATTTAACATTTTTAGTACTCAAATTCCTTTCATGAAATGAAAGATTCACCCAAATTTTAATAATTAAGTTTTTCTTCTTTAATGTTTTTTTATAAAAATATTAATTAGACGGAATTATTACATATTCAATCACTTTACAAAATAAATACAGCTTCAAATTTTATAATTCGATATGCATTAATTTGAAATTGTATTATTTTGTTATGTAATAGTTTTATCTATGTTTATTAAAAATGATTAAAGAAGAAGATTATAAATTGTTAAAATGAGGGTGGACAAACAAGAAGAAAAAGAATATTTAGCTTACCTGATTTAAATGGAAGAATGGAAGGCATAAGTCTAGGAAGAAAAATGTAGTCTACATTTTACAACAGTTTAGGCATGTTAATATTATAGATTCAAATAAGGACAAAAATGGCAATACACATAAATAAACTTATGTGGATGGATTAAAAGTTACTGTGGAAAAATCACTTCCCATTTTTTCTAACATGAAAATTGACCAAAAACCTAACCAAACAAAGTGATCCTTATTTGGTTACCTAACCAAATTAAGAAAAAACTAAATAATCCAAGTCGGTTCGGATTTTATTATTCATTTTCCATATTTTTCAATATCCGTACTTAATTGATGTAGATATCTACTACTTTATGAAAGTAGAAATTGGTCTATTTGGTCGAAGGTATCTTACTTTATATATCATCATTTGTTTGACATTTAGTAATAAGTAGAGTATATAATTTACCAGAATGTTAACATTGTTATTCCTTAAAATTACCAAATCTTTAAAGGATCTATAAACAATAAACTGAATTTGCTTCATTACTTCTCAAAATACGACAAATAAAACTCACTCAGGTGAACGCTGACAACCACCGGGAAGAAGAAACTTAAACTTCTCGGCGTTTTCTATTAAATATCCCGGAAGATGAACCGCCGACGACGAACGAGGCACCGACCCCATTTTTCCGATCAACTTCTTAAAACTAAACTCCTCCGGCAACATATCATACAAATCATCTCCACCACAAATCTTACGCTGAATCCTCGAGTAATCCAAATACTCTTTTCTCTTCACTCGATCCGCGTGGCTATACCCCGTCATCTTTGTAACGAAATCACTCAGGTGCCGGAAACAGAAGCTGCAGTGCCATCCGGCGTCGGAGAGTATCAGATCCGTCTGGCGGGAGTGGCGGTAACGACTCCACCGGCTGTATATATGAGCGGTGGCTCGCCAGCTATTGTAATCAACTGGAAACTCAAACGAGTAAAGGTAATTTCTCATTTCGAGATGCAAAACCGACGGCAACCCGTCGCACAACCGGAGAAGATTAACAGTGTGTGAACTCGGAATCTCGTCGGTGTCTGATACAATCAGAAGATCGCCGTCGGAGATTCCAGACCGTCGGATTAACTCGTTCATGATGCTCCGGTGATGTGACTCGATCAAAAAGGGGTCGATATGGACATCGGAAGGTGGGACTTCTCCGGGGAGGAAACCGTAAATTATTTTTTCTTCAGCGAAAGCAAAACGGTGGCGATTTAAAGCAAAGGTGAGAGGTTTGGGGATTCCGGTGAAGGTCATGTTTGATTCGAGGATGATGAATTTGGTGACATAAGGGTAAAGTTCACGCCATCTGAGTTCAAGCAAGTCGAGTTCGTTGCTGAATAGGATAGCATCGAAGACGTTGCGTGGTTCAGAGCTTAAGGTCCATCCATGGAGGTTGCAGAGGTTGTTGATGGAGGCGTTTTCTGCGTAGTAATGGGGTATGTACTGAAATGGAGGTGGCGGTGTGTCCCAAAGTGGTCGTAAGAATGAAGTTATGTTTTGGAATTGGGTGTGGTTGAAGATGGCGATAAAAGAAAGGGTCACGAGTATCAGAAGTAGAAGAAATGTGTACCTAATAAACCCTCGTTTGGTGACATTCCGTCTTGCGTCCATGATTTAGGGGTTTCTTTCACCTCATGATCTGCACAAATGGAGGATTATTAGTTTTGAGCCATGGATTATCTTGATTACAAACTCATCTCTAACATTCAATGGTTTTGCATTTCGATTATCAGATTATCAAAGATGCCAAATTAAAGGTTCAGATGCCAGATCTAAGTAAGTATCCGCCGAAATACCGACAACCTCCCTGCTCTCTCTCTCTCTCTCTCTCTCATCTCCCCCTTCTGCTCACCTGCGTACGCTCGCCCTATCTTCTCTGCCGTTCGCCGGACCGATCACGGCTCACCTCCTCCGACCGGGGACCTTTGTGCACCACACCACACCACCACCTCCGTTCACTCTCTCTCTGCTCTCCACCGGATTTGGTACGCTCTCTCTTTCTCTTTGTTTCTCTCACTAGTGGTCATCTACTTATCTGAATACGTGAAACAGTGAACTGTGAAAGTCCGAAGAGACTAAAAGCCCGACAGCTCATTTTGTTTTTCATTATTATTTGTTACTTTTTTATTTGTTATTTTGTCCAACGAATTTCTCATTTGCTATAGTTTGACAAAATTAGGTAAATGTTCCTTTTGTTTAGCAAAATATATCAAGTTTGGTTCTTACAAAGAATTTCTTATAAAGATGATCCCTAACTTCGAACAATGATCTGAATGTCCTCTACTAATCACTGGTGTTTGATGAGATATATCATGAAACATGACCCGATTGTTCATTTTATCTGAATGGTGAACACTACAAGCATGATTACTATCTTCCAAATGGTATATATATATATATATATATATATATATATATATATATATATATATATATATATATATATATATATATATATAACATGGGTTGTATTTGTGAAGGCATATCCTCATCCAGTAACCAACAAAAAGAAACGGTTGAAGGAGGCACGAGAATCAACAAGAAAGGACGTAGAACGTGCTTTGGGGTCCTTAAAGGATGTTAAGACATATTAAAATGTCTACATGGGCTATGTCGGCGAAGAGAATAAAAGATATAATGTACACTTATATTATACTACACACTATGATACTGAAAGAAGAGGGTGATGTGATATATTTTGTGCATCAGCCCGACCCCCCCCCCCCCCCCCCCCCCCTAATGACGAAGTAGATGACCCATTAAAACTACATGAAGTGAAAAATACTGAAACCCACCACCAGCTTGATCTGATCTTACTAATCACATTGAACGTGCTTCCAGTCAAACTCTAGATAACTAGTTAATTTTAATTGTCGTTTTAGGATTTTAATTATGTTATCTTTTTTAAGTGTGTTTTTTTAATTATCGTGTATTTTTTATTTGTAGTGTGAGTTTTTAATCAAATGTTATTTTTAATATTATTTTAGAATTTCTTTTTTGTTTTAAATTAACAAAAGTTTATTTTAAAGAAAAATTGTTATATTTTATTTTATTTTATATTTTCTAATTTAATTAAATAAAATATAGTGATGTGACAGGTAGGTTGAGTGAGTTGAGAATGATAGAGTTTTCATGTGTTGTGGGTTGAAAAAGATATAAGAAAGAAAACTGATGTGACAATGAGTTGAGTAAGTTGGGAGGGAAAGACTCCTCGATCCTTATGCCACTACCACCATCATTTTCAAAATAATTCCAAAAAACCAACATTTTCGAACCATTCATAATCTTGATTTATGCCAACTATCAATAATTAAAAAACACTTATATTACACTTATATTAGAACACATGAAGCACATCATGACATGTTATACTTACATTAAAACACATGAAGCACATCATGACATGCTATACTTACATCAAAACACATGAAGCACGTTAATGACCAATAAGCATTTGATACCATTTTACATTTTACATTATAACACATCAACCACATCAATGACCAAATTTCTTAGAATGAAAATCACTTAAGGAATTGAATCCAACAAAGGAAATGAAAACCATTACTATCGTCTGCCATATTATATTTTACATTGGAACACATCAACTACACAACTTGATAAGGGTCTAATACTGAATAATGTACTATGTATTCAATATAATGGATATGATGTTAATTTGCCATGTAGAGAGATTCTTCAAAACTAGCTTCTTTGCCCAAAATTTTCACCCTATCACCTTTTTTAAACTTCATGTTTTTGTCGATAAGGTTTCCTACACCGATAACGACGATGAGGTTCCCGGAGGGGTTAGGGTTTTTCGATGGGTAATAGAGTGGTTAAATTTTGACTGGGGTTAAGATGATTTGATGAGGAACATGGATGTGGTATTGATTTAACAGAGATGAATAATCACCACCCTTGGTTGCGAGATTGAGTCTCGAAGATTTAGAGGGCTATATTGTCATTTCAGTAACAAAGGTTTACACTTAACAACACTTAACAGGGACGGACGCAAGATTTTATTTTAGGGGTTGCACGGTAGTAAAAAAAATGAAAATTTTGAAAATTTTTGAAATTTTTTTCACTGCGGTCGGAAATTTTAGGGGTTGCCGGTGCCACCGTGGACCACCCCTAGGTCCGGCCCTGACACTTAACAAGCGGAGTTAGACATAAGAACTGTTCTTGCACAATTTTTCAAACTTAAAGGACCAACGTTACCATTTCACAAATTTTCTATTTGATCCAGTTGGTTTGGTTGTAGAACGACGTTTACCCAAAGGACCAAAAGTGGGAAGGCTAGCAATAAAGGTAGTCTCAACATTTGATATTAAGACAGCGTCACGTGAGTGGTGACCACATGATCACGTGGGATTAAATTACATATTTCGCTTTTAAGTTTCGTGGCTTTTAAGAGTAAAGAAAAAAAATATATTGATTCTGTCGGCAAGATTTAAATAGGGTGGTGTCCCAGGTCTTAAACGATCCCTATACAGATCTTTCTTTATACATGAGATTAGATATAAATACATTTAACTGAACCCTTTCTATCAACATTATCAGTGTCAACCATTTAACTGAAAAAAAATATTGAATATATCTTATATTTTTAATTATTTTATTAATATTATATTTTCTTATTGTCAAACTTAACAATGACTGATATTGTTATATTTTTATATTATTGCTAGGATTACCAATATGTCTAGTAATATTACTTTTAATATTAAATATTTTTTTATTGTCCATATTATTATTTTGATTAATTCCATTTTATCTCACTTATTCAAGTTATTGTAAAAATTCTCATATTTTGACTTATATTTATTAAAAAGTTATTTAGTTATTTGCCTTTTTCGTTTATGTAAGGTTTTTGTAGGCCCTACGAGTTTTTTAGACTTGGACCATGTTTTCTATTTGTGGTAAAATGTAACGTCTATTGTTAACATTGTATTTGGAAAATTTTCTATGACAAAAGTATGATGTCATACAAATAAATGAAAGCATATTCTTGTTTAAGGCCCAACAAATCTTGAAAGAGTGAAAAAAAAAATGATTGTATGCCGTAAATGGCAACACACGTTTTGTCATATATTTCTAACAGTTTACCTCAATTATTCATATTACAAAATTGTATTTCACAAAATATAATATATTGTAGTAGATACAAATAAAAGTAAGTTGTTGTTGCTATTATTATTATTATTATTATTATTATTATTATTATTATTATTATTATTATTTACAAACAAAACTGCAAAAATAGTCCATATAGTATATATTTTTTTAGGAAAAACATTTAAACTCTTTAAATTTTGGACCGGTGGTCTTTTGAGTATCTTTCATTGCCTATAAGATCCCTCGTAAAATTGAAAAGACTAAATTACCCTTCTGATTTTTTAGTGTTTTTTTGTATTTAATTTAAAGTGTTGTTACAAATATAGGCTCACACACAAAGACTCTCTCTCTCTCTCTAACACACACACACATACACACACACCCACACTCTTCGTACGATGCAGATCAAAAAGAACCCCAACTCCTTCTTGCTCATAATGCTCCACCGACACCATCATCCACCTCCGAACATCCTTTAACACTCTAGATGTTGTAGTTCATAACCGTCACATACTAGGTTAGTGTTCTCTACCACATTCATTGATATCCATATCCATTGTAGGCGTCCCCGTTCTATGTTTCTCCTTCGTACCTCCGATAACCACCATCATATTTATTTCTCTGACGACTGTCACAACACCATCACGTTTCTGATAACACATGTGTGTATGCATGTTTATTTGTCTGTTAGTTAACCGGTATCTATAACTAAAGCCACAAATCTCCACATATCTTGATTCTAAAGAAGAAGGAGACGAAGAGAAAAGGTTGGGGTTTTGAATTGGTGAAAGGAAATATGTAATATGGTTTGGAGATTATCTCAGAATCTGAAACAAAAACCCAAATAAAATATGGTTTTGCATTTGGTTCTCAAGAAGGAAGTAGGGTACCAGCCAGAATCCTCTACTAAAGGATGTTCAAATGATTCTAAGTTAAAGATCATAGAAGATGAGATGACGGATATTACGAGAATTATGATGGGCAATTAGAAGAAGAGGATACGTGAAGAACATGGAACAGGTCTAGTTCCACCTGAGATACCAGCCAAGAGAAGTTTTAAGCTCAAAGGGCACATTTTATCCATGCTCAAGGATATACCTTTTGTCGGGAAAGAGTGTGAAGATGCTTTCAAGCACATTGATGAGGTCAAAGACACTGCAACCTACTTTCATGTCCCTAATGTGCCAAGAGAATCCATGTTACTAGGGATGCTTCCGGTGACTTTTACCGGTGAAGCCAAGGTTTGGTTGGAATCTCTTCACCCGGATCCATTACCACATGGGAAAACCTTCGTGATGATTTCATTGAGCAATTTAGTCCACATTCGAAGATTTCAAAGCTCAAAAAGAAGATAGTTAACTTTCAACAAGAGGTTGGGGAGTCATTGTATAAAGCTTTAGAGAGATATAAGGGCTTGATTAGAAGTTTCCCTCAACATGACCTTAATGTTCAACAAGAAGTTTCCATTTTCTATGATGGAGTGAATGTAACTACTAGAAAACTTCTTGACTCACAAGGGTCAATGACGAAGAAGGATCCAGAAACTATAAAAGAATTAC
Organism: Lactuca sativa; assembly: GCF_002870075.4. Taxonomy (NCBI): domain Eukaryota; kingdom Viridiplantae; phylum Streptophyta; class Magnoliopsida; order Asterales; family Asteraceae; genus Lactuca; species Lactuca sativa. The sequence goes on from NC_056630.2 coordinate 91,217,057, forward strand.
TTGAAGAGTTTGTTAAGCGCTCACATGAATACCATAACCCACGAGACGGTGTGACAAGAGGGAAAAGGAGATGGATGGAATGAGAACTTGGCTGAAATCATAGCTAAATTAGATTCTATGGATAGGCGAATGACAAAATTGGATCAATCCATTCATGTAACAAGAGTTGGGTATGATAATTGTAGTGGTCCACATTTGACTAAAGATTGTGACTTGGATGAAAATGGGAACAAGAAGGCACAAGTGTTCTATTCAAGTGGTGACAAATATGATGAATATTGGAGGAAGCCCAAGATGGAGTGGTTGCCATATGAAGAGTACAAGAAGCAAAAGGATTAGAAGTATAGACAAACCTATAGAGGTTTCTATCAAAAAGAGCAACCACCACCCGAAAAGAAGATGGATTTTGAGTCGGTATTTCATAGATTTATAGAATCATCTAAAAAGAGATATGATACTACGAATGCCAATGTGAGGTATCATCAATCTTCCATTAAAAACATAGAGACTTAACTTGGACAATTGAGCACACTTGTCATTGAGAGATTACCACCTAATAATCAAGCCCCAAAGTCACAACCTAATGTCATGGTGATCTACACCAAAGAAGATGTTCATTCTGAGCTAATAATGACCCATGAAGCTGCTACAATTCATCCCAAGTTGTGTTTGGAAGAAGAGAATCCCAGAGCCAAAAGATCAACAAGTGAATTGAGAAGATGAAATTTTTTCCTCTTTTCATTCGTATCAACCTACGTGAAGCGGTGAAGAGCTTACCGAATGAACAAGTCGTGAAACTTTTGAAGATCATAATTGAAGACCATGTTTCTAGATAAGTGTGGGGTTTCCAAATGATGAAGAAAAGAACATTTTGAAGAATATTTATTGAAAGAAAATATGAGAATGGTCCTAACATTACGAAGAGTCGGTGCATTACTTCGATCTTACAAGACAATCTGAGACAGAACCATGACGTGGCCATCATCCCCATGTCATGGTAATTTATTTTATCGCGACTGCATCTGACTACACCACGACGCTATTTTGCTCGACCATTACGACTTCCAACTTTTCACCACGTCGTGGAGGTGCTTTCCCATGACGTGGGAGCGGTTCATCCCACTTTTGAAGAATTATTATTTGATTTAATCCGATCCGGCACATTCACATTGACAAGAAGAAGGTCCAGAAGTACTCTTTACAACCTTAATACGATAAGTCCAAGATTTCCACACACTTTCAAAATGTGATCTCGCCACTACTACCCCAGAGGAGTTTGTTCTAATTCTTCCTTTTTAATTTATGTTCTATAATTTCTTAAGCATGCAATGGGGAAAATGCATCATTTAAGTGTATGGTGGGGGGTTGAATCTAGGAAAACAAGCATTCTGATTAAAAGTTGAAAAAAAAATGACTAGGATTTTAAAAAACTTTATTAGAAAGATTTGAAATAATAATCTAAAAACTAAATCTAGTTAACAAATTGTTATGTTGAGATCTAGGTTGCTAGTGTTATGTGGGATGATCAAATACGAGTTTCAATGTTTATTTGATCCAATATATGTTATAGTGTATTTGTGGCTTCCCTATCCTAGTGAAATCATGGAATGAACACACAACCTTACTTAGTTTGAGGACCGCAATATGTTTAGCATCGTGTACCAAAAATGTATCCAGGAGAGCTTATATAGTCATTGCAACTAAGACTAATACCTCTAACCAATAAGTGTTGAAGTTAAGTTCCTTTTCTTTAAGCATATGTTTTTTTAGGATTTTTAGTTTTGAGTGGAAAAAAAAGAAAAAAAATAGAGAAAGAAAAAAATAGAAAAAGAAAAAAATTGCAAAATTTTGAGAAATAAGAGTTTCTAAAGCAATGAAGATCAAGAAATGCGAAGAAAAGTTCAAAAATTATCGAAGACTCAAGAATAAGGCGAAATTTTCCAAGTTATTTATTGTATTTTTATATTCTACATTATTCTTCCATATATATGCTTGGGGTTTAACCAAAAATACCTTGAGGTTAAGAAAGTTTCATGGGATAGATTTGGAGGGATGCATAAAATGAGTGTTGTTCAAAAGAAGTGGGCAAGTGTTTATGAAGATTGTGAGTATTTAGGATTGGGGAAGTTCTTAGGAAACATATAGACACAAATACATGCATTGTGTTCTTGGAGTAATTGAGAGGATCAAAATGGATGGTCTTGTACGATGTTGGTAGCTAAAGTCTGGATATGATGATAATAAAATCAGTTTTGCTTAAGGGCAAGCAAAAACCAAGTGTGGGGTATTTTGATGTGTGAATAATTAACTACATATTTAATGAATATTTCTAGTACTTGTAGCAGGATTAATCATGTCAACAGGGATTGTCCTCAGGGGCAAGCTCGTTATGTTTTCTCTATGACTAAGTGGGCCACAAGAGGGTCGTCTGTCTGAGGAGAAGGGAAGGAGCTGTGAGTGCTCCTGCTACGAATATTTTGCGGATCTCTGATAGTCGTGAGGATAGGGCAGGAGCCCCAGTAGAGAAGATTCGGTCATTGTAGTGTCAGACAGGGGAGGTCCATACTCCGTCAGGTGATTTGGTAGGCATGTTATCTTTTGTGTTCTTTTTGGTTATTATCATTTTTCAGGTTGCTTGGGATTTGATATTGATTTGGGTAAGCGTTATCTCCAGTTTATTGATCTGTTATCGCCACAGGTATATCTTCGAGAATTGATTTATATCTTTTGCATGCCATAAATCATTAGTGGGCTATCGAGGGGGTTGTATCTTGTGTAGCGGGTTCTAATGTGTTGGGTTGATATTCTGGGTTTGTTCAAGATCGGTTCAAGGGAATTGTGTGGAAGGTATATGGTTAGGATTTGGCGAGTTAGTTCTATAGTAATCATCAAGATTCGGTGGTTGTAGTATCTATTTCGGTAGGAGCAGAGTTGCTTATGGAAGAACTTTTGGGTTCAAGCATTGCTGTTTCTAGGAGGGGTGCAGTGACGGGAAGATGGTAGTGTTAGTTGTATGGGTTGTTTGGTCATTAGAAGTGTTATAGGAGCTTTATATTCATCTGGGTTGCATTCAGTTAGAATCCAATAATTCTTTGGTATTGGAAGTGGGATAAGATCTGTCAGTTCAAGGCAAGGGTTAGAGTTTTAGTCGCCGGCATAAGAGATCACCGAATTGGTATAGTATCGTGGGAGGTGATCTGGATTATTAGGTAGATTGAGATTTCAAGGTTATCCGTCAGGGTTTCAAGAATCTGGTGATCGATGAATTTGGCTAGCAATGGAACGCTAGTATTTTTTAGCGTAGGGACAGTTCACGCCATTTGAGAAAGATGGATCGGAAATCCATAAGGATTAAAAGGTGGGAGACCTTCGTCAAGACCAAGTTGGGGAGAGTTAAGTGGTTGTTCAGATTGAGGTTGTGTTGATGGAGGTTTAGGAAACTCCCGAGCACAGGTCGACATCTCCATTGTTATTCATTTTAGGTCGTGGGATTCGAATGTATGACCCGAACTCCTGATTGGTTGTAGGATTCAACTCAGGATGTGTGGTACTGTGTTGGTTTCAGTATGGTAAGACCATGAGTGGTAACCATGGTTGGTTGGAGGTGTTGTAAGACTGCAATGGGATCATAACAATCACCACTTTGAGGCAAACTATTATTAGAAATGGTCGAGTGTGATGGGGAATCAGTTCGAGCCTTGGGCATGTCGGTCAGGGTTGTCAAGGAGTATTCTCTGTTTTGGGTTGATGATCGTTGGGGTCCGGGTCAGAATCGGGCCTGTATAGCTTTAGATGAGTAGGACCCATGGACGAGGCCCGTGTGATTATGAAAGATTAGGTGGGTCCTGGTAGAGACCGTTGGGTCAAGGTATCAGATCTTGAGCTGTGGGATCATGTGTGGGATCAATGTGTGACGCAAAGGAGTTTTAGGCTAGGTAGCCTGACTGTTTGGACTCTTGGCAACCTGGTGGTTGGACCAAGTGCGAGACTGGTAGTCTCAGAAATGGTTTGGGGGTAATTATTTATCAGTCAAGTAAGGGTTCATCGGGAATCAAAAAGTTGTGGTGTGAAATGCAAGTGCAGATTTGTGAAACTTGGGTTGTAAGTGGAGTATTAAATTGGTTTTGGGTAAGAACTAGAGTCGGGTATCGCACGTGTTTTGCATAGGATTTTGTTTCAGTGGAATAAGAATTGGGGTATCTATATGCTAAGGGAATCAATTGCATGGTTAAAGGGTAATGAATGAGTTTAGTTCTGATAGAAATTGAGCCGTTATGTTGTGTCTTGGGTTGGTTCTCTCTACGAGAGGGCCTCAACGTGTTTGGAATCAGGAGAAGGTAGGTCATTGGAGATCGGGTATGTTATGAGACTATAGTTGGTCTCATGGCATTCTTTTAGAAGTAGGTTTGGTGTTAATGTGGTTTGGGGTATTATCGCCATATAAGGTTGCTCTCGGAAGTCTCATGGGGCTACTGTGTGTTTGTGTGTCTTTTGGTTCAGCAATCGGGTAGGAGTCCAGTGATTCAAATAGTTGGCAGACAAGTTGGGACCAGGGCGGTCTCGACTGCTTTTGGGAATCAACTAGGTGGCAGCAAGACAAGTCGGAGTGGTTTCAGTGATCTGAGCTTCGTGTGAGTAGTCGCTTGTATTTCAGGGTGTATGTTAAGTTGCTCGTAGTTGGATTAAATAATCTCAAAGTGGCTGATTGGACCATGTTGCGCAGCTCTCGTATGAGTTTAACCATTGCAGGCAGGAATCTTCTACTAAAAGGATTATTTGAGCCTTCTGTCAAGTGTAAGTATTATGCGGTTATATATGATTATTGGTTTTGTTCGAATGGAAGCATCAAGATAATCAGAGTTGGGAGAATTTTGTTTAGTATGGTATTCATGAGGAAATGGTATGATAGTGGTTCAGTGTGGGCGGTTTTTCGGGAATTCATATCAATTTGAGGTTTCGAGTTTCGGGAAAGATAGAAGTGGTCTTCTATAAGGGGTTTAAGGTTCATTCCTTTTTCAGGTTTGGTAAGTTCTGCTAGGGTTGGTTTCGGTTGCCTTGGGATGGCTGTAGTATTCTCGGGTTGTGGTGGTGTTGTCCATATTGTTAGACGTGTTGGGAAAGGTAAGGACGGATTTCGAGGACGAAACATAACTCAAGTGGGGGAGAGTTGTAAGATCTTGTTTTGAATTGTTCCCATTTTGGGTTGGTGATCAAGGACTGGGTATTAGCAGGCTTTAGATCCTCGAGGAGTTGGTTTTTGAACTCAGTTGGGGGTTAGATAAGGTATTTCAGATGGTTCGGGTATTCGGTTTGTGTTTTGGAATCAAAGGGAATTTTGGTAATTTGTTAGCTTGGGTTTCTATGGAAAGCAGATGTTCGTTCGGGATAACTTATGGCGGGTATGAATTGATAATAGTGTTGAGCGTCTCGATACCTTTTCATGGATATAAGGATGGTCGGATGCGGAATTATATTGAGAAAATTATGGTATTCACATGAATTAGGGTTTGGGGAAAACCCTAGTACACGGGGTGTACCAAGGTGGTACGCATGGCGTACCGAGGCAAAGGGGGTTACGCAAGTTGGAGCTGAAGAAATGCATAGCGTAGGTGCAAGGTTGGGTCGGGGTGCGAGACCTCGTATGCTAGGCATACGAGGTGATACGCTGGGCGTCCGAGGGGGAAAATAAAAAACCCTAATTTCAGGGTTCTACCCTATATAAGCATAATGTTAGCCTCTTTCTTCATTTCCTAAGTTAGCTCCCACCCTCTAAAACCCTCGAAATCGTGATTAAGCCTTCATGGTTGCATCTTGAGCTTATGGTGTCCATTTTTGGTGTATTTTGTCCATTTCTAAAAAGATGGAGCTTGGTGCAAGGATGGGAATCAAGGAAGAGCTTATGGATCTTGCTTATGTGTCTCAGTTCTAGCTTGTTGGGGGTAAAAAGCTTTGAACTTGATCATTGATGTCTTAGATCTCAATTTATGAGTTTTGGTTCATTTTGGTCCTAAGAATGAGATTTAGTGGTATTGATTGCATTCCAGGAGCTTTGAGTCGCCCCTCTTAGTGTTTCTGAGGTTCAAGGTCCATAAAGTTGGCACCTTTAGAGTTTAAATCCATCCATGCAAGAGTTGGGGCCATTTTCATGATAGTAGAATGTTATATTTTGAGTTTGGGTTCATTTGGGGCATGCAAAGTCACTAAGTTTATGGGTTTAGACATTGTTTAGGACTCAGATCTATGGTTTGGACCTTTAGGCTAGGCATTAAGTGATTAATGGCAAAAGTGGGCTTAATAGAGGAGTACATTGGGCGTACAAGCCTGTACGTGCAACATACAAGCCTGTACGTGCAACATACAAGCCATCAAGCGTGTACGCACATCCTACAGCTGGGTATGCCCTGCGTACTCAATCAGAATGGACTTCGTAATCGTTGGCCTCGGTTTGGGCCATTTCTTGGACCTAGTTGTTGTGCGCCTTTGTGGGGCATCTGAAAGCAGGCTTTTGGACTAAGGAAATTATTGGGCTTTAGGATAAGGCCCATTGAAGAGGCGTGGGCCCAATTTGGAAAATTAGGCCATAAGTTGGCCATAATTGGGCTTTGGATAATTATCGGTTAATGGGCTATCGAAAAGCAAAGTGTATTGGACTAGAAAGAATGGTTGGGCCTTAGGGTAAGGCCCATGTAAGGGTTTGGGCCCAATTTGGAAAATTGGGCCATTAGTTGATTTATTGATCTTTGGACCTTTTAGATTGTAAGTTTGGGTCTTAAATTTGGGCAAGGCTAGGTTAGGGGTAAAATGGTCTTTTTACCCCAGGTATGGAGTTAGGGGTGTTGATCGGGTAAAATTTTCGGGTTTCGGGTAATTCGGGTCGGGTAATTCGTGTTTTTCATATAAAAAAATTTATCCGTTACCTTACCCAAATTAAATTCGGGTAATTCGGGTATTACCCGATTTTTAATTTTTTAGTGGCACCTAAAAATAAATGTAATGAAATAAGTATGTCGTGCTAAACTTTGAACATTTAGATTTTTTACTCAATAATATTTGAGATATCAAGTATTCTTTCCAAACTTTCGATCTTGGGTTGAATTCTTTATTTTTTTTTCTATTTTTCTTGTGGAACTTGATCATTGGTTGGGTTGTCAACTTCAATCGTCTCATCTTCTACTTCAATATAGTCATCCATTGGTGACGAATACCAACGAAGAGCAGACGAGGTACGAGGGGTTTTTGACGTGGGGAAAATAGAACGAGCCTCAACGAGGGAAATTGGGATTTGGGAATTGGGAGGGTTAGATAAACTCATGAAGGGACATTATTTTTTATATATATTTCGGGTAATCGGGTATACCCGAAACCCAAACAACTTACCCTTTACCCAACCTGAAAAAAAATTCGGGTTACCCACTTACCCGAAAAAATTAACCTGATACCCGATTTACCCGACCCGATTTACCCGTTACCCGAAAAAATCGGGTGGGTAATTCGGGTAACAGGTATTTTTGACAGGGCTATATGGAGTTATGGTTATGGATTAGAACCCAATTGTTAATTTGGTATTGTTTTGCTATTGATAGTTCGTGGATCTGCCAGCTAGCAGCCAAGAGTGTTTTTGTATGATTCATCAGTACGAGGTGAGTATTCTCACTCCATGGGTCGCATGTACCAATGTCGGCCCATTACGTGTTACGTGGTATGCTAGTTGTCTCTGTGATACTTACATGGAAGACCCCGGGGGGAGCCCGTGGCAATTGGATGTCAGACCATGGGGGGAAGGCCATGACATTCCAGGTAAAGACCATGGGGAACCCATGACAACTATATGTATGTGTATGATAATCTGTGGTTGTATGTGGTATGATATTATGGGGAACTGGCTAAGCTCTGTGCTTACGATTTTCAGTTTATGTTTCTGGTACTCCGGTTTTCAAATGGAAGAGCTCGGGATGATTGCAGAGCACACACCACATGTTTTCGCATTATATGAATTACCTTGGTTTAATGATGTTTTGTTAAATATTGGTTACTCTGGTTTTATGGAAACAATCTGTATTAACGATTTATTAATGTAAAAACAAAAAAAAACATTTATATCCTGCTTTTTGGGATGTTATATATATATATATATATATATATATATATATATATATATATATATATATATATATATATATAACAAGGTTATAATGTGGATAAACAACTATTATGCGGACGTGTAGACGGTGCTATTATGTGACAGTTACTAAGAGAATAGGTTGTTTACTAATGTGAATGCATTCAAACTCACACAACTATTGTCATTTTTATGCATTCTCACTAATTCTTATTCATTTTTGTTCTCATGCATCGATTTTCACTCATTTTCATTCTCACAAAATGCAACTAAATTAACATTCTGACAACATTGTGACAGAATGAGAATAATAAAAAAATAGTCTATAATAACCTTATAACAATTTAATTAGTGAGAATGTGTAATAATGGCAATAGTTATGTAAGATTGAATGTATTCACATTATCAAACAACATATTTTCTTTGTCATTATCACATAATAACATTGTCCACACTTCAGCACAGTAGATGTCAATCCATATTTGAACCTAACTTTCTCTCTCTCTCTCTCTCTCTCTCGTTCTCTCTCTCTCTCTCTCTCTCTCTCTCTCTCTCTTTGTGTGTGTGTATATATATACACACACACACACACCACACACACAATATTAGTTAATAGTATTTATGTGGTGCGGTGCGGTTTGAAAACTGGTTTTATAATAACAAACCACAAACCGCACCGTATAGGGTGGTTTGACAAAACTATGAACCGCAAACCGCATCGCAAAAGTTTTTAAGCGCATTAGTGCGGTGTGAATGGTTTATAAGGTTTGTGCCATTTGTTGCAAACCCCTAATTATCATAATCTATTTATGGCTTATAAAATATGTTTATTAGGGTTATTAATCAAAATCATTTACTTCCATTTATTATTTACTTCAACGCGCGAGAGAGAGAGAGAGAGAGAGAGAGCCCTTATCTTTATTTAATAATAATGAATTTTGGTAAAAAATAAAAAATAAATATAATAAAAGCAATTTAATCCGTTCAATTTTTGAAGGTACAAAATCCATAACGAAACATATATAAAAAGATCACTAATCCAAAAAATTTATGGTTTGAATATTTTCCTTAAAAAATAAAAATACATACCATATGAACCATTTTTGTTGTTTTGTAGTTCTGAAAAAATTATTTGTACGCATGACTCGAGTTCATGTGAAAAACATTAAGGGGTGTTTGATTTGTCTTTTTTAAAGGCAAAAGTTCTTTTTGGAAAAATTACAAAAAGTCAGGTTTTTCTAATTTTTCCAAAAAATCGGCTTTCTTTTTATCTAAAATCTAAAAGTAGCTTTTAAAATGTTTCTACCAAACATCTTTTACCTTTTATCTTTTTACAAAAAAGATTTTTGCCTCTCAAAAAGACAAGCCAAACACCCTATAACATTGCTTCCTCCATTTAGCTACGACTTTTGTCTTTGTTAGGAACTTCTTTTTGGAAATGAGTTATGAAAAATTGAAAATCTATTTGGGTGCACGTATGATTTTGATATTGTTTATTACTTTGATAGATTCCGTTTAACCACTCTTAAAAGACTTAAACCATAGAATCACCTTTGATCCATATTTGCGTCTATTCAATATTTTATTATTTATTATTGTAATCTAATTTAAACGATACCCCTCCAAAAACCAAATGCTACAACTTTCTCTTCAAGAGAATTTCATCTCGAAATCCATCTCGGCATACATTTCTGAAAATTTGGTATCCATATATACTAGAGTAAATTACTAAAATTGTCTGTGATTTCGTAAAAAATTGTTTGTTTCATCTTATCTTTTGGTCTTTTTTATACTACTTATGGTATTTTTTTTGTTACTGTTTTCATCCATGTAAAAAAAACTATTTTTCCTTTATTAGACATTTTTTTTATAAGTATTTTAGTTATGTATATAATCTACACCACGAGGACCCATTTTAGTAATTCTCTATATACTAAACTAAAAAAATACTATATCATTACAAAATTTGGGCTGTGGCCCAAAAAGCTCAAACACAAATACGAAGTATAAATCGTGTCTAACTTTCAAGTTCTATGTACTTCGCTAGTGGGCTATTTTAAAGCCTACTGATAACAGCATATATTCAATTATCAAAGTCCTTAAGTTTTTACATTTTTTTCAACTTTTCATAAGGTAGAATATAAAAAGTAACTTTCATATGTTATCTTAAAATTTTAATGTATAAAACTGAATATGTAGAAAAAAATTTAAAACGAATTTGTGAAAAAGGAAAAAAAAATCCTAAAAAACATGCATAAAAACAAATAAGTAGTTATTTCCACTATTAATTCATGATTTTATAGACCGTTTTATGTTGTGTAAATTATATATCCAACATATATTGATTTCTATATATAAAAAAACAAAGTAGTATGAAAAAAAAAATACTACAACTTTTGATGATTTTATAGAACCTTTTAAGTTTTGAAAATTATATATAAAACATGTGTCGATTTGTATATAAAACAAATAACAAATACTATGAAAAATAGTATAGTTTTTAATAAACACTACAACATTAAACATTTACATCAAACAAACTTATTAAACACTTATAAATCATTCAAAATAAATATTTAGAAATCAACATACATTTGATATATAGAAACATTGTTATAAAAAAATTGTGTTGAAATAACCACTGATGCGACAAAACATTTTTTTTTTCAACTCTTTCATTTTGAATCACAAATCTTTTCAAACATATGATTTTTTTAATCAAAACTTACTTATATATGACTAATATATCTACAATGTGTATAATAAATAAATAGAAAATAAAAAAGCATTGCACATTAATAACCATAAGTTTAAAAAACTTTTGAATATAGTAGAAAATATAAAGGTAAATTACATTAAATTTGAAATCATAATTACATTTAAATAAAAAAACAATTGAGTTGTAGTGGGAGTTTTAAAATCTTGATTTGTACCCAATAATATATATATATATATATATATATATATATATATATATATTAACAATTATATGTTATAAAAATAATATTATAAGTATTTATCATTAAAAAAATAATTTTTATACTAATTTGTAACTAATATTATAATAATTTTAAGTATAGGATAAAAAATATATTAAATCAAATTGAATTAAGCTTTTTATTTAAAACTATTTTAAACTATAGGTACTTTTAACTAATTTATAAGTAATTTATTTGACTATTTTTTATTTCCTATATTATTATTATTATTATTATTATTATTATTATTATTATTATTATTGTTTTTATTATTATTATTATTATTATTATTATTATTATTATTATTATTATTATTATTATTATTATTTCGAATAACAATAACTTTTTAATATAATATAACCTATTCTTTAGTTTTACTTTATTTTAAACAATTATTACTTTTTACTAATTAAAACTACTTGTTTGAAATTTTTCATTATTATATTTACAAAAAACTACCATACTTTTTATTGTATTTTCATTTTTTACTTAAAGCTATCAAATATTGGAAGAGAATGAACGGTCCAAATAGAATGATGATTAGAATTTTAAAATTATAATAATTGTTATGTACTGCAACCAATCTTATATATATATATATATATATATATATATATATATATATATATATATATATATATATATATATATATATATATATATATATATATGGAAAATGATTTACAAGGGTAATTATCTTTGTCGTTTTATTTATATTTAGATAACTTCTTTATTTTTGTATACATTTTAGCATTTAACTTGTTATATGTGTTCATATACTGTCATTGTCACCGACTATAGCAGGTGACAATGATAATATTGTCATTTAAATTCTTTATTTTTGTACACATTTCAGCATTTAACTTGTTGTCTAAATATGAACAAAACGAAAAATTAATTACGCCGAGAAGTCATTTTCCCCACTTTTAATAGCGATTTTATTTGTCATATTTGTTTGGATTATTTTTTTCAAACGTTATTTTTAAAATATCCATAATTTCCTAAATATTAATTAAATATTTATCAATTTTAAACTTTATTTTTTAATTAATAAATATGTTTTTGTTTTGTTAAATATTTTACATAGCCTCTTATATTTTTTTTCTTTTGTTTTGAAGTATATACAATATTTTTAAAGTAAATAACATCTAACAATAAAGTCAAATAAATTAAATATGTAACAATAGGTATGGAGGATCTTTTAAAAAATTATTAAAAAGAAAATATTACTTACCAAATAAAAAAAACAAAAAAAAAATCTATATAATGTAAATGTTTTAAAATTATTCCAAAATTTTAATGCTTTTTACTTAGAAGTTTATAAACTTTTAATTTTTTTAATACAACGTTTTAAACTAGCATTTAATAAAAGTATTTTAAAATGTTATAAAAAAATCTTAAATTGTCATACAAAATTTGTGAAACACTTTAAAAATAATATAGAGAAAGTTTAGAAATAAATGTGTGAAAGTTATAGAAAAATTGTATGAAAATGTAAAAAAAAAACAAGTAAAAACTTGTAAGAGAATTCTACAACATTTATAAAATATTTGGTTTAGAAGCACTTGTATTAAAAGTATATGAAAGTATAAAAAAAGTAGAAAAAAATTATAAGCAAAGCTTAAAACATTGTATTAGAAAAACCTATAAGAAAAAGAATATCATAAAAATATTGTAAAAAATTATAAATTCTTTTAAGAAATTTATAAAAAAATATGAAAAAATATCATAAAAATAGTGTAAGAAATTATAAAAAAATTAAGAAATTTGTAAAAAAAAAATTGTTCACATTTAGACAACTTTCTTTTTTTATACATATTTGACCATTTTGCTTGTTAAATATGTTTACATATTATCATTGCCACCTGCTATAGTAGGTGACAATGGTAATATGTGAATATATTTAACAAGTTAAATGGTCAAATGTGTACAAAAAATAAAATTACCTAAACGTGAACAAGACGAAAATGTAATTACCCTCACAGGTCATTTTCCCATATATATATATATATATATATATATATATATATATATATATATATATATATATCGTTCTTTATCGTAGGTTAGGGGAGAAGAGTGTTACACTTGAAATATATTTTTATCACTTATATTTTCTTATGAAAATATTAATATTTTATTTATTTTACTTTTTCTTTACGATAACGAACGATTAGGGAAAAATAAAATTGACAAATATAATAAGACAATTTATTTTTATTACTATAAAAACATTTAAAATTAGGTACATCCATATAAGTTTTGGTAAAACATAAATAAATAATTTCTATAACACACATACTTATTGGTTTTCAACAATAAATTCATATCATATTAAAAATCATTCGCTCTAACTCGTCATTATCACCAACAATTTGGAACAATAATTGTAAACTCCTTTCATCAAAACCAATTATAAAAAACTTCATCGATGTTATTTACAACAAAATAAACGATAGAAACTAATATAGTATAGCATAAAATACATGTTGATTAATATTCTCTTGTATATAAAATATATTTTCTTAACATAAAAAAGAGAGAGCTAACATAAAAATACATACATGTTAACAAAGTTAATTTCTCTAATTGATAAATAGCTTGATGGTTGATTTACCAAAAACTTATAAGAAGTAATTATCAATCCGCTTCATCATCCCGTGATTATAGAAATATGCATAACACATAAACTTATAAAATGATCTCAAGTATACCTTTACAAACATACCTAAATTTGAACATTGGTTAATATCTAAAACTTTACATGCACCCAATTTGAGTTTACATGAATTTATATTTGGAAAAGTTTCAATTGCATTCTTACATCCATGAAACCACTCACATAACTCTTCAAACCCTACAAATATAATCTATCATTTTATGTTGACATACATACAATATGTAATCTACAAATTTCTTATATAGGCTAAATATTTCAATTAACTCATCAATTAAATAGCATGATTTGAAGAGTTTTAAGAGTTACAAATCATAATATTTCAATTAATCATAAATTAATTTGTGTAAGTTGAATAGTCTTGGGAGTTTCAAATGCATGAGGTTCAAGGAAAAATGGTCTTGGGAGTTTCAAATATATGAGGTTCAAAAAAAATGCTAGCTTTATAAGATATATATATATATATATATATATATATATATATATATATATATATATATATATATATATATATATATAGATAGATAGATAGACTAGGCGAATGCTCGCGCGTTGTGCAGAAACACCTATATAGTTGAAATCTTTACAAATATATGTTTTTTTAAATATAACAATAACGTCGTTGTTAAATTTTATATAATAATCCATATACTAAATTGATATAATATGTTGATTATTTTGAATTATATGATAATATATACATCTATTATAACTATATAATCTTGACCATTTGAATGACTTCTACTGGCGAGATACTCATGAATAAACTTAAATATATATATATATATATATATATATATATATATATATATATATATATATATATATATATATGTATGACTTAATGTTATTTATAGTTTTTGTTATTGTTAATTAATTTTTTTTAAATTTATTTTCTTAACGTTTTAATTTCTATAATTATAATTATTTAAAATATTAGACATTGTTTTTTGATTTTAAAGGTAACAATATAATAATTTATCTAGAGTTATTTTTAACTATTGTTATTGTAACTTATTTTAAGCTACTTATTTGAAAACTTTTAACGATTATACAAATATCTTTAGGATATATTTTAGTTAAATTGAGATTATAATTTAGTTTTTTCATTTAACACTACAATTTATCACTTTTAACTATTCACAAAATATTCATTGGGTTTTTTAAGTGGAAATGAAATTTATATTTATTTTGACATTGTAATGTTATATTTAAATTAACAGTTTAAGTATTTTGTCCAAACTGTTCAAAAAGTTTTAGCTTTAAATTGATAATGATTTACATACAACAACGTCTTAATCTAATAAATTAAGTATAATCTGTTAAAAATTAAAGACATAACTTTATAAGTAGAAGTAAAGATGTTATTTTTATATTGAAATTTAGTTTATTTATTATTACAATTTAGGTTCGATATTTATTTAACTTTATTAACTAATTTATAATCATTATTAGAAAGAGACTACAATTTATCACTTTTAACTATTCACAAAATATTATTTGGGTTATTTAAGTTAATCTAAAATTTATATTTAAGTTGGTCCTGTAATGTTATATTTAAATTTATAATTTAAGTATTTTATACAAATTATTCAAAAGTTGTAGCTTTAAAATGATAATGGTTTACACCCAACAATATATTAAAACTAATAAATCAAGTATAATATGCTAAATGTTAAAAAACATAACTTTATAAGTAGACGTAAATATATTCTTTTAATATTGAAATTTAGTTTGTATATGATTACACTTTGTGTTTGATATTTATTTAATCTTATTATCCAACTTACAACCATTATTAGGTAGAAATTGAAAAGTCATGGGAGTTTCAAATGAATGTGGTGAAAGAAAAAATAAATAGGAGTTTCAAATAAATGTTGTAAAAAGGAAAAATGCTAGCTTTATAAGATATATAGATATAGATATAGATATAGATAGATAGATATAGATTTTTCTTAATAGACTTTTTTTTTGTCTTTCTTATTCTTTATCTTTCTTGCTCTCTTACATTTTTATATTGTTCTTAATAGACCTTTTTTTGTGTTTCACCTTTCATCAAATCTTCTTAACAATGTCGGTGATGTGTGTTCTAGTAGGGATAAGCATAGGCGGGTACCCGCCTCATTTGGCGAGAATCAGAACTGGAACCGGAACCGGCGGTTCCTAGAAAGTTAGAACCGGAACCGGAACCGCTCTAGGCAGTTCTTAAATGTTTGGAACCAGTCCCGGAACCGACGCTTCTGGTTCCGGGAGCGGGTAACCCGGTTACATTAATTTTGTTAACTTTTGTCGATAAAACCGCAATTTAGTTCGATCCAAATCAAGTCAATTCGGATCAAAGACGGACAAAATCGGACCAATATATTCTAAACCGGACCAATAAGCATTAATTACTTTCTTAAAATAACTAAAATGATTGGTCCAAAATCAATCATACAGGCACACAATAGATAGCGAAAACATTTGAACCTAACTCTCTCTCTCTCTCTCTCTCTATATATATATATATATATATATATATATATATATATATATATATATATATATATATATATATATATATATATATATATATATATATATATATATATATATATATATATATATATATATATATATATATATATATATATATATATATATATATATATAAACCGGTTCCGGTGGGTACCCAGCGGGTAGCGGTTCCGAAAAAACGAGAACCGGAACCATAACCGCTTAAGGCAGTTCCAGTTCCAAAACCGACAGTTCCGAGGTGGTTCTGGTTCCAAAAGCGGGTACTCGGTTCCGATGCTCATCCCTATGTTCTAGTGTTCATTTGCATATACTTTTTCAGACCCAAAAACACTAGAACCACAACCATTGAACGCATGTTTTTATAAGGTCAAGTCCGATTATGCCCGGTAAACAAAAGCTTTAGGGGCATCATTAATTTACTTTTTCGTCTCCCCCCTGAACTTTATTTGTTTTTACATTTTTGATCCTTTATTTTCGGTTGATGAGACATGTCTTGTTTGTCGCAAGACATGTTTGGACTCTTTTGAGGAGCATACCTTTTACTGTAGATAGATCCTAGGTTTCAAGCGCCGACATGATCTTGTTAGGGATATTTTTTTTCGATATATTTTGGCTCGTCAGGGTTTCTGCAAAAATAAAAATAAAAGACACATGTAAACTTTCTGACTGTCGTGTTGGAAAGATGATCAACACTTAGAACAACTGATGTTTTAGTTTTTGGATGAGGTGGAAGAAAACATGCGTGTGTGGATCAAACAGGGGTTTCCCCTCTTGTGGGCTTGGACAGTGGGGTTTTCATTGCGAGAAAACTACTTTAAAATTTGCATCATGGAAAATGGAAAAACACGAGAAATCATGCATGAAAATCAACACATGTTTATACCATTTGCATTTTATCCATTCGGTTTCCTTGTGCCGGATGTTGTGAAGCTCATCAATAGAGTATAACAAATCATGCATAATAATGTAATGACCCCAAAATCTATGGATGTTGTTTTTAAAAGAAATAGTTTTGCTATCTAAAAAGGGGTTATGGGCAGTTTGTTGCTTGTTTACCCGTTACATCTATGTAAAACTTTTATGATTAATGTGAAAAGTTGATGATTTAAATAATTTTGATATAACAATTTTCATCCCTCGTAATTATAAAGTTAAGTTATTAGTATCTTATAAGATCAGTGGTGAGTCTATAACGTAAAACTATATGGTTCACTATTTAAAAGAAACTGATAAAAATATTGCGGGTCCGGATTCGGTTCGATTCGTATAATAAAAAAGATTTAAAGTTCTTATAATTGTACCCAAAGAGGACTTATATCTTGATATATTTTCACAAAAATATCGTTTATATGCTAATGCCTGATGACAAAACACAATAAATGAATCAATTTGACAAGATTATATTATTTTTTGAACGACGAGTGAAATATATTAGATAACAAAAAAGGGGCTATAACAGAGTGCTTGCATCACCTTTCCAAAGCCACCTGTCACAACTACTAGAAAATTGAAAGTTATTTAACAGGTCAGTAAGAAGCAAGAGCTGATTAGCTTCTCTCCCATATCCAATATGCCTACAACAGCTCCAATTCCACTTCACATCGTCAACATTATCCAAAATAATTATATCTTTGACTAGGCAGTCATTGTTTGACTCAACACTATAAGGATTAGGGTAGAGATCTTTTAAGGTGAAGTCCCCACACCAACAATCCTTCCAAAAGAAGGGTTTATCACCCCTTCCAACCTTCCTTTTGAACAAATCAACATGAATAATCCCTTTATCCAAAAGATCGTTGCCAATTTGAGAGATGCTAAGCCACACACCATTAATAGATCATTTAGCAAGGGGTCTCCCATCTATCTATCAACTTAATATTATGAATGAAACGAATGCAAGGAAACCAAAAGGAATCATACCCAATTTTAAGCGGACCACCATTTTGAAAGAAAAGCCAAATTAGCCCCATTAAGGCAACCAACACCAAGCCCACCATCTTTTTTAGGTTTTATCACCTCTTCCCAAACAACCCAATTGACAACATTACATGTTACTAACATAAGTACCTTACATACAACATACCGTCATACAGAATTATAATAACAATGAAACAATAGTAAAAAAGCATACACATAGCGACACGATGAATGTTTTATATCTAATCATTGAATTATAGGGTGAACAAAAATTGCCACTAAGATGGGAAGTTTGTCGGAGGTCAGAGCCACTATCGGCTGTGATGGAGGAGAGGCCGTCCGCGGTGGCAACATGTGCTGATGATCAACGATTTGTGAATGTATAAAACCATAATTGGAGTCCTGGAGAATAAAACAACTTCTTCTAATTGTCAAATGATATTTAAAAATTAAATCTAGAATTATTTCTTATTGGATTATACCTTAAATGAATTATTTATTTGGACTATTAAAATATAATATATGGACTTTGAAAATCTTAATTTATAAATTTTTTTCAAAAACAATAAGGTAGCTCACTTAAAATATTTAATGTAGTTCACAATTTTTATTTTTATAGTTTCATTTTCATTTATATAAAACTTGTTATAATAATAAAAAATAGGTGGGTCAAGTGGCCCACCTTTGTTAAACTTAGCCTTGTCCCTTTATAGAATATGATTTTGGTCCCTTACTATATTTTAAAATTATACTTTTGGTCCCTTACATAGTTTATTTTTATAGTTTTCGTTTTTATTAATATTACTCTTTGTTATTATAATTTCTTAATTATTTATCACTTGTGTATCGTAAAAATCAAGATATATTTTCAAACCTTATTTTTGTCCGCTTCTACTATACATAATTGTTTCAATCAAAACTTTATTTAATACTTTTATGATTCATTTTGAAAAATTGTTCTTCACCGCAACGCGTTGAATTACAAAATACTAGTTTATAAACAAATATAAAAAAAATTAAGACAAATTGGTAGAAAAATAAATAAATAAGATATATAATAAAAATTAAAACTTAGAATCAAAATTTGGCATGTTGGACTCCCTTCATGGCATATCACTATGACAAAATCAAGATATGGTTTGTTCTTTATGTGAGAAATCGAATGAAACAATAAACCATCTTCTTGCCGAGTGCGAGTTCACAAGAACAATTGATATTGGATATCCAAATGGTGTGGAATTCAAAACAGGGTTTATACAATTGTTAAAGATTGTCTGGACTTCACAGCTTCTCGGGGTAACTGTCCCCGAAAAAGAGATATTAAACATGATTCAATACTCCACTCTCTAGAACATTTGAATGGCAAGAAACAAAAAATATATTTGAAAATGGGAAACCTTTTGCGAAAAAAATTGCAAATCTTATAATTGCTCAAACATTTAAATGGTATAAACATAGAGGGAATGAGTGTGGTAATTTTTTTGGAATGGAGTTGTTCTCATTTTGATCATTTTCTCTTGTAATTTTAACTCTCTGTATTGTTGTTCCTGTTCCCTCATACTTAGCTACATGCTAATTGTTTGAGGTTTTCTTTATATATAATTTATTCGCCATTTCAATAAAAACTATGACTAATTCAAGTGCCCCTTAATTGTTGATAACCTTTTATATAAGGCATGACCAACAAAGCTAAATGAAAGTTAGCAGTCGGTAGCAGGAAGTTATAGTTTATATATATAGGCTTAGGTTATTTTGTTTCTACGAACTATTGTGTGCTATAATGCACATATCTAGACCACCAGATGGAATAGAATCAAAGGTCATGATCTGAGAGTCTATGATATTACAATAGGGTAACATGCACCATATAATCACACAATTTTCAGCATAAGGGTATTTTGGTCAATTTACCTATATTAAAAAGCATTTCCAGAATTTAAGGGATAATTAATTCCTTTATTTTTAAAAGTCTGAATATTTTAAATTAATTTAAATTTAAAAATCCGATTTTATTCTGTCAGAATGACAGAATGCCAACCATAAACTAGTAAATATATTTTCGGTTTTATTCTTGTAGAATACATTTCCAATGCAGTTATATTTGGTAATTGACCTAATTTAAGAATAAGATATTATTCATATACATCCAACCTGGGTCTATGATTTTATTCTTAATATACATCCGAAATTATACATATTCTAACAGAATGTCATAAAAAAATGAATAAAATTCTTAAAAAAATAGCACTCTTGAATATACAATTATTGAACAAATACACTTGATCCTCTTCAATGGCCCATACAATCAACTTGATCTTCACATATATACTTGTTGTTGAACTCGATTCCAAATATTTCTCTTGTATGATCAATATTGAATTCTTTCTCCATGCAATTTTGAAAGAATAAGATACATTACTCGTTAGTATTACCAGTTAAACAAATATACTTGTTGTTAACAAACATTCTCAAAGACATTCTAACAGAATGCATTTATATAAATAAATTCTAGCAAAATACATTAAAGAATGCACTTAAATCATAGTCTTTTCTTCTATATGCATAAACATTCTAAATCATGTATAAATATATTATGTCAGAATTACTAGCAACACATGTTTTATGTAATATTTATATTCCCATAGAATGAACACATGTTTGCATTTTGATATGAAAAAAAATTAAAGAATAAAATTCGAGTTCATTCTTAGAGAAAAATCATTGTAAAAGAATAAAACTAAAGCTTCCCTGCGTTTTTTGGTTGTCTAGGTCTGATCAATTTGCAAGAATACATGTGAAGAATATTTCCCTTCTTCATTCTGAAAGAATAGTAACCTTTCTCAAACTAAAACCCTCTTTATTCTAAAAGAATATTGCCCTCATTCTGAAAGAATTTACAGGTTAACATTCATTTGGTAAAGTAAACAAGTTATATTATTGTAGGTGAAAATAAAAAATTATAAAGTTTGAAACCATTTAAAGCTAAAGTTTCCCATTTTCACCAGAATCTTTTTTAATAAATGAAGGTTTTTTGCCACTTGTCAAAATCTCAAGAGTTTTGCCATATGTAATTTTGTGGGAGTTTTAAAATTATTATTTTCCACTTGTCATTTTTTGGGAATTTCTATTAATTTAAAATAAAATTTCATATAAGGAAAGAGAATCATTCTATTAATTTGATAATAAAGTCTCATAAATGCTCTAAAGAATATTTGATTTCTTTTATAAATGTTCCAAAAAAATTACATTATGTTATATAAAAATATTATTTTATAAAATATTTAATGTTTAAATATTTATACTAAATTTTTATTTTTAATAAACCCGTGTAATACACGGGTCTCACACCTAGTTCATAGTAATAAAGGAACGAGCTCCACCTAGGGTAGTCAATCTTTGGCCTTTCTTACTACGATTCTTATTGAATTTGACAGTCGAAGGTAGTGTCCCCATAAAGATCAATAATCACAAAGATTCATAACAGTTTACAAACTTAAAACAAGTAATTCAACACGTCAATCAAAGTAAAATTTACTCAATATATACATAAACCAGAAAAAGGGAACTCACTTTGTTAAGGGTATTGATGCCGCACTGTAAATCAAAGTGGAGATAATTGAGAAATCTATCTTCTGAACAATTAACTATCAAAATCTTCCGATCAATTACCCATGACAAATCGAAAAAGCATTCACACTCTTCAAGTCGTGAGTAACATAAACCCAACCAAATTAGAAATTATTAGGGATTAATCGTGTTCTTAGGTATGAGGGAGGGACGTCAGCTGCTCGGACCCTGTGAAAGATGTAAGCAGAAGACATGAAGTAGAAACCACAGAGGTGTCGCTTATTGTGAGGAGGAAAACAATCGATTGTAAGAGATAAATATATAGAAGATATATATGTACTAAATTATCAATCTCATGTCGAGAGCTAAAGTCGTAGAGGATGACTCAGGCTCTAAATAAGCAAGAGTCAGACACAATCAAGAGGCATGAAGCAACCTTGGGGGAAACAAACCAAGAATTAGCAAAAGCTTTAGGGAAAACGCCAACTCTTAACGATCGCAAGGAAGGGCCGCAATCGGCGGTGGGAAGTCGCTGATTTTCTTCTCTTTAGTGATTAACACTCTGATGGTCCACATTTTTTGAGGAGTCTCACATTACCGGGGATGAAAAATATTGAGCTCCTCATCTCTATATAAAGTTTCTCAAGAAATGATTAAAACTCCTCATCCGAGTCAAAGTAATTCGCTGAGTTACCTAAGTTTTCAGTAAAGGCAAAATTAAAACAAAAAAACCGAACCGCATAAAAATCGAACAGTGCGGTTTCTTAACTTCAAAAAACCAAAGTTGCGGTTTTCAGTTCAGTTTTGGCCAAAAACCGTACCGAAACGTGCCATGTTCACCCCTACCTACATGTTCGTAATAAAAGTCAGTATTTTTTAAATACGTTGAGAACACACACACACACACACACACACACACATATATATATATATATATATATATATATATATATTGAAAATGTAAACGGATTAAGTGGAAGCGTATTCGAAATATTTCAGTGAGTACCTTGGGTTCGAGCTCCTTTTATAAGGCAAACACAACCCCATAGCAATTTCCAAGAAAAAATTCCCTACATATGACACTACAAGAGGTCGTTTAAGAAAATCGAACTCTCAACCTCACATTCCACATAGTTGCATTATACAAATACCATGTTGATGTTTTTATTAGTTTTATAAAACACAAATATACATATGATATAGTTAATACCCTCTCTATGCGTTAACGACGTGCAAAAACAAGGGAAATTATTGAATAACCAAAAAATGGGGTGTGTTTGAAAAATACGACAAAGAAAAGTGAAGTTTCACAACAAAACTTTCCTGAGAGAGGGTCTCTGAGAAAATCGTTTTGGCTCTGCGGAAGCGTATAAGCTCTGAAAAACTGATGTGGCAGGGGTAAAATCGTAAAAACGCATAAATAAAATATCAAAAAATAAAATAAAATCATTGCAGATTGGGAAAGCCTTTGCTGTGGAAAACGAGTTTGTTGGTTGCGGAAGAAAGACGTACAAGCGATCAGAATTCGAAACGGATGACAGTGAGGAGGAGATGAGATCGAAATGGTAAGGAGATCCTGACAGCAACAACAACTAAATGAAGACGTTTTAGCAGATGGCTATGAGACCCTAGGTTTAAAAAGGTTTTTTGTCGTAGTTTTTTTTAGTTTAAATGGTTAAACTGAATCAGTGTTTAAACATATAACTATCGAATGAGTAATTTGAATTGTTTTATGGCAAAGTTCATCAAAAAACAAAGATTTTTAGTGAAGATCAATTTCTCAAAGGTAGAACAGATCCGCTGAGGGCTGCTCTGTGGATCCGTAGTGCCTCTGCGGAAATGTGGTAGTTTTTTTAACAAAAAATTCAAAAAATGATTTTTTTTTTAATTTCCAAAATCAATTAATGTTTTTTCAATTCTGCAAAGGGGGACCACATTTCCACAGAAGACGTACCAATTCTGTAGAGACCGTCTCTGCAGAACCATCACTTCAGAAGTTAGTTTTGTCTTTTTGCACACATATCTAATTCCTCAGAGAAGTTTGGGTTCCGCAGAGACAAAAGATTTCCTCAGAGAGGGTTTGAGGAAAGCTTGGTGATTTTGTAAAACTTCAATTTTTTTGGTCATATTTTTCAAACGCACTCCTTTTTTTGGTTATTTTATGAATTTCCTCAGGCCCGTCCCAGAGGGTGGGCGATAGGGGCGACCGTCCAGGGCCCATCATTTAAAGGGGCCCAATTTTTTTATGGAAATTGTTATATTTAAAAGATAATACAAATAATTTTCTTTTAATTATTGATTTATTATAAAAAACTTGACGACATTTGTGTTTTTTAAGGGCCCATTTTTTTCTCTCGCCCTGGACCCAAAATATGTTTGGAACGGCCCTGAATTTCCTCTTAAAAACAAAAACCTTTATCATTTGCAATTGCAAGATAAATTTATCCCTTTTTACTTATCCTTATTTTAGTAAACTAGTTTACACTGTCACTATTCGTGCCTGTTAATTCATGCTAATCTAATCCTTTAAAAATTAATTTAAGGGAATGAATTCCAATAAAAATAAGGCAATATAGATAAAATACTAAAAAAAGAGTTCAATTTAATGTATAGGTTGTAATATACAAAATGAGAAATTTAATCACCTTAGAGGTACTAAACTATAAAATTACTAATAGCATTGCCCATGGTTTTAAATTGATTTTAAAGTTATTAAATGCTAGCTAGTATAGTACATATCCGTTACGTAATGTAATTTAGGTTGTGTTGTTCGTATCTAACACAAATAATATAAAAAGTTTTGTAAATAAGACCACAAATAATTAATACTTCAAACAAAACATTTTCGCATGCAATTCAAGAAATACTTTGTGGGCTTTGAGAAAAATTTGACATTTCTCTAAATTTCATCATCATTTTGTCGAAAACTATAAAGTATTATGAATGTTAAGTGCAACAACTTCGAGAGCTTCGTTCTTGTCCACATGCATGATTCAAACACATACATTGAACTAATTTAAAAACTGTATTAATTTATAACAGTATTATTTTTTTTAATTTAATACTTAATTAACCTTCATAACAAAACAAAACCCTAGTTCCAAAACTACGATCAGTCACATAAAGCAATCAACTATTGTTTCCTCAACAATTTCAGACGTTGAATTGTCTCGATGAACGATCTGCATGTCAAAATAAAAATCCAGTATAACAGTTAGTAATTATATATATAGTAGGCACTTTTTGAAAATAAAAAAAAAAATTAGATGGAAATTACGGAATTACCCCCAAGGAACATCACCAGCAAGCAACCAATCTCCTTCTTTGTCTTGGTATGTGAGTTTCACATCTTCGTAAGCTATAATATTTCAAAACAAAACCTCAAATTAAACACTTGTTTTGACTTTCAGTCAAAGTTTTCAATATGGTTGTTAGTTTTTCGTTACAAAATTAAATATAACAAGTTCGTATACTATTCGTTTGAAAGTCAAAAGTATATATCCATCCACTTAATTTGACATTGAAAGTCAAAAATCAAGGCTAATAATAAAAATATTCTTCTAGAAACATTGAATAACCTCGTATGTGTGCATGATGGATTGTACATTACATTACATGTAATAATATAATGAATGATGTGAACTTACATTTTCCGAACATGTTGGCTAAAGTGTGCACAAGGGTTTGGTATGAATGGTGTAAACTTAGGTCAACTTTTCTTGCAATTCCAATGCCTTCCATATGCACCTTAACGTACATTGACTTTGACCCTCCGCCACCTCCACCACCACCACCACCACCGTGGTTAGAGGTTTTTGGGTGGCAGAGCTTCTTTCTACATGATTTCAACGGTGGCCACCCAATCACACCACCGTCATCTCTGATTATTACAGGATTTAGAACACGTTAATTACAATTATTATGTAATATTGCTAAAATATTAAAACAGAAGAAATGAGACAAGAATGCGAGAATTGCGAATATTTTGCTTATTTTTTGCCTAAAAAGTTTGTGAAGTCCAAAGGGAAAGCGTGAAGCACAAGTAAACACAATTAAAATTTAAAAGTAATGTTAATTTATTAAATATTTAAATATACCACTCTTTTCGAAGAACTGGATTATATATTTTTTTATGTTAAGATTAAATAATTTTATAGTTAGGACTTTGGAACCATGCATATTAAATATGGGCGGAATAAATCCATTTTAATTGGCATGTATTATACGTGTACCCATATAAATCAACAAAGATATGCAGTCCATGAATTTCAAGAAATTATTATCAAGATATAACAGCTATGATCATAAGCGAAATCAATATGGAATTTATTTTATTAGTTTATCTTTAAAAGATTTGAAATATGCATTCATAATTAAAAAAAAAATCCAGATTCGAATTCAAATGGTTGTAAATTATATTAGAGGATTGCAATTTCCAACCACTTAAACTGGCAAGAAAAGTTTAAACAAAAATATATGTTTATATCAAGTAGTACCTGTGATGAACAAAGATGGAATTCGACTGAACTTCACCATCATCATCATTATCATCATGATCATGGAGTTGTTCATTCATCCGGGTTTTGTTGCAGAAATTGTTCCAGACAAGAAGAGGTAGCGTTTGAAGATCATCATCGTCATCATCTTGTTTCCTCTTCAAATGATGAATTGTGATTTTAGATTCAGGAGCGTAATTGTTGTTGCAGTTGATCAGATCAAACTCTGAAGAACAAGATGCAGATGAAGACGATGAAGAAAGAGAAAGGCCCAAATGAAGCTCCATTTTTTTCTTTTTCTTTTGCAGATTTAAAATCAACAGTATCACGGAATATAAAAGGATTTGGGTATGTTGTATGATGGGTTATATATACAGACCAGTGTGTATGTATATGTAGAGAGAGAAAATATAGAGAAAGATAGAGGAGGCAAGGCATTTGATTAGAGGTGGGTGTGTCTGGAGAAGTCTCACTCTCTCTCACATACCAAATGTGAAAATGTGAGAGAGAGTTTGGAGAGGGGGAACAATTAGGAGAAAATAATGAATATATGTTTTTACCATGTTATTTATCCACTTAAAAGAAAAATAATACACGATTTAATTATTACATATATTAAGTTAATGGTTAAATATAATTTAGAAACGAACTAAATTTGTGGATTAAGTTATTTATAACGAACAATAAATCTGAATAAAAGGTTCTATTAAATCTGTTTTTACATTAAAAAAAAAAGATTTATATTCAATGGAAATTATGGAAAAAATAGTATGCAATCACAAAAGAACGTGTCAACATCGTCGGTAGACAAGAGGGGCGAGTTAGATGTTATGGTGTTTCCCTTTCGTTGATTATACCCAACACCCTCCTACGCGTGTTCAATCAAAAGTGGGTCCCATCCAAAAGCCATCTTTTGTTGTTTTACATTTTTATTATTATTATTATTATTGTGTTTGTTTTTTTTAAACACTTTTTTATTTCTTAATTCATTCGTGGGATTTTTTGAAGACCAAAATATATATAATTAAAGATAGAAAAAAGGAAGTCCTTGCAAGATGCTAGAGACATGAAAGAAGAATAGAGAATTAAAGTTCAAAGATTAAAAATAAAGAACAACATCAAAGATTCCAATCTTTAACTTGAAGCTTCTTGTGTTTGATACTAAGATAAGAATTAGTCTTGATTTCTTTCTTAGAGCTTGATCCACATATAATAATTCACCTTGATTTCTTTGGAGGCATTTACGATTTTTATGTTTTAGATAAAAAGTTAAAAATAATTGTTTTCCAAACTTATCGGTCGTAAAATATATTAAAAAAAATTCTAAACTACACAAAAAAAAAAAAAAATACACCTAAGCTATGCAATTGTTTTTAGTGAATTTTGAATCCTCAATCCCTTCCATAAAGAATACATTTCGAATTCATGATACGACTACAAGTCTTAAAACATATTTAAAAGCTCAAATTTTCGAGATACATGAATTTTGAAAATTTAAAAAATTAAATTGTTGTTAGTTTAAAACTATATAATTTTGAATTGTGACTTGCGAGACATCAAACAAATTCTCAAAATACATTAAATTTTGAAATTATAAAAGTGTATCTTTGTTAGCTTAAAAATACTTAATTTTCGAAATGTGACCTGTAAGATATCAATCAATAAAGAAATAATTGTTTTTTTAGTATATTAAATGAGGTGCACTCCATAAGCATGAGGCTCATGAGACAAGAACTTGTGATAAAGAGATTATAATGCCAAATTTAAGTTAATCTCATAGTTCTTAATAAAGCTCAACAATAATAAGTTAGCAAAATTATAGGGAAAACATAGCAACAATATACATCAATAAATTTCTTTTTGAACAGCGGAATTGCATTAAAACGAAACTAGCAAGACGCTAGACAAGTTACAACATACAAACAAGAGAAACAGGAGAATTACACTAGTCAAACCAATTTAAAAAACTAAACCTCCCTCTATATTGAGAGGGTAGATGTGATAGAGCTGCACTCTCAGACCGCCACCCATGTTATGGAGGATCTGTATCTGCCTCATGAGCCGGATGATTGCCTTCGTGAAAATGCTGGAGGATCTAAGGGGGACCCTAGTTGTACCGCCCTGCCATAGTCGCGACTGTTGTCATAGTCAACAAGGTTGAAACTTCCAGGAAAAAAACTTCGAATTGGGAGGGCAATCCTCCCGGTGAACTGACCGTACCCCAAACCGACACAAGTGAACAAGTAGAGTATACTAGGGCGCTTGAGAGAACCATGTCGAAGGAACTCGGCAAAATGACCCCGTAACTTCAACCAGTTGAAAGAGATTAACTAGATATCATCGGTTGTCTTCATTGAGCTGCTCCAAAAACTTTTGAAAATTAAAGCGTTTCTAGTCTTCCATATGCTCCATAAAACCGAATATATGAGGGCCCATAGCAATCTCTTCCTTTTCTTATTCAACACCAATGTCTTTACCACCCCCAACATGTCAGAAACATTCATAGGAGCATATTTCAATAACATCGACCAGTCACAAAACCAGCTCCAAACCTTTTTTTGCAAAACTACACTTAAAAAACAAATGCTCGACATCTTCCTGTTCAATACCACTGAGCGGGCAAAGATACGATGGCAAAGTCACACCTCTAACAAGAAGGTTATCGGCAACTGGGATCCTATTTAAACATAAACGCCAAACAAAACAATTCACTTTTAGAGGAGCCCAACCCTCCCAATGAAAAGGCAACGTGTTTGAGACCTCTTCCGCACTAGCCATCAAGTTATGCAAATTTTGAACTGTAAAACCACCTATCTCATTACCTTTCCAAACCCACGAATCATCTATGCTTGTCAACACCACACCAACAACTTTTTTGTTTAAATCTGATAAACTTGTTGCCTCCCTTCCTCTCCTTAGATTTCTCGACCACTGCCCATGAATTCCATCTAGACCTCTGTTTTGAATTCTGTTGTTGACCATGTAATTTTTCTGCACTTCAATGCGATAAAGTTCTGGAAAAACATCTTTCAACACTACACTGTCACACCATTTGTCCTTCCAAAAGTAGGTTCCATTTCCCGCTCCAAGACGCCTTACAAACAAGTCTTCCAAGTTAATTCCCCAATGTTTCATATCTTCATTTAGCTTGGAAATAACAAGCCACACTCCCGGGAGACTAGCTTTGGCTAATGGCTTGCCATCAATACAAGAGACATTATGCCAAGCTTTAATGCAATTCGTCCAAAGACTATTCACTTCATATTTAAACCGCCACCACTACTCGATTAAAAGAGCCAAATTCAATGACCGGAGACTCCCAATACCAAGACCTCCTTTTCTTTTCGGTTTAGTAAAAGTGTTCCATGCTACCCAATTTATCTTCCTTTTATTTTCTTTTTCCCCCATAAAAACTTTCTTCTAATACTTTCCAAATTGTCAATTATTTTTTTCGGCACCTTGAAAAGAGAGAAATAAAATAACGGAAGACTACCAAAAACAGATTTAACAAGGGTAAGTCTTCCCCCAAACGAGAGATTATTCGCCTTCCAATTCGATAATTTATTTTTAAATTTATCCACAATTGGTCTCCAGTGCTTGGTAAGTTTCATATTGGCTCCTATCGGGAGCCTAAGATAGGTAAAAGGGAATTTACCGGGCTCACAACAAAGAATGTTAGCCAATCTACTAACCTCCATCTCCTGTACACCGATCCCAAGCACTTAGCTTTTGTTGAGATTCACCTTCAACCCTGAAGCAGTATAAAAACATCTCAAAAGATGATTGAGATTAACAAAGTTCATCTCCGACCAATCACCGACAAAAGTGACATCATCCGCATAAACTAAGTGAGATAAAATGGGCCCCCTATTTGGGAGAGAAACACCTTTATAAATTTGTTTCTCACAAGCCTCTTGCATGGTGACACTAAGCCCTTCCATGGAAATAATAAAAAGAAAGGGAGAAAGGGGATCCTCTTGCCTTACCCTCTTCCTAATTCGAAACTCTTTTGTGGCTGATCCGTTTGCCAAAATCGACGCTCTACCGGAAGAAAGACAACCTTTGATCCAACCCCTCCATTTATCGCTAAACTCCATTTGTTCTAATATCGAATCCAAAAAATACCAGTTGAGCGAATCAAAAGCCTTATCAAAATCCACTTTGAATATTAACGTTTTCTTTTTCACCATTTTTGCCCAAGTATATAATTCATTAATCACTAACGGTTCGTCAAGAATGCTCCTCCCTTCGATATACGCCGATTGCTCTGATCCAACTATTTTACCGATTACTTTCTTTAGACGCAATGCAAGAATTTTAGACAAAATTTTATACATGCATCTAATTAAGTCCACCGGCCTATAGTCTTTTAAAGAAAGAGGATCTCTGGTTTTAGGAATAAGTGATATAAAAGACGCATTGCACCCTCTACTAATATCTCTCGCCAATTCAAAATTCTTTATATAATTGAAAATATCATCTTTCATCGTGTCCCAAAACTCCTTTATAACTTTGAAAGTAAAACCATCGGGCCCCGGTGCTTTGTCATTCCCACAACACCAAAATATACATGGTTTGCAGTTAAATATACATGAATAAATATAAGCAAGTTTAAAAGATATTTGTTGAATTATAACATGGTTTGCAGTTAAACATAAGTTATTATGTTATGAACAACTAAGTATGAAGATAATGAAGATAAGAAGACTTGTATTTCGATATGACGAGATTACAAAGAAGATGGAATTAGACACACTCATATCGATCAACAAGACCATCTATTTATAGGAGAAAAGACATGTCTACAACTGGATAATAATAAAATAATGTTGATGTTGATGACCATGCTTCCGACGCTTGGAACTGGAAAAACCAACCTAACACACTTTGTCAGTAAAATCTGATCATTAATCTGACATTGCGGTATCACAAAAGAAAAACTCCAATTAACTCTTCGCCAAGTCTCCTTTGACGTCTCCGGTCTTCATAACTTCTCAGTACAAAAGAACATACAACTTTTCGGCATGTCAATACAAAACATCTTTTCGCTTCATCATTCAACCAAGTCTTTGCATCACAATAATCACCTTAGTTCTCGAGAGTCACTTTCATGTATCAATAATTTCCCTTTAAGTAACCTCACAACAAATCTTCTTCATTTGTCAAGTTTGAAAAACATGATACGGAGCCACCAGAATTTCCTTACAGCGAACACCCATTTGATTATTCTTGAGATTTCAAACTTCACTTCGTCGGTTGTGAATTTTGAATTTTTAGTGAGATTGAGGATGTCTTCTAGCTGTTTCTTGTTGCATCTTTGAAACACTTTTTGCGTGGAGGAAATTCTTCTCGGTATCCTTGGTAGTTCTGAAGATGATAACGAGATCAGGGCAGTTGATGGCACCACAATTCATTTCCTGAATACCTTTAGTGATCATTGTTGGATACTTGAATGGATGGAGATCGACTTGATTTTCAAGGATTTGATGAATCTCAACATAAATTATAGCAAAATCACATAAAATAGACCTAAGAAAGTTGCATGCTCTCTCGTATGTTGGATTCATCTTATGATGCTTTTCAATTTTGAAACTAAACACTTGGGAAATTGTGAAGATTTCTTTAAGGTTCATCGCTATAAAATTTGCCTGTGTTCAGTAGTATTTTTTTTGCCAAAATGCATGAAAGTTTACTGGTAGAAGGTTGCATTCTTAAATGACCAGGGTTTGTAATTCTTGACGACTTTGGGAGCATCATTTGACCATATGTCTTTGATCTTCTTTCCATATTTGTTATGGAATTGATTCAACCTCTCAAATTCCATTGGCAATCATCGCAAATCTGGAATTCTTTGATCGAATTCATTGAAGACTTGATAGAATCATGCATTGGGAGATAAAGGAATATCCCAAAACATGTCGCTTTGTGGTGCAACATAAGTCAAATGACGGACATAGTCTTTGTCCACTAACTTTCGGAAGGGATTTACCCAGGACCGAATCATTGATTCATCCATTTGGATGTTAAATCCCAATGCATTCCAGACCTCTTCGGCTAAGTCAGTAGCTCTCCAATTAGCTTTTCTTTGACTTGCGGTAGGAGATTCATTTGATTTATCTGAAGACATAGAGGGATCCAAAGTTTCTTTTTGAGGCAAAGTTCTTTTTTGGAGATTGTAGTGGAGTGAGAGTCTTTTGATTTTGAGGATTTGGGGTTTTCTTTGGGGGAGGAGTTGGATTTCTTTGATGAGAGAGTGACTTTAAGATTTTCTTTGAGGAGCTTACTTTAACTGGAGCCTTTCTGCCTGTTGATGAAGAAGCCCTAGACTTCTCTTCAAACATGGATTTTAACACCTCAAGCTTCTTGAAGGTTTTAGAGAAGTTTTTCAGCATCTGGACGCTAACATCATTTGTCGTCATTAGACTTGGAATTTTTATGTAGCCAAAGATACCCTTAGTGACTACAAGGATGTAATCGATGGTTTCCCTTGCCGTGACCAATCTTCTTAAACCTTAGATTGTTGTTTGAAGTTCAACATACCTAGCTTCATAAGCTTTGTGGGTCTTGTCAATCAAGTTTTTCATCTTCTGTTCTTGCTCTTCGATCACCTTCACGAGTTTTTCTTTCAACTCATTGATCTCTGCCATAAAACCCTCTTCTTTCTTAATGAACTATTGGTGGTCTTGTTGTCTTTGGACATCTAACTTTCTGATGCCCATTTCAATACGTAGGATATGCTCAACAATGAATTTCTCTTTGGCTTTCGCCAAAATCCTTTGTTCCAAAGTCTATAGTGTGGCAGTAGTGGGAGTCTACGGTGGATAAGTAGTAGAGACTACAATCCAAACTTGATATTGTGGATGGGTTTTCAAGATTTACATGGGTAGTCTTTTTAATAAAGAAGAGTCATGACGCTAATGAATTCATTTTACTCATTTAGCAATGGGAAGTTCTTTATGATCACAAAGTCAGGCAATTACGTAGTTATCATGGAATTGAATTTACAAATTCTTCCCTGTAAGACTTTTGTTTAATCTCAGGAATTTCTCAGACCTTCTATGTTGTTAGAACTCCCTAACAAAATGGCATTGCTAAAAGAAGAAATAGAACTCTCATTGAAGCTGGAAGAACTATGGTCGTTGAAGTAGGTCTTCCATTGTCATTTTAGGTTTAAGCTATCAACATAACATGTTATACCGAAAACCGGTGCAACATTGTTAAGCATAATGGGAAAACTGCCTATGAGTTACGTAAGGGAAGGCAACCAGACATCTCTTATTTTCATGTGTTTGGATGTGTTTCTTACATATTAAATCAAAGAGATCAACCCAAAAAGTTTGAAGGTAATGCTGATGAAGGAGTGTTTGTAGGTTACTGTAGTGTATCCAAGGTTTTCAAGGTATTCAATCTTTCTAGGAAAAATATTGAGGAAACAGATCATGTCACTTTCAATGAAGACTCATTCATTCATTATCAGATTGATCATTCCTCATCAATTCTAAATGAAGTTACTTACAGTCCTTCGAAACCTGTTCCTGATTTCTTTCCAAATGACATTGAGCTTGTTGTTCCCAATGTTGATCAAATTATCAGCTCACAACCTATCTTTGAAGACCAGCCTGTCATCTTTGAAGAAGCCGAAACATCAAATCAAGAAGATTTTGTTCCAAACAACACAAAGAATGTCCTAATCCTACAATTTTTTGAGATCATCCAGAATCTCAAATCATTATAGATGTAAATTCTGGGACACTCACTCGTATCAGAGTCAACAATAACTTCTGCATATTTGTGAATTTTTTCTCGATGATTGAACCAAAGAATATTGTTGATGCCCTGAAAGAAGCTGACTGGATGAGCTAAATAAAATTTAACGTCATTGTGTGTGGACTCTTATTCCCAAGCCTCAAGGAATAACTATCATTGGTACACGTCGGATATTTAGAAACAAGATGGATAAAGATGGGATCGTCATAAGAAATAAAGCTAGACTTGTGGTTCAAGGTTTCTGTCAGCTGGAAGGGTTAGACTATGATGAAACATTTTCTCTTGTTGCTAGACTGAAAGCAATTTGTCTGTTTCTTGATTTTGCTTCATTCAAGAACTTGAAAGTCTATCAAATGGACATTAAGACTGCCTTCTTACATATATATCTTCAAGAAGCAGTTTTTCTAAAGAAACCTCCAAGGTTTGAAAGCTAAGAGTTTCCAAATCATGTATATCGTCTTGATAAAGTGTCTATGGTTTAAAGCAGGCACCTAGAGCATGGTATGACACGGCGAGCTATCTTCGTGCAAGTGAATACAAGAGATGAAGATTGACAACACCATTTTCATCAAGCATTTAGGATCTCACATCATTCTTGCTTAAGTGTATGTTGATGGTATCATTTTCGGATCCACTGATGAGAAACTAAGTTCAGAATTCATTGAGATCATGGCTAAGAAGTTTGAGATAAGCATGATGGGTGAAATAAATTTCTTTTTAGGTTTTCAGGTTAAATAACTAACTAATTAAATTTTTGTTTGTCAAGTTAAATGTATTACAGACATGCTAAAGAAGTATGGTTTTTCTGATTGCAATCTGGAAAAGACTCCAATGTCCTAATCAACTTCTATAAGTGCTAATGCAAATGGTGCTGATGTGAATGCAACTCTATGTCGAGGAATAATAGGCTCACTACTCTATCTTACTTCCAGTTACCCTGACATTATCTTTGCCACTATATTGTGTGCTTGTTATCAATCCAATCCTAAGCAATCTCATCTTCTCGATGTAAAAAGGATTTTTGGTTACTTAAAACATACACCCAATATTGGGTTATGGTATCCTCGTGATTTCGAGTTCAAGCTAGTGGGATACACTTACTCCGATCATGGTGGTTGTGGAAATGATCATAAAAGTACTTGAGGAGGAGCTAAAATGCTTAGAGATAGCTTGGTGAGTCGGTCCAGCAAAAAACAGACATAAGTGGCTTGATTTACTACTGAAGCTGAATATGTAGCTGCCGGAAGGTGTTGTGATCAGATTCTATGAATTCAAAATCAGCTATTGGATTATGGTTTAAACTTCTCAAAGACTCCCATCTCTTGTTACAATCCCATTGTCGTTCAGATGATACATAATCTAGTGCAACCTTCAAAAACCAAGAACATCGATATCCATTAACACTTCATCAGGGACATTGTTCAAAAGGGAAAATTGGAATTGTTCTACCTTCCATCCACTGATCAGCTAGCTAACATTTTCACCAAGGCATTAGACGAGAAGAATCTTAACAAATTGATTGCAGATCTTGGCATGCTTTCAATGACTTAATTGTTTTCTAACTCGTTTGAATTAACATTGATTATGTTTTCTTTTTTAAAAACACAAAAACACAAAAACAAGTGCTTCTTTTATTATGCTTAAAGATCTTTACATGGTTTTCTTAAGCTATGGTGCTACTAGTTACAAGTATTCTCTTTTCTTTCTTTTATCTATCTTTCAGGCTTATCTAATATTTATCTGTACCTCATTCCTCGAGAGTTTGCAAGAACTGGAGTCATCCAGAAAGTTCTGAAAGCTCTTGCTGTTGAGAAGAATAATGGCATCATGTCATATTCTTTTTGATAATACCATGTTTCTCCTCCACTAACTGTTATGGATGCAAGGAGCAACCATCGATGCAGTGAGTCTTGTTTTCATCTACTGACTCACAATTCAATAAAAACTCAAATGCCCTTGTGTTGATCTTGTCAACACGATGGTTTCATGGAATTGAGCGTGTTAACTTGTTGGTTACAAAGTTATTCTCTACTCATTTCTTGCTCTTGATGAATATGAAGCTTGGATTTCATTTGCAACACCTCATCGATTAATTGCCTCATCATTTTTAGTTTATAGTAAGTTGTATTGTATTTTCTCTTGCTATGTTTTCTTTTATAGTTAGTCTTGAAGGATGTATATCTCGAAGAAAGGAAATTAATTTATGAGCATTCTTTTCAAAATATTTCCTTTTGGTGATTCCAATCAAAAGATTTTATGTCTTTATGATTCGTCTGAAAAAGGCTATGTAGAGAGCCTCGGAAAAATTTGTATATTCCTTTTTTAACTACTCTTCTTTCTTTTAACTATTTCCCATGATTTTATTTCCTTGTTTTACTAACTTTTTTGTTTGTATATAATTTATTATTTTGTCTCTGTACCTTTTAAAAGATTTGACAGTGGCATTTCATAAGCCAACTATATAACTTTTGACAAATAATCGTCCCTAGAAGCATGCTGCTGTATGTGTCTAAATCTCTCTAAGTATCTCATCAGCGAGACCATTTGCTGAGAGAACATTGAGTCATCCCTCACGATGATTGTCTAGCATCGTCTAAACTTTCTAAGTGAGATTTCCTGGTCCAAATAAAAAATTTATAGAAAGGCTTAGGTGTTTATTCTTAGTTAACTATCCTTCCTAACTCTATACCTGGAAGCATGCTTGACTTATGCATCAAGTCTTATGTTGTGCTGAAACATTGAGCATAATCGAGTGGCTTACCTTGATTGCATAGCCATGATTGTAATTGACACTTGTCAGGTCCTTAAAATGAAAAAGGGTTATTCATGTCCTTGACCTCCTAGACTAAGATATGACATGGTACCATTATGAATTGACAGTGAATCTTTGATTCTAGACTGCAACTAACTCTTTGATGCAGGGATTAAACCACTTCTTGTTGATGGGTTATTATTGTCAATGATTCACACTGATTTCACCTCAACATGATTAAGACATCCTACTTCTCTCCCATAAGTCCTTTGTATAGGAACTTGATGATTCACTATATAAAACCACACATTCATAAAAGTTCGAAAGTCTGTGCCAATGGGTCTATCATGTACAGTGATGTGTTACACGCACCTACCCACTATTTCCTTTTATCCTTCTAACAAAAGAAGTTAATGATTCGGCGTATAAAACAATATGCTGATGAGAATTTGGAATTATGTGTGAATGATTTACTATTGCAACAACACAATAGTGTGATATACGTATATTATCCTCTAGCTTTATTTGATGTTTTTCTCAGGTTACTTTTTGTCTCCTTAAAAAAGAGATTCAAAAAAGGAAGGAAATGTTAATTGATGTTGTAAAAAAGGGGGAGAAAAGTTTAGTTCAATTAGTTGTCACTTGATCATTCATTGAATAGCAAAAACTCCTGAAAGAAGAATATTTATCTAAGGGGAGTCGATATCAACATTCTATCATCTCCTTATCATCTATCATTCCACTGCAACCCTTGATACACTGATTGTTTACGCTACTCTTACTGTCTCTATTGCTGATGACCGAAATGGGGAAGAGTCGTACACCTTCTCAAGAGGAAATAGTTTAAAAAATACAAGAAATAAATTTCTTACTCTCAGGGGGAGCACAAGCTGAAGAATCTATTGAAGATTAGTTTTGACAATATCAGATAGTGGGAGATTGTAAGGTCACACCTTATAATTTGATGAGTCAAACATTCTACACGCTAACTGCCAGCGCCATTGTCAATATCACTATCAGCACCAGCGCCCCAAGTCTTATCAACATTAGTGTATAGTTATATGAACTAATGTAATATTTGTATATAAGGTAATTATACATATGTGTATAGAATAGATAGCATATCCGATATCTTTGTGATGAGGATTGGTTCTTTGTATAGATTAGATACAATCCTTTCAATCAAGGGATATACTTGTATAGTTTAGAATTTATACAACATTAGGGTGAAACCTTAATGTAGAACGTCCTGGTGACCGTCTTCGTGAGAACCCGCTTTCTTGGTGAAAACAAACCCTTTCTTGGTGAAAGACAATTTAAAGAATTCTTCATGTTCTTTAGTTTTTCTATTCATTATTTGCTTAGTTTAGTTTGTTCTTGTTTATCATACTTGAAGTGTATCCGATTGATACAAACCTTCAAGTACCATTTACATCTAACATTTGTAGATTCAACCTTTAAGGTTCATCAAAACCCCAAGATTTCACTATATACAAAATATAGAACTAGTGCTATAATCACGATCTCTTACCCTGGTTTAGATCATTAATGGACAAATTCCTAAAATTTTCTTCCGTCTAGCCTTCTTCAGATTTTTCTAGGTGAACTCACACCTCATGTGTGTTCTTTGGAGAGTGAGTGAGTGAAAATGAAGCACAATGCCCGAACTTATGTTTTTATTCTTCCTGCATCGTCGCACCGTGAAACTCACAAGGTCGTGCCACGAGTATCAGTTAATCAATTCGTTTGTTTTTTGTTAGTTATTTATCTATCACAAGTAACAAATGGCAACCTACTTTCAAACTATGTCATCTACTACTTGTTCATATATATCAACAAGTTTCGTTATCCAAAACAACATAAAAACATCGATACGATACCCATACATAACTTATATTACATATTTTCAAAAAATGGGTATTACATCTTATAAGAATATCAAGGTAGTGACACAAAAAGCTATTGGCCTTGTTAATGGCCCTGAGTTGTGCTTGTCAAGATCATGCCCATGATTGCGTACTAAAAAATCCTTATCTACAAATGTCACAACGGATTTGATTCGATCGTGTGGACATGCGACCACCCACTATATTTAATGTCAAGTTCATAGGGATGAATGATTGTGAGAGTTAGTATAGAAACACTTATTAGTTAGCCTTTTTTGTTTCTAATGAGTGTTATTTGTTGTTTGACAAATTATAGTAGTTTTCTGAATAGGCTTTGAATGTGTGTTCTCCATTACTTTGAATTATCACTACTACAAAAATACCCTTTAACGATACACAATGTGTGTCGTAAAATTCTCAAACGACACGCAAATGCATGTAAGGCCCTGTCATAACGAAAGACGACATGTTTTTTCGTGTCGTAAACTTACGACACGCATTTATGGCACGTACAGATGACACGCAATGCGTATCAATGAAGCCTTTGTCATAAAGGAAGATGACACACATTTGCGTGTCGTAACCTTATGACGCCCTTTTACGAAACGCATTGCATGTCGTAATTTTAAAATTTTAAAAAATATATATATTTTTAAAATATATATTTTTTATAGATATACTAATTTTCAAATTAAATGAGAATTAATATCTCATAACACAACATAAAATACATTATATAACAAAAAATGTATTTCATACAACAAATGTACCAACATTCATTCACCTAATCTACTTTGTGTTTCATACAAAAAATTAATTTCAAACAATAAATATACTATAAAAAGAAACCATTTCCTTAATTCATCTTTGCAACCTAGGAATAGCATAACATAGTAAACCGTCCATGTATATTTGATCTTTAAATAAGCGAAGCTTTCTCTACATATCAACACCTCTTTATACCTAACCATAATGGCACAAATACAAAAGAAAATAGAAGAAATATAAATATCACTTGATTAATGTAGCAGAATTGTACTTGAAAAAATATACTAAATCGTAGCAATGCCATCCCAAAACAAATACAATTGGATAGATTAGGAAATAACATGTTAACTTTTCATCTGTTTGTTTCATGTATAGACTAGGAAATCCATCAAAATAATATGCTCTATGGTGTCAGACAGTTCTCAAGACAACAATCTAGAGGGTAAATTTGTAATTTGGGATGATAGAGTCAAACATGATTTACCCTTATGATGTATTATGTTGCAAAATGCTTTGTAAGGATGGAAGAAGAGAGGCAACTAGTACAGTTAAAGTTGGAGGACTAGGAATGCCACCTGGCGCCTAAAACTCAATGCTTACAAAGTCATTGAATAAAAAAGATACAGTCCACTTGTTGATCAGTAAATAGTAAATAATTATATACCTTTGGGGTAAAATTAGCTTCAGTCACTTTAAAACATCCCTTGAGTTGAACCATAGCTCCCGGTACATCTTCTATGGCATTATGGAAGTGATGAGTTATATAATAAAGTAAACGTTTGACTTTTTGTTATTTTTCAGGACAAGCAAATGGAAGCTCTTGTTGAAAAGCTATGCCATAGATTTAGTGGTGTGACAGGTATAATCTTTCAACAATTGTGTTTATAATAAAAAATTTCTTTTAAGATTTAATCTAATTTGTTTTACTTTTTGAATGCAGATGCTAAGGAATGGGAAAACATATCAAATTGTCTTGCATAATTAGCATTTATTGAAAAGGGCATCAAGAAACTTATATATTTTAAAGTTTATAAGCATGTTCTATCCAATGAAACTGTGATGGACCATTTCAGAACCATTTCACATCATACATCCATAATTCTATCACTTGTTTTTTGTCGCTCAGGTTTCTTACATGATGATGTTATTACTATTTTGACCTGTCTTTTTCTTCCCCTTAGTGTTTATATTCTTTTTCTTCCCTTTTCCCATTATCTCCTCCTTCCACTTCTTATTCAAATGAATGTAATAGATCATTTGATTACATAAGAGCTACATTCTATAGAACTTTATGGGGTTATGGGAGCTTTGCTGCTTTTCCTGGTGTGATATATTAATTATTATATCACTTTAATTTGCAAGTCTGATTACATCAAAGCCACATTCTGAAGAACTAGTGATTAATGCTTTTGTAAAATAATTTGCAGGTCTGATTATCAAAGGAACAAGTGAAAGCATGTTCTATCCACTATTTATGTTCAAAGACTTACTTCTTAACAAGATCTATATTTTATTATTTTATAGGAAAAAAAATTTCCAAACAAGAACTCAAGTCATGCATCGAGGAGTTCGAGGGAAAAATCAGCAAGTTTCAAGAGGATAAAAAGGAGAAAGAAATGCAGCTGCTCTTCAACAGAAAGCTGATGCCATCAAAAACATCAATGTTGATACGAATCTCGAAAAGGAAAATGAAAAAGAAAATTTTGAAGTTGATGAAGGTTTGTTTGTATGATTAAATTTTGAGATTGATTAAAGATAAAAGTTTTGTATGATTATCTGATTTGTTATTGTTAAAATTGTTACAAAACAGATGATGAGGTCGTGGATCCTCCAATGGATGAGAATGAGAATGAAAATGAAAATGCATACCTCAAGATGTTCTATATTAGCTTTTTCTGAAAAAAAACAATATAAACAAAAAATTCAGAAAAAATATAATCTTGGTGAAGAAAAGAAAGAAATAGTTCAAGGAATGATACCTTGAGGTGCAGCAAGCCAAGTGTTGAAGCATCACCCTCCTCTAGATTTTCAATGAATAATGGCAATATTATGCAAACCACTTCAGGTTTATTAACTTGTACATTTAGCTCTATAAGCAAGCGGATGTCATCCAGTTGTATGATAGGAACAACCTTCTTATCTTTAGCATCCTGAAGTAATAGATACAAGTGGTAATAATTATACATAATGATGATGTTCCAATGACAAATATATACAACTTTGAAGACACAATACATAAAACCAAACCTTTTCCTCATAATCATTGCGTTCACAAATGCTTGTAGGTAATCCCATGATAAATGTATCCACAGGAGTTCGATCTTTAGTCCATCCATATTTAATTATCTCACGGCTTGTCTTTAAAGCACTATCAATCATAACTCCCAGACTACTTGCCACAGTGTCAGTCTACTCAAACAATCATTACAAAAATAAAGAAATCATGAACAAGAATTAACCAAACTAAGATGAAGACAAGAACTAGTAAAAAGTAAAAAGTAAAAAGTATCTATGTACCTAGGCACATGTAATTATCAGAAGTTGTTTTAATCAAATTAGTAGAACCCTTAGTAGATGACCTTCACGTGAAGAGGCAATTTTGGAGATGCCATCAAGGAATGAGATGAAAAGATCTTAACTGAAACTACAATAATCTAATTTATATCCATACTGCTTAAAAACAAAACGAAGTCAATCATTTTATTAAAAACTCATTTCCAAATTAACATATAATAAAGGAAAAAACAAAAAAGAAATAATCAAATGTCAATATGTCAGAGCCAATGTAGTAATAACAATTACAAATTCACAATTCAAAATTTCAAAGTATCAAAGTCAATGTAAAATTGAAAGTAAAGAACTTTAGTAACAAAACGAATTGTTGACAAGGATAATCATTGAAGTAGAAAACCAGGAACCATTAATGGAAAAAGTTTTTAGTTCCCAGTCATCAGGTTCGAGGTTGATAACCAGCTTCTTTGTCGCTTATATTCACGGTGGAAATTTATCGATTAGGCACGAAGGAATGAGAACGAATTCGCAAGAAAAAAAAGAGAGACACTGGTGTCTAAAATTAGGGTTCAAGCGTAATAGAGATACGTAGAGGATGAAACGAACCCTAAATCACTTTGCAGTCTTTTAGGAGCATTCAAGAGCTTTCATGAACCCTAAGTTGAGAGAAATTGAGAGAAAGGGAGGGTGGAGTTTGCTTTGGAGTAATTGATGGATGACCTTGCTTCACCTGCTCCAGTGGTGTAGAAATAAGGCGATGAAGAAGAAGGGGTTGCAGAAAATTGGTGATTCTAATACTTTTGAAGAAAATTGAGAGAAGGAGATGGTGGAATTAGCTATAGGATTTCTCTATTTTTCATATTAGACAAATCATAGTTGGGAGATGAAGAGTGGAGACGAAAGCAGCCGTAAAAGAGAGAAGGAGGGAATGAACCCAAAATCGCCAAGGCGGGGTTTTCTAATTTTTTTGGATTTGCTTCCCCCCCTATGGAAAACGCACGTTTGATGAAAACTTTATAAAACGACATACTTAGACGACACGACTTTTATGTTGAGTGTCCTCCGTGTTTTTAATTTTTTTTTGTTCTGACACTAATTTTAAGGGGAATAAAAAATGCATGTCCTAAATCCTTTAAATTTTTGACAAGATTAAGTTATTTTTTGAACACACGCTTTTGTATATCGTGAATCACTCCGTGTCATGGTTTGCATGTCATTAAAGGCCTATATTCTAATAGTGTATGTTCTTTGTAATTGTATTTTGTGGATTCAAAATCAATTATAAAGTAAATATTTTTAAAAACCTCGTCTATTAGTTTCTTCAATTTTCTATTAAGAATAGTT
This sequence comes from Lactuca sativa, assembly GCF_002870075.4. Lineage (NCBI taxonomy): Eukaryota > Viridiplantae > Streptophyta > Magnoliopsida > Asterales > Asteraceae > Lactuca > Lactuca sativa. The sequence continues at coordinate 91,260,356 of NC_056630.2, forward strand.
GTATTCATCCCATTTCTCCAACAAACATTAAATCTCTCTTGGGCCTAACATACGATGAAAACATGGTAAATTGATGATAAAAATTTCCGAGATAACTGAAGGATTGTGTAATTCATTTTTCTAAAAACTTATATGGCCCTATGTCTAGGTTAACACAAATTAACTCATAGGATAATACAACAGTAGGCACTTAATATTTTAAACAAATATCTGAAATTCATTAGTAGAAGCTGTTTTTTGGAAGTGTTTCTATGGATGGCCTTGTGGACGTGTTCTTTTCGAGATTGGGAATTTGATTATTTTTAGAGGCTTCCAAAGGGCCTCGAAAGTTAATAATTACGCAAAATTTGTGTAAGCTAAATTCTTCCCTTCTATTATAATATGTCATTTCTGAATAGATATTTGATTGTTCTTTTCGTCAGAAATTATGGAAGTTAATATATTTTTCATTTGTACCACAAGTATTTGAAAATTTAATTTGAAAATTTAAGACTTATGGTAGTTAATATATTTTTCATTTGTACCACAAGTATTTGAAAAGTTAAGACTTATCTTTAGCTTCATTTGAACTTCGTCATTCGTTGTGTTTGTAATCAACTAGATTTATACTTTATACAAGTACTTTCCTTACACCATTAACTCATATTTTATCATAATTTCAACGTCTTTAACATATTGTGGGCGTATTCGGCATGGAGCGTTTAAAAGCTTCTAGCTTCTAACGTTTGATAAAACGCTCCGTTTTGAATAAAAAGTCTCGTTCGTCACTACAATCTTCTAGTGTTTAGTTTAAACAAAACGTTACAAATCCAAATGTTACTTCATGTAGCGTTTAACAAAACGCCACATCCTACAAACTTCTCACTATAAGCTACAAGCTACCCGCTACCAGCTAATTTTGTCAAACCCACTCTTTAAATATATAAAAAATAATAGGATGGCATTAAGATCACAAACAAAACAGTATATGACATGATGTTTAGATGAACATAAGGGTCAACTGATGCGAATTCCCGACACCATACACTTGATAGTTGAAGGAAATTCATTGTGTAAAAATAATATTTAAAGATAGCATATGGGCCATAAAATCTTTTACATTCCAAATAAAAAATAAAAGATATATGGATAGTTTATTTGGAAACAATGAAACATGTGTGCCTTTGCTTGGTTTATGTTGGGGAACATTATTTATTTATTTAAAACATGATTGCAACACTAGACCTGGACAACTCTCTTTTCATATATATATATATATATATATATATATATATATATATATATATATATATATATATATATATATATATATATATATATATATATATATATATATATATATATATATATGGAAAAAGGGAATATATGGCTGTTGGGTATGTAGTGTTAGGTGTAGAACCCTTGAATACGATGTCGTCCTAATGGAAAGTCTATCAAATTTGTTTCCCGGTTTTGACGGTTCCTTATGCCTTCTTCGCCTTCTCACCTTCTCCCTTTATTCATTCATCGTTTCTCATCTTACCAGCATCCTATATTCCTATAGTAGTCGTTCTCGATTGTTGCAATCCAGAATCAATCCATGTTATAGTTGTTCTCAATCACTTCAATCTGCAAATATCATAATTCATTCATGTAATCTAGAAATTAAAAGAACCATGTAATCGAATTGCTTTATGTAAATATTGTTGATTTTTCATCTTTTCTAATTTTAAATATGGTTTTTTATTCATAAAATTAAGTTACAATCATTCGTCTTTTTCCTACAATTAATTGTCTCCTTACTATTTTTTTTTCAGTTTCTTATTGATTTTCAAATCCATGATGTGGAATTGCAATCATTATTGGGGCATCGTTCCCTGTGTGTGCCACTAGACTTTTTTAGTTTATTTAATCTAAAAATTATTATTATTATGGATAATGACGTTTATGAATCTATTTATGCATCGAGGCTTTTTAATGAATTGCTAATTCATAGTGTATCTTTATTACAGGACATGCAAAACATCAAAAGGTACCACATGGATCAATATAAAAAAAATCATGACTTAACAGTTACAAAGTCTTAGAGTTGGTTCCATTAATTTGATTTACCTAATACACTTTCAAGAGATTTTGTAATTTGGCAAATGCAATGTAATTTACAAGATAATAAGTGTTTTCACATAGACCTATTTGATTTTTTTTGCTACTATTTCCTTAAATAACATAACTGTTAGTTTACCACAAACTCTGTTTTTTTCATCAGACAGAGGAAGTTTTACAAGAAAAAGAATGATATGGTAACATGTAGCTGCTATGGTGTTGTCATTTCATCGGCCTCATGATGAACTTGCTATTTTTTCTATGTTGTGTTTCTTCACCTGAAATTTGGATATCGGATTTTGGTTGTTGATGAGTTTTATGGTTAATTAAACTTTCATATTTAAGCCATGTTGTGATTTGAAAGTCATTCAAAATTATTATAGGCATCCCTCATTAGCTTCCAGCACCATAAAAACAGAAACTATAGAGTCCTAAACAACCCTCCATTCATTAAATGGGGAATAAAAATGTGTCCCCAACAAGGATAAAATAGGACAGCAAATTGATGTCAATTGTAAGTTGGGTAAAATTCTACAAGGATCTGTTTAGGGATTACAACTATCTTCCTTTGATTTAGCATAATATGACATTTCACTAACATAAGTGATTGCAATTACAGGTACATAAAGAATAGTAAAATTCATCGGTAAGAAAAAAAATTAAATTATGCACATTCACTTCAAAATAAATTGCATAAAACTTGAACAATATGTACTAGGAAGATATTAACTAAAAAAATTACAAAAAATAAATAAATAAAATCAACTAGAATATATCTACTTTAATCACCACATAAGCACATATTCAAAGTTTAATGATTTCTGCTAGTTTTTAGTAAAGTATAAACTATTGTTGCTACTACTGATGTTGCCCTTACACCAACTTCAAGCCTTCTTTCATGCTGTTTTGTTGCTTTGCTACTGATGCCATGTGAAAGGGTTTTCCAAAATAAAGACAGTCATTTGTACCATCAGACAAAGAAGAGAGAGTCATGCATCTCCAACACCTCTTAATTATTTGAATGAACACTCCGTCTGTTTCAATGTAGAAAGTGTTGGTTTTTTCTGCATTCATTACCATCATTGTGTATGTATACCACCGGTGGAAACTGTAAAAGGAAGCATTCTCTAGGACTTAATTACTTGGAATTTAAAATAGACAAACAAATAATGAAGGGTTTTAATTAAGGAGGACCTCATTTCCATTAAAAGTTAAGATTTATAATAACTAGTTTAAAGATGACAAATTAAAATTAAAAAATTAATTAGTGGGACATTTCTTCAAACATTGATATGCGTCAAAAGAAACCCATTTCACATACAAATAACCCAATGAATTGTAATTAACATAAAATCTAGAAGATATCTATTTTTACGGGATGTAATTAAGATATACCTAATACCTACCTACTGTGTTATAAGGAATTAACAACAAATTGAAATTTAATAGTGAGAAAAAGGAAAACCTAATTGCATATCATAATAGTAATGACAAACGTGTGAAATCGAAGATGGTGGAAACTAAGAAATTAAATGGAAATGGAGAAAGGGAAAAAGAAAGAACTACAATCGACATCCTTAAAATCGGATCAACTTATATTAGGATTCCAAAGAGGGGATATATATAAATTAACTTAAACAACTTGGAATGTAAGTCTACCTTTGTAAATCGATTTAGTATTGGGTATGCAACTTGCAAAGTAACGGTGTGAAGATTGAGTACAATACTTCAAGACATTACGAAGATAAAGAAAGGAAGAAGTCGTTAAATATGGGAATGCTAACCGGAGGAAAAAATAGTCGCACAAGAGAAAGACGAAATTTAACAAATATTACACTTATATATATATATATATATATATATATATATATATATATATATATATATATATATATGTGTGTGTGTGTGTGTGTGTACACAAAATGTTAGACAACTACCAAATTACTAGACGACTTTGCCGCCTACATATCTAATTTCTCATAAAAAGGATTCCCCTTATAATAAAACTAAGTTAATTCATTGCATCTAAAAGCAATTAAAGAAATGTGTTCCTATATGTCCGTAGCCCAAGAAACAATACGACGTAGTTTACTAGGAAACATGAGTCCGGATGCATGCTTGATTGATTTATGTTGGGGATTATTAAAGACGAACCATGTCACAGTACGTCAAACATATATAAGACCATAATCTTATACTTCCATTAAATACTTCTTAAATTTTAATGCATAGCTTCACAACAAAGACACATGGATACGTTGAATGATTCTGAAACACGTTTTGTTCGCCATTTTTTAGTGACCTTCGTTGAATGAATGCAGTAAACTTCGAGCAGGAGACATCTTGCGAGCTCAATTTTCGATGAATTATCACTACAATATCCTCATTCAGATATACCAATATATTAAATCTAATTGTTTTTAAATTAGTTCAAATTCAACACTTAGCTGTTACATTGTAAATTATTAAGGATATTTCAATATTGCAATAACCATTTTCTGGTATTAAGAATCATATACCAAAGGGCTTCTAGTGCATGTGGTGTTGCATTTTCTTTTTGAAGTCAATGGTCTAAGAGTAAATTCAGGGGCCGTTCCAAACATATTTTGGGCCCAGGGCGAGAGAAAAAAATAGGCCCTTAAAATACATAAATATCGTCAAGTTTTTTATAATAACTCAATAATTGAAAGAAAATTACTTGTGTTATCTTCAAAATATAACAATTTCCATAAAAATTTTGGGCCCTTTTGAAAGATGGGCCCTGGACGATCACCCCTATCGCCCACCCTCTGGGACGGACCTGAGTAAATTAGATTTAAACGTTAAAAAAAAATCATATAATTTAATTTGAACTTTTCAATTATTTTGGTGTTAAACTGAAAAGCTATAATTAACAGCTAAATCTTGAATAAGATATTTATAGAGTTTACAATTTGTTTTTATTTTTATGTTAAGAAACATTTAAACCAATAACATTTAATCACTTAATATATGTTATAACACGACAAGTGTTTTGACAGTATCAAAAAGTGTTGGACCAAATCAAGTGATCAGTTAACATTAATTTGTAAAAGCTTCTAGAAACTTAAAGGACAAAGTCATATTTGTTACTGAAGATTTTTTTTTAACAACTGATTTTTATTTAGCAAAGGACACTAACAAGGCTCTAGAGCCGAACTCCGGCCCAAGGAATAGATACAACAACAAACAAACATGAAAAAAAAAAAAACTTAAAAATTATTATATGGGAGAAATGCACAACGAATTCCACATTGAACTAGATAAACTCGCCCTTATTTAACCCTACAAAAGTGTCGCCTTAATTTGCACAATAATATGATGTTTTGACGGAGATTGTTGAAGATAAACTCGCCTTCCAAGCCACTATCAGTTAATATGTTTAATGTATATTTTCTTTGACCAAGAACCATGACTGAGAACCATCCCATCTGGTGTACAAGGTAATTCAATGTCAAAGAAAGTATTTTAGTGGTCGTAAATCCTTGGAACTGTATTTACTGTCAAGATGATGCTTTTATCTTTGCTATTTGATGGTTCTCATTCCTCAAAGAATAATATCATCCATGTAATCTTGAATTGCTTTTATCTTGTGTCGGACTGAAAATGAATATTCATAAATCAAATCTTTATGCTGTTGGAGTGAATGCAGTGGAGGTTGCTGAGTTTGCTAAGGTGGTGGGTTGTATGCCGGATAAATTACCTTTCTCTTATCCCGGCCTTCATGTGGGTCAAAATATGAGTAGGGTGGTGGGATATAATTTGGTTTTGGAAAGGTTCCAAAAGAAACCTTCTAAATGGAAATTGACAACTCTATCGTTTGGGGGAAGGGCTATGCTCTTAAAATATGTGTTGGGTTTGTTAGGGTTATATTTTATGTCTTTCTTTTTTATGCTGATCAGAGTGGCAAATAAGTTAGAAGCTTTACGTTCGATTTTTTTTGGAAGGAGACAGGGAAAACTGAAACATGTCATGGATTAAGTGGGAGTCGGTTCTTACTTCTAAAAGTCATGGAGGTTTAGACATTGGTAGTTTGGTGTCTTTTACTTTTGCTTTACTTCAAAAATAGAGGTGGTGGTTTTAAAATAATGATGACATGCTTTAAGTCAACGTGGTGAAGACGTTAAATGGGTTCACAGTGGGTTGCAACATGTTGTGAATTGGAATTTAGGAGCGGGTGGTCTCAGATTATGGCTTCTACCTCTCACTTTGCAGTCAAGGGGTGTTGACGGAGTCACTTTTGCAAAAGAAAATTGGAAATGGTATGGATACTAAGCTTTGGAAGGATATTTTGGTTGGTGAGCAAAGATTGTTGAATATCTTCCCTATATTGTATGATCTAGTGTTGAATAAAATGTTTGGTTGTTGATAAAAGGGTGGATGGTAGATGGAATTGGCAATGTCATCACTATATTTGTGGAGGAGGAGAACTTAGACAATTCACGATTTTGATGAATAGCCTTGGAGATGTGTTTTTATCTTATCCAGAGGATAGATGGTGGGAGATTTGTGATAATGGGTGCTTCACGGTTAGCGATAAGAGAAGATGGATTGATGATGTTATTCTCCCGAAATTGAGAAGGGTTACGAGGTGGAATTCTTTTATTTCTAAAAAGGTTAACATTTTGATTTGACGGGTTCATTTGGATAAAATTCTTACTAGGTATAATGTTAACTCTAGATGAATTGATGTGCCTTCTATTTTGTGCCCTATTTGTTTGTTAGATGTGGAACAATTTGATCATCTCTTTGTAAAAGGTGAAGTGGTGGCTAGAATTTGGAATGTGATATTCAAATGGATATATATTCAATAAATATAATTTGACTCGACGTAAGGATTGTTTTATTTTATTTATAATTTGGCCATAAACTCAAAAGAAGAAATTATTGATTCTATTGTGTGTGCCTCTATATGGTACAATTAGAGATTTAGGACAAAATGATTTGTTGTTTGGAACGGACAGGATGAAGAAAATGTTGGATTAAGTGTCTAAGTTCATAACTACAATTGGTATATACTTGAATTGATAATAGCACAGTCTTTTTTGGTTGCCCTCAAATCTAGCAAATAAACATGATGACTTTTCGAGAGAGAGATTAATTTATTATGTGATTAATAAATTTAAATACATGGGTTATTAATGTATTAGGGAAATAATATATCAATTAGAAATGTATTATTTAATTAATATTTAATTAGAAATTAATTAGAATTAATTTTGAGATTAATTAGATAAATTAAAAGTATAGGGACTATTTGGTTATTAATTAGAAGGTTTCGTCCAAGGATCTAGAAGCTTATGGTATAGGGTGGACGAAAATCCTCTAGGGCAAGCCTAGAAAATTTCGACCAAGGCTCCTTTGATAAGGAGATTGGGCTGCTCGATCACAAATTAAATAAATATAGGGCTTATCTCTTAAACCCTAGCTTTGGCCCCAAGATTCCTCACCTATATAACGCTATCCCTAGCCCCATATTTCGTCCAATCCTCTCTTCCCTAAGACTTGGACGAAAATTGTTACTCTCCCTTCTCCTCTCTCTTAAGTCATCCTCTTGCTAGCTTAGTTGTGAACCATTAGAGGCATCACACTTGTGACGTTTGCTTCTAAGAGATCTACAATAATGAATCATTGTTATTTACTACAATCACAATTAACGTCTGTAATCCTAAACCCTAATTTGTGTTTTTCGAAAATTACCTGGGGTTCT